>NW_026442138.1:4313750-4930000 GCF_026898425.1 Galleria mellonella
TTAGAATGATTTTCAAAGCCAAGTTATACTTTTAAATGAAATAATTTCATTTTTATGAATAAGGGGGTGTATTTATTTTGTTTATAACATATTTTTATGTTAGATAGATACATATCTAAGAAAAAGTGAAATAGTAAACAGACATAAATAAGGGTAGGTAGATACTTTATAGAATATTTCAACAATAAATCCTCAAAGGGATTCTCTTTGAGGATTTATTATACGGGTATATGTAGAACTACTAGGTATACTGTGACATAAGTAAGTAGAGTACGAAATATAAAACGACTAGAAAAAGGGATATCAAAAGTTTATATGAGTTTATATGTTTTTATGAACTCACACCTTTTTTATGTTTGGGTCCAGAAACCATTGTTGTGTCCAAGCGATTTCTAAAAGAAGCAAGCCCTCAATTCGTCTATTATTTTTTTTGTGACTACGTTTATTACGTTATCATGTGATATATGTGAAAAAAGGATTTGGATTGTATTGTATAATGCATTAATTAAAAATTAAATAAATATACCTATGTAAATTCATTGGTTAATATTTGCATGTCATTTGCTGTGGCGAAACATAATGGACATCTTGTAAACTTGACAAATGCAACATTTTATCTACAATGTTTCTGGCAAATAAATTTCATTTCATTTCATAAAAAAAAAATTAAGAAACTCAGTTGAAAAGGTGTTAAACAAAGTATCTGCTATTTTCGTCCAGTTACAGTAAGTTTGAATTAGTGTCCCTAATAAAGTGGTTACTAAGTAATGATTACGTCACTAAATCATTACATAGGAAATCATAGTGGTTAATTCTCGTTGGATTGTCGCAATGGGCCAACGACCCTGATTTCAACTGTCATCTTTCATATGCTGATAGTGCAGGCGGGGTAAATGGACAGGGCATCCATTTCCACCTATAGAAACCCTTCATGCTTAGACATTTCTGAGGACTTAGGTGTTATACCTATACATATAAATATTTTCACTTCCATGATTTGTTCTTTCACTAGCACTTTCAGTTATTTTAATGTCTTATTGGCACGAGTGGTCCCGTTCAGTGTGAACGGCACCTTATTAACTCGATTTACAACTGGTTTTAAGAACGAATATACCCCCAGTTCGACTTCGGTTGACCACCGTATATATTTTATCCAAATAGCAGAAATCGCTGAAGTGTCTAGCTGTGAATGCTTCAGCGATAATCTAAATTGCCTTCTACAATTTCGGCTTAGATATTTTTATCACTGGAAGTAATTTCATTTATTTCCACATTGTGCGGTCAGAAAACTTTGGGTTTGGACTTTTGTTATTTCTTTCTTAGTAACATACTCTAAAATTATAGTTTTTTTTTTTTTTTAAATTCGCTTACTAAAAGTTAATAATATCATATATACTATATATATACCAAGTATTATTTTTATTATTTCTAGGGACAATAAGATTGCATTCCACAAAAAGAAAATGACTTTAATTATGGCAAAATCAGTTATTTTAATATAAAAACTCAACTACTGAATCGATTATACGCTGTTATGTCCATGGTACTGCTCATGTCTCTAAGCGACGGTTACCACTTTCCATCAGGTGGGCCGTTAGCTTGTTTGCCATTTTAAGTTGTATAAAAAAAAAAAAGATTTCGATAAAATTTCTATGAGACCAATCTAAAACTGTATCTTGTCAGATAAAATAAAAATATTCTTGATCGCTTTATAATCGACGGAGTTATAAGGTAATAAACATAAGAAAAATAGCATCGAATTGAGAAGTTTCTTCTTGTTTGAAGTCAGATGATTAACAATAATCAGTTGGCATTGTGGGATTCTAATTCTAATACTATTCTAAAGGATATATATCTAACTTAACTTGGAACTTATTATAAAGAGGGGTTTTAATAAGGCTTAATTGATACAGAAATAAATTCACTTATAATTGCAATGTAGGTAATGTAATTTTGTAAAGTCTAACTTTTAGATCGTTATAGTTACAAATAACCTAAGATCCCGCCGTTGAATTTTGCAGTTATAAAAGTTTTTAATGAAACTTATTTTAAGCGAAAGATGAGCGAAAATAAAATACATACATCCAACATTTTATTATGTTATCATTAAAAAGTTTTATACATGCAGAATTCAACAGCGAGATCTTAGGCTGCAAGCCTTGTGGTAGAAATTCGGATGAGTTAAAGGTACCCAATGTCTACGTAGATGACTTTATCCAAAATCGCCTCATATAATTTAATTTTAAATTCAATAAAGGTACGATAACTGGGATTTAACTTTCTATCTAATAACTCGGTTATGGAATTACCAAAATTTTCCATCACATCTTATTTTATCGTTATTTGATCAATTAATACGTGCTTTGGTAGAATGAAATAAATGTATTTATTTTATCTCTTCTAATAGATGGGATCAGATTTAGATTGGATATATTATTACTCCTCTCCATCCAAAGGTTGCCTGGAAGAGATCGCTCTTAGCGATAAGGTCGCCCAATGTTTTCTCATTGTGATTATTTCTTGTAATTATTTATATTTATAATAAGTTTACTATTGTAATCTTTTGGAGGAAACAATAAAGAGTATCTATCTATCTATCTATCTATCTATATTGCTTTCTCTAATCATCGTGATATTAACCGTTAACTGTTCACTGCTGAAGATAGGCCTTTCCTATAAGGGGGTTTTGCCAGTAGTTGTTACGCTTGGCAGGCGGGTTGACGACCGCAGTTAGGCTAAGAGGACGCTGCCGCCCATCCTTGCTGCTATTCCTTAAATACCCTCAGTCGCTTTTTACGATACCCATGTGTAAGCAAAAGGGTAGCCTATTCTTTCTCTAATATTTGAGATTGTTTAGATTGCTTAGATCAATCAATCGATTTTATAAATATAATAATCTGTATACTATATAATGAAATTATGATTATACATAGAAGATATTTATGAAAAATTTATATGAGGATCTTAACAAGAGAAGTAGGGGTCGTAATATGTGTTAGTCTGTATGTTAGTTCTAGTATTAACTTTTAACTTTTTTTTTAACTATAATATTTAAGTTGATTGGTACACATAAATTACTATAACTACTAATAAACTGTCAGTTTTTCTCATATTGGGTTTACTGGAAGAAATCCCTTTTAGAGATAAGCTCGCCTTTGTGCACTATTATGTTTGTTTTTTTTTCACTTCAATAACTTTTTGTGTAAAATAAAGAATATAGAACTAAAAAAACTCTTATTGTCAGACCAATCATGTCTCACTAATATACTTAATCTTTATTCTATTTCATGGTAACAATTACAGAGCCCATGGATTCGATCGACCCTTAAAGAGCTGGGGAGCAATAAACAGGCGCCTGTCAGCCCATGATAAGATAACTGGTTGGAAACAGGGTTGGTGCGTGTAGGAATAATAAAATTAGTATTGATTGTATTGATCATTTTCGTATGTTGAGTACTGATTAGTTATAAATAACTATTATTGCTGTGTTTTTTTCTTCTCCTAGTTCCATTTCATTAAGTATACATGACTTATAGTATCCTAAATACAAATAAATTAATATTCAGTTTATCCTAATATATTTTTTATCGAGTTTTTTTTAGGTTTTTAGTGTTTTTAGGGTATATATAAAGCAATTGAATTATAAGTTAATAATAAAAAAATAATTAACGTAAGCTACGTATAAGTATGTCATAATTTTTGAAGCAACTATTTTATATGACTTGATGGGTTTTAGAAAAAGGTGGTATAATTTTTTTATTATTGAATTGCTATTTTGAGTTGAAACATGATAAAGCCATAAATATTATAGAGTACACTGTGCCTCTCATGGCATTTTTAAAGCGTTATTTACTTATTTATTTAAACTGCAATGCAAAATTATATAAGTAAGTGTACATATGGCGGACTTAACACCTAATGGCGTTTTCTACCAGTCAACCATGAGGCAAGCAGAAAAGTTAGTAGCCGGTGCATTTACTACTAAAATATGTATAAATATTGTTAGTATATATTACATACATCCATAAATATATATAGATAATAAATTAGAACAACAGATAAAAGAAAATAAGGTAGAAAAATAATTGTTTTTGAAGACTGAGGTATAATTACTCACAGCTTTATTCATCAAATCACAACACAGCCTTGCAAGCACCACTGTTTATTGTCGTCATGTCGTCTATGTGACGACAATATTATAACTCAAAATCTCAATTTGTCGCCATAAACCCCTTTTCACTAGGACCCCAGAGATATGGAGGGCCATAAACTGTCAAAAACTTGGGGAAAATGATTTGACTTGCGAAATTTAACAGTTGGATTCTCACAACTTTGTTAACTCACAAAGTTGCAACACTTCGTCGGTTGTTTTCGAGTTGATTGAATTTTTTTTTTATGTATAATATTTAATCAATACGTTTGTGAAATGTGAAAAAAAAATTATTTTTATTTATTTCGAAGAACATAATTGTAATTTTCAAGGTGTTGCACAGTGTGTTTTTTGACCGAAAAAAACAATCATGGTCTTTTTATATTTTTATTTTGTAGAATAGATCATTACAATAGTAAGAGTAGAACTCCCGACGATCAAATCTTATCAGGTTCAGAGATATAATTTTTTTAAATTTTAATTCTATGGAAATCAGAAATTCCATAAAAACAGCTATTATAAAAAAACTATTCAATATTTCGTTCAATCTTAATTAGCCCTGTGTAAAAGTTCAAATTTTCTTTTATATAGAAAAACTTGCAGGAATTTAACCGGTTTAGGTATGGAGAAATTTAATTTTGACCTTAATTTTGAATTTTTTTTTTATATTCTTTGGGTGGCTGGATTCAAAAACTAAACCATATTGTAGCTTAGTCTAATGTTGATATGCCCTAATATTTTGAAACGTGTATCTCGCAGGATCTACGAGTTATGAAGATTCTAAAAATTAGGTCAGGGTTGCTACCTGCTCTTTAGATCAAAATTATTTTAAATTTAATAGTTTTGGCACATAATTAGATAGAATCGATTTTATCCACAACTTGCGTGGGCGATGCTTTGTACATCCCTAAAACCCCCACACACACCCTTCCTGCACACCCTTTTGTATAGCGGGACCAACCCGTATAGTAGTCCTTTAGAACTCGGCGTGCCAACCCTAAAACCATAGAAATAAGTACTAAACTCGAGAAGCTTGTAACTCAAAGATCCTGCACTATTAGAATTTGATTTTTTTTCATGTTACTGGTTATATAAGAGGCTAGTTATATACCAAGGTTTTGAATCCAGCCAGGACAAGATATAGCTATAAAAAAATAAAACCTGAAATGACGTTTTTATTTTTTATCTCGCGTATCTTTCATATGTTACAGCTCATATTTTTGTGTTATTTGTGTATGTTAAAGTCGCATAGAAGGACACTAGTAGATTTACAGAAATACATATGGAATCGAAGATTTAAATAATTTTAATTTTTTCATATATTTATAAAAACATCATATCTTGATCAAAACTCATTTGAATATCGAGAGTTCTACTCTTACTTTTGTAATGATCTGTTCTACAAAATAAAAATATAAAAAGAGGATGGTTGTTTTTTGAACAACCATCCTCTTTTTATATTTTTATTTTTATATGACACAAAAAACAAACTGTGCGTTGTTTATTATAATTATTTGTGTTGGCTTTAGTCAGGTTTAAATTCGGGGATACCGATCATTTACTTAACCACCACAAATAAAATCGATTTTTTTTCATAAAATCCATTAAGATCTAAAAATCATAAACTTCAAGCTTCAAATTGCTTTTTTTTACTCTAATACGACCATTTTTATCAAAGATACCATTTCAAAAATCGCCAAGTACTTAGATGTTTTTTTGGTCCACTAACTTTTTCCGCTAGTGTAACTACAATACGGTATAACTTCAACAACGGTATTTATTGTAGTTAAACTTTATAGTGGTCTTGTCTTACTTAGTTGTTTGTTTTTAATTAGGTACATTATTAGTTTACAACAACAACTAAGCATCTGCTACTAAGATATAAAATAATGCAGGATATTAACCTTCTTTAGACTAAACGACTCTCTAAACTAAGGACTAAATTTGAATTAGTCCTGACATAAATCTGAAATTAAAGTTTGGTTCTTCGAATGATAAACTCCCTGCAATCAATTTTATTCAAACTCAACGATAAATTGAGGCCAGATAGTTGTTGAATCTACTAATAACTATTTATATATTTTAACGTTAAATTGACTTATTTCATATATTATGCGAATTTAATTGTATTATACTTTATAACGGTAAAATGAGTGAGCATAATCTTTTTATGATTTTTTTTTGATGGGTGAAAATGGTATGGTAACTCCGCCTGTGCTAACGGGATACGCTGGCGGAGCACCAGTGAAGGGTGATAGATGAGAATGAAAACTGGCCAGTTAGCCCATCATGATGAATTCATCAGGAATTAACCATGATAGTTTCCAGGGGGAACCGCGAGGAGGTCGACCTGGTTGGGTATATTGCTAGCAATGAGATTTTCAGTTTCCATTACTAACAATCCCTTTTCCCCCCTCTTTTTTATAATTTGTAATTTGTGTAAATATTTATTTTAGTTTCTGTTTAGCACTACTACTGCCCACTTACTACTTCCTAAGTCACTGTGTTAGGTTAACTGGAACAAGTTTCTTTTAGAAATAAGTTCGCCTTTGTTATTATATATATATACATAATAACAAAGTGAATTGAATTGAGAATGTACCAATCAAACATAATCGGAAATTGCGAATTCAGATTTTAATAGATGATCGTTGTCGTTGTGCACCAAAATCGTTTTCAATCGAAAGAAGTCTCAAGAGTAATTTGAACTTTGCTGTTTAAATTCTCCATTAAAGGGAAAACAGTGACGGAGTCGACGAGCCGGGCTCCCGAGTGGATACTTTCACGATTTCACTTTCAGAGATTTAAACAACCGATCAAAGAGATATGTGACTAAAATGATTCTTTATGTGTAAATATTTTTTATTATGTTGTTGTTTATTGCTTCAACATGTGAGTTATTGAAGTCGCTGGCGAAAGACCCAAAAAAAAACCAATTTTATAAATATAACTAATTCTAAAATTAATTATTACAATAATAAGTGTCTTCAGATCGATGTGTGATCTGTAAGTGAAGTTATATCAAATCAAACATAAAGGAAATAGGTATTTTTGCTGCGGGAATTGAAATGCTGACTCGACGCAGGTTCTCGGTAGGCCACCTTCTTGCGTCGTGCTAGGTGGTCCGATCCGATCGCCGACGATTGATGATGCTTATTCAAATATATAATATATGTAAAATTTCAAAATAAAATATAGACGTATGATTGTCGATTTTAAATTATTTTCATAGACTCATTACAAAGACTGTTTTACGTACTTTTTATATTTGTTGTCATTCAAAGTTTTAAGAGAAAAGGGTGTATTTGGAAAACATTTTCTAATAATTAAATTTTACTTATTGCTTATTGCATTGAATAAAGATACAGTCAGTATCGTGTGTAGAAACTCTCACTATATTGACACAATTAGTGTAATGTGAGACAATGAGTGAGTAAAAGAAAATGTTTTTGCCTCGAAAGTGGAGTGGTGACATGACAGTACTACATCAGTCTATTCGTGACCACGGCCGGTATAACCTGGTCGAAACATCGAGATAATTATAGGAAGTTATTATAATTTACCTAAATTAAATAATCACATTAATTCCCGTCTGTTGTAATACATAAAACATGCAGTACCAAAGTCTAAAATTTAATATTGTTAATTGCTTTTATATTATAATATTGTATTTGGATATTGTAAATCGCTATGTGGTCCCGGCATAGAATGAGCCATCGCTTCTTTTAGGGGGGGGGGTTGTATTAAGCGACTAAGGGAATTCATGTGCAGCAGCGTTCCTCTCAAAACATCACCAACGTCTAATTGCGGTTGCCAACTCGTCTGTCAAGCAACGCAACTATTGGCAAAACCCCCCAATTTATGGAGGAAGCATTCTATGATGATGATTGTATATTGTATTGTATACTGGAAGAATATTCTGTAACGTTTGACTACTTATGAGCTTTATATTGTGAAGGTCTGATTTTATTTATTTGACATATTTGTGTTTGAATACGCTTTGATAATTTGCCAAGTTGGTATTTACATCAACACTTGGATTTTTTTATACGCAAACGGGACTTAATGCGAAAACAGGTAAATAGTATTGAAACTTCTTTGTAGACATAATATAAATTTAACTCTGGCCACATATATATGTTGATATTATTTTTTTATATGGTTTTTTGTTTCTATTCAAATGGTTGTCTCGTCTTGTATTATATTATACAATACGTTGCTCTTAAGAATATTATTTTTCACTGTGATCCTCTACCTACATAGTACCTACATACTTGCTTCTTTATTGTCGACGTTTCGATGTGGATTCCACCATATTGTGGTCACGACAGGATGACGTGGTGCCGATTTTGTATTAAAAAAGTGTGTAAACAACGCGAACGTTTAAATTAACTATTTGGAAAATTATCAAAGCATATTCTAATACTAGCGTTCAGATAGAACGTAAGTAATTAAGGCCAGCTTAGGCTAGGTAAAGTCGGCTGGCGAGAGAGATAGCCGCACCGTGATTGTAGCAACCGCGTTTAGGTAGTTTGCGGTTCAGGTACATACAGTTGGTGGAATTAGAATCTATCTACATATATGTTTGCACTACGACCTTGATGGTCTAGTGGTTTAACATAATGCCTTATCTTTCGATGGTCATAGATTTCATTCCTGCACAATATAGATATTTGTATTTATGAGTATGAGTTTGTTTATGTTAATCTGCGTGTTTTTTATATATAATATGCACTTATAAATTATGAAAAAGTATTTAAATATTTTTATTAGTTTTCTGGTACTTACAGTACAAATTTTGCCTGGGGAAAGGATTGTTAGCAATGGAGTTTGACAGCCCCATTGCTAGCAATATGCGCTATTAGGTTTCCCCCTGGAAACCATCGTGAAAAATTCTTGTTGAATTCGTTACGATAGGCTAACTGACCTGCTTCATCCTCATCTATCATCCTTTACTTCTTCTCCGTAAGAGATCAGTTAGCGCATCGTGATGAATTCATCAATAATTAACCTTGATAGTTTCCAGCGGAAATTGCGTAGAGGTTGACGTCAACCTCGCTGCTAGCAATATACCCAATATTGCTAGCAATGGGGCTGTTAGAAGCCATTACTAACAATCTCTTTCCTCCCTATTTATACGATTATTTGATCCGGAAAACGTTGCTTTGTCCTCTACCGTCACCTGCCGGGTCCATTTTTGATGGATCCATGTATGTTCTTAATTATAAAAATGAATTAAATTACATTCAGTTTTGTTTTATAACAATCAAGATAAAACCAAAGATAATACGCGCCATTAATCAGTATTGCAAATAATTAAATTTAAAATTTCTCAGAACGAGTCGGTTTTTTAATTTGATTCAGGAACTATTTCTTCTAATATTATATAAATATGTATATGTATGTATTGGTTATAAATTAATGTACATGTGTTAATCAAAATGACGGCCATTTTCAGTAAAATATTGCATCATTTTCATTTTTGAATTTAACCTTACAATATTATTTCTCCTATATGCTCAGTAGTAAATATGCATTATGGTAACCCTATTCATGTAACATAAATTAGAAAAAGTTGACCTGTTTTTAGTGAAGAATTTGTAGAGACACTTTGTAACCTGGTGATGGTTACCACTTTTAATTAGATAGGTCGTTAGCTTGTTAGCCATTGTAAGTATCATAAAAAATAAATAAATATGGATGGAACAAGTCCTCGAGAATCGACTTGTTTGTAATAAATTACTTGTTATAATAAAACGGGTAAGTAAAACGCGATCGCTAACTTTATATAGATGTCGGTAGTTTGAGGAAGGGTTGTCCCTATAACGGACTATCAGTTCTCGTTGTATGAAAGTTTAATACTTGTTCTCAGTTGGCCGGATTCCAACCGAATACTGTTTGGTATTGGGAATCGTAGGAACAGCAACACACTTGTTATACAATCCCAATCTTCTTATCAAGTTATCGTTGCCTACTATCATTCATAAATAACGATTACTTTCATGGGACGAGGTTTCCTGGAAGAGATTTTTTTCAGAGAGATAAGCTCGTCTTTGTAGCTGTAATATATTTAAAACTACTTACATTCGCTATACTATACTTATATACAGGAATTAGATACTTCTTATAGTATTTCTTCGATTAGAGAAAGTTTGCAATTAAATCACGGGATCTGTTTTTGTCTTGTGCAAGGATAGAATTGGGATAATAAGTAGGTGATTTATGTGTCGATCTAGAATATGTTTGACAGTGTATCAAATTTCTTGTAAATTCAATCGAACTTTAAAGTGTGATTGAATGATAAACCTCAAAATATCTTTATAAACTTTCACATTGTTATACTCATCATCATCATTATCATCATCATCATCATCTCAGCCATTATCTGTCCACTGCTGAACTAAGAACTGGTCCTAAGTCACCTGTTATACCTGTATAAATTATACATATTCTACCCAAAACTATTCATATTCTATAGAAACAATATAAAATTACTGCACAGAAGTAATCTCGGATACAAACAGATTCAGATTGAAATCTCAATACGAATACATACAGATAGCGCTGAGAAGGAATAAGAGATGCGCCGCGCGGTACTTTGTAAACGGGCTTAAGAGGGTACAGATGGGGGCAACCAGGTGAATAATGCATGCTGCAATTCAGATCGACTTGCTTTCGGACAGGATAAACTTCAGTGTACACTTTGCGGCGTGTGGCAGTATAAACCCGGAATTGATTTTTTAAAGTGAAAGGCAACATTTCCTAGAATGATATAAAACTTTATTTATAAGAAATAAAAATAATATTTTAGTTACCTTAAATGAAATACAATTTATTGTGAATAAAAATAAAATTTTATTCTATTTTATAATCTGTACATATAATTATACAGATACCGTGCCCATTCTATGCTGTGTGGTCCCGGCATAGAACGGGCTACTCCTTGCTTTTCCGTAGGTATCGTAAGAGACTTCTAAGCGAACCTAATGATTGAGAGCTGGGCAGCAGCGTCTTTCTTAAAACATCACCAAAGTCAAACCCACCTGCCAAGCGTGGCAATTACTAGCGAAACCTCTCTTTATGGTGAGGCCTATGTTCCTCAGGATAGTAAACGACTGATGTAATGATGGTAATACATAGCGTTTACTGTATTTACTGATGCTGTTATCATATTAAACAGTAAAGATTTTTTACTACCTCATTTTAGATGTTAGGACATTTATTTATTCTTTATTAAACATAAACTTTAAGATAAGACTAACACGCTAACAGACTTGGTCCGATCGACGTTAGAATCAAGGACCTCAGTAAGTAAAGCAATATGTCTACCACGCCACATCTTTTTTTTATACAACTTAGAATGGCAAACATGCTGACAGCCTACCTGATGGAAAGTGGAAACCGTCGCCTATAGACATGAGCAGTATTATAGACATAAGCAGTACCATGGACATAACAGAGTATACTGTTTCGCTTATGATACCCCCATACGTTGCTATTCCTGAGGACTCAGTTGTTATTCCTCTGTACTCTGTGAATTCTAAGACTAATAGATAGACTGTTACATAATATCTGTTAGCGTGTTGAATATTGTATGTTAGAGTACCATTTATATTATAAACCAGATAGTACATTTTGTGTCACGTAAAGTTAAATGTTATAATTATCTAAGTTAATATTATGTCGCGCGGATAGGGTTGCCATTCTATTTTTATCCCTAAAAAAATCCTTGATGCTTTAACGGAGTAATTAATTGTCACAAAATTGGGCATACACATACTCACCAGAGGGAGACTTTGTATAAAAGTCGATTGCTTGGGTACCTCTGTCCCATTCGTGTTTCAACTGTGAAGCAGTTGTGTTTGCATGGCTGTGTTTCGGTTTGAAGGGTGGGATATGGCGTGAATTTACTGGATACAGAGGAATAACACCTAAGTCCTCAGGAGTGGCAACGCATGGGGGGTATCATGGGTGAAACAGTATACTCTGTTATATCCATGGTACTGCTCATGTCTATAGGCAACGGTTACCACTTTCCATCAGGTGGGCCGACAGCTTGTTTGCCATTCTAAGTTGTATAAAAAAAAAATTGGACTAAGAAGGAATTATCTCGGTCAATAAATGTGTATATAATTTGGGATACTTTGACTTTCTGAGGACTAGTAATCAATATTATTATTTTTCAGTCGATTCTCTTTGATCACCGATTATTTCTATTTACAACTCGACTATGTTTGATTCGATTATTTCATTAGTCTCTTTATCTAAGCGGGGTAAACAATTCTCGGATTAATTTGCTTTGATTTTATTATTGTAAAATTAGCCTTTATAGAATTATTTAATAATATTTAAGGTTTCTTTAGTGAATGAAGATGGAATGATTCACACGGCTATGCTAATAGTATTTATTGATGGGGTTATTACTGGAAGATGAAACAACGAGAATAGTCAGCCCCCCCCCCCCCTTCCCACTAATCAAGTGACAAATAAATTTAAAGTGATTTCTGTTAGCACACGAAAGAAAACAAGAGATTGGATGTTGTCACCTCATTTATTTATATATATTTTTTATGGCACAGTAAAATTTCTACAAGTGGCGACTATTAAGGTCATTCTCTATAAGCTAACTATTAGATAGAAAGGAAAGTATCATTATATCTCATGGACTGAGCAGCGATAACTATTCCGTCCATAGATTAGTTTGCTACTTGTTAAGGCGAACAGTTCAGTTGGCCTGACCTGACAGCGTACAATTCTTTGGACAAATGAAATTTGATATATATTTAATATATTAGGCGCTTGGAATGGCGAAAGACTGGTTATATATTTATGTACTCGTAACTCATGTGGTAAATACAGTTTTTTAGTACTTTAACTATATATTTTTTTATTTATGAGTAAACATTTCTTAATACGATTAAGAATTTGTCTATTTATACATACGATAGTATATAACTTCTTGTCAAATATAAATGCAGTGTTTCATAGGAAATGTATAATATTTATGATCACTTCCATGTCCTGTTATGATATGATTTTGCGTTATTCTCAGTAAGATTATTTATATATCTTACCTGTATTATATTATGTACCAATGTCGCGACGTCTAGGGAAATTCTTAGAATAGCAATGAATAGGTGGGACGTTAAAATATAGATGAATTTCTCAAACGATTTGGTTACGTTTATACGTTCTGGATATATTTAGAGTTAAAATTTTTTTTGCGAAGCATACTGTGTTATTAAAGCGGGTAGTGAATAATATATTATAGGTATAATTTTTTTTTGTGATTTAAACATTACCTAGACTACTATATTCTCAATTGTAATTATATCATGATTGTATAGCATTTATTAATTGAAATATTTACATATCTATTGTTAAAAGGCATATTACATCGTTGCCAGCTGAAACCATTGTGGCATTAATAATATATATCTGAATGTACGTGCAAATAAATGTTCTTTAATTCATCACTTATTCATTTATTTAAATAACTGTATTGACCAAAAGAAAAAAGCCATAATTAATGCATATAGCATCCTCTACCAGTCAACCTTTAGGATGATCAGTGAACCACATTTTATTCATTCTTTTGTTCATTTAATGTTATGTAGCCCATATAAGTGGAACAAAATATTAAGCGTAAATACGCAATAATAAAATAGTCATAATTTATTCCAATCTCTGCTTTTAATGCTACTTACGACTAGGGTTGGCATAGTTTTTTTTCTACTCATCTTTGTTTGCAGTTATCACACCCCTATTTTCGCCATATTATTTTAATTATGTATCGTTTATGTATTTTTTTTTACAATTTTCTTTTTTATAATTCATCTTTATTATTATTCATATCCATACTTACAATCACTTGACACTTCGAAGATAAAATATTTTCATTCCTGCGCATCAAATGACAAACAAACATTTGTATATCCTGATATATTTTTCAGTTTTCTTTTTCATTTTTTTTAATTTCTATAATTATCATTTAATAGGTTTGAAGTAAAAGCTTTTTAATGTAAATTTTTTTTTTGTAAATTCAAATCAAATGAGTGCGGCTTACATGATGGTAGTAAGTAATGTCCGTAGACCATAGATGTACGACTTTTTTCATTTATTAGGCTTTGGGTAGAAGCTAAGAAAATATCCCATAGACACTTCCAATACTAGAGGAGTTACCAATGCGTTGCCGGCCATTTGCAATGGTATAAACCCTCTTCTTGAAGGCCCCTATGTCGTATTTCAAGATAATACGTCCCAATCGCGGGACCCTATGATTTCGTGAACTTTAATAACCTGACATCTAACATATTGGGCACCCAGATGTTATCTACGGCCATACGAAATTGAGTATTTCAGATATCACCTTCAATTCAGCGCTCCTGATCTAGTGATGTACCGAGTTAACTCAAGTATTGCCTCGAATACCTTATAGGTATTCAGTTACTCGCGTGCTCAGTGTACAACGATACCCGATATTTAAATACAGTATATAAGACATTTTTAAAAAGAATCGTTTTGTTTACACATATTTTAAATACACAATTGGAACCAAATAAATATAGGTTTCAACTACTTGTTGTACTCGAATACTGATTATAGTTGAGTATATTAATCGTAAGTTTTTATGATTCTGTTTCATAGTTTAATTATTTTTTCCTTAATTCCCAAACTACGCATTTTATTATTTAACCGATTTAAAAAAGGAGGTTTTCAATTCGGTAGTATTTTTTATGTTTATTACCTCATAACTCTATCAGTTGTAAACCGATTTGGATATTTTGTTTTCATCTGGAAGGATATACATATATATTGCTACCATAGTAATTTTATCAAAATCGGTTCAATAATTTAGTATTTATATCAATGGTTTTGTTTTTTTACACTTGAAGTCGGTTTTTTATAAGTGTAAGAAATCAATTGAAAAGTTATTCAAGCCTGATAAAGTACTTACATGGATGAAATGGAAATTTTGTCTACACTACTGGTGTACGTTGGCAGAGTACCAATGAGTGATGATTGGTGAGGATAAAGTCAGACTTGTTAGGCCATCGTGATCTATTCACCAGAAATTGGTCACAGTGATTTCCAGGGGGACTGTGTGAAGGTCGAGCTGATAGAGTGTATTGTTAGCTATATAGCTTTCACTCCTTATTAATCTAAGTAGTACTAAGTAGTCTCTTTCCATTTCAAGTACTCGAGTATTTGTCTGAGTACTTAGAATCCTTCAAGAATCAATTCTTTTTTAACGAATACCAAATTAGTTGAATACCAAAAGGGTCGAATCAGTACATCACTATCCTGAACCATCTAATACTAGATCCTGCAAATTTCGGATAGAGATATATCCCGCTTTGTATGCGTCAGGTGTCGTCTTTCTCAAACGTCATTCTGTGTGATTTGCGGTAAACGCCGCGGGCAACACGGCGACATCAAAGAAAACTGCACTCAAGGCATAATGGCTTCCATAACTAGCTATTTTAAAGTAACGGGACCATTTTGCAGGGAAGTTAAAACTTAGAGGGGAAATTATATCTCTTCCTTTTTTTATGATGCTTTCATTCTTGCCTGATATTGCGACGTCACAATAGTCGGAAGGAACTTTTTCTTTGAATTTCGCTTTGTGATTTAACGTTAAAATAGGTTATTATGAACATTATTGAGTTCTCTTTTCTTTTGAGCCTTAGAGGCACTATTTTCCCATAAATTTAAAAAAATTGTGTCACTGTATAAAAAGAAAAGTATTTGACACTATAATTGGTATTGTGGTTTTTTCCTCTAATTGCCTTAGTCTTCTCTGTATAAGGAAATGTGAGGTTTTGTTATTGGTAGTTAGACTCATGGACCAAAATATAATATTAAAGTTTAAGCTTAATCTCTATATAGTGTAAAATAGAGTTGCTAACTGCGTTTGGTTTTCTCTACTTGCTTATAAAATATGCAACAGATTTTGATACAGTTTTTACTGACATTTAGATACTATAGAAGATTTTTATGTATAATGTACATCGATAAATTTTTTGTATAAGTAGGCCAATTGCGAGTATACCTGTGCAAATCCGGGGTGGGTCACTAGTTATAGTTTCAATTATTAAAATTCAATTTGTCACATGAGAAACGAAGGTTTTTATTTATAATAGAATAGAAAATATTTATTGTCAGAAAAACACAATTATAAAAGAAAATACAAAAATGTTACTTATATAAGAAGTGTCTTAGGCACGAACTGGCTCAGCTGATGCTGTGAGTGTACCAGTGCAATGTGTACTGCACAGCGCTGGTTTTCAGTTAGTCCAGTGACTAGACTAGCTATTACATATATATTTATTATATATTAAAACAAACGTTATGAGACATAGTAACAATTGAATAATTTGTAGCTATAGTTGGTTTTGTTATCTTATTTTTTATTTGATTTTAAGTAACCTATATATCGTCATAGTCGTAGAATACTGACGGATCTGATAAAGATTACATATATAGATCCGTCAGTATTCTACGACTATGACGATACAATACATTACACAGTACATTATAATACTGTACGAAACATTAAATAAATATAAATTATCATTATTTGTAAATACAATTCATATTTTAAATAGTAGGTCCATTTAAACTTTACAGAATAACTAGTGTATTTAGTAGGAAATTGTTGTACATCAAATAAACGAGGAAATAGCTTGCAAAGCTGCAAATGAAAATGCACTAACTTAATAATTCTAGTCTTGTACAGTGAGTTTCAGGGACACACGGTTACAGCATTTAGCACACATATGCATATTTTTACCTGTGTCGCTTTATTTTATATCACTGAGGTGGCAAAAAGCACACGGCCCACCTGATGGTAAGCGGTTATCGTAGACTATTAACGCCTGCAATACTAAAGGTAGACGCGCGCATTGCCGACCCTGAAGAAACTTTTTTATCCCTTTTTTGAAGAATTCCATGCTATAGTATCTTAGAAAAACCTCGACAGGAACCTCGTTCCATAACCTGAGCGTTCGTGGGAGGAAACATCTCTAAAATCGCGCTGTACGCGACCATCTCGGCTTTAAGGTATGGGGTGGACTTCCTATTGATGTCGAGCTGTACGATGGAAGAAGATGGCCTTGGCATATTGAATAATTCCTTTGAGTTCAACAAGCATTGTACAAGCGATAGAATACGCAGAGTGAAGTAAAGTCTCTCCTAAGACTTAAGGGTTCGATACCGCTTGTAAGTTTGGAATCCTCGACAATTCTCATAGCTTGTCGTTGCACTGAGTTGTAACCTGTGAGCCTACCATGAAATGTTTTCCAACATTTTTTTTTATACAACTTAGAATACTACCTGATGGAAAGCGGTAACCGTTGCCTATAGACATGAGCAGTACCATGGACATAACAAAGTATACTGTTTCGTCCATGATACTCCCCATGCATTACTATTTCCGAGAACTCAGGTGTTATTCCTCTGTACCCTGTAAATTTACTGCTATATCCCATCCTTCAAACCAAAACTTAGCCATGCAAACATAACTGATTCAAGGTAGAAACAGGAATGTGACAGAGGTGCCCAAGCAAAAGATGTTTGTACAAACTCTTCCTCTGGTCAGCTGCATTGAATTAACCAGCGATCCGGCCTAGTTTTGTACGGGTAGATAGAATTTTCAAAAATAATATATAGCAATATAGTAACTCGTTGATAATGTAGCTTTCTATAGGTGAAAGAATTTTTAGATTTGGTTGAATTATGTTTATGTTTATATATTACAAACAAACAAACTATCAAATCTCTTTATTATTATTACCATAGACAAAGGCATTATAAAGTATGTTTATTGAAAAACTTTAAGAATACTTTAATAATTAGGTTTTTCATATTTATAATTAAAGATCGAGTCCCACAAAAAACAATTTATTTTGGTCTAAAAATTAAACCACTGAGCTAATTTTAATAAAATTTCTATGTGTTTAATCTTTAAGATATCCATTCAGATAAAAAAAAAAGAATTTTTGAAATCGATTTTAAACTGACGAAGTTATGAGGTAACAAACATAAAAAAAAATATAACGGAATTGAGAATCTCCTTCTTTTTTAAGTTGGCTGAAAATTTAAATGTATTTACTCATCAGTTATTTTGTCCTGTCACATACTATAAAAATATCATGTCTAGTAGCAGTAGTACAAAATCGTGAACACAGCAAAATTTAAATATTACAGCGAAATTTTCTAGAAATATAAATGTTACACGTCCATTTTTATTTGCAGGAAGTCGGTAAGCGTTACATCGCACTTATTCGTATGTCAGCTTTGTCGTAGCTCTTCCTTATTCTTGGAGCTAAAGCACTGTCCATCCTAGAAACCGGATAAAACTTGCAGTATCTCAAACATGCATTATGCAACGGAAGCTTCTTTTAACAAAACAACGTTTTACACCTTCGTAAAGTTTAAGTAAAGTAATACATATCTACATTTTAATTAATTTTTAAGCGTGCTTAAAATTATAATGTATTTCTAAATTAATATATCCAGTTACATTGATTATTATTTGCCCTTGTACAGATTTTATAGCCCTTACGAGAGTATAAGAGAATTTTTTATACGAAAATATTCAATCAAATATTAAGTACCTAAGTACTCGTAGTTAATTAAATTTACATTCGTCTCGTACCTCAGGATAAATTTTTATTGAAAACAGCAATTTATTCGAGGGAAAAGCGTTGATTGTTGTTGTAACTTTTTTCACATGGAAAACCGTATAGTAACTCATTTTTTCCGGGCATACTTACATTCATTTTATTTTAAATGAAATATGATGATAAAAATTACCCCATTATATTAGCCCTGTGGTTCCGGCATAGAATGGGCCACCTTTTTTCCCGTGGGTGTCATAAGAGGCAACTAAGGGAATTTAATGGTTGGAGAATGGGCAACACAGATCTTCCACGACAAAAAGTTGTGAGATCTCATGTAAAATCAAGTTCGTTATTTTAGTTAGTGCCTATGGAGGTACAATAACTTTATTATAATTTGTTATTTATTCAATATATATAACATTTTATTATGACCATATGAGTATTAAATATCTTTATTTCTATAACAATTGCAAACAAATGGTTTCGAGAAAAGGATGGTACAGTAGTTGTTAATTATTGTTGAACTTGTGACGATCAACGGACTTTCTTTCATTCTTGCTTATCATCTTTTACTAGAGTCTTTCTAGCGTATATCGACAACGCAGGTGGAGTTACCACTCTATTGTCATCATTAAAAATACCCCTTATGTGTTATATTTACTGAACTTAGGAAATAATATCTCGTGTCCAATTTCTCGACGGTCAGTTTTCTTTATAATTTATGATGATTCTTATAGTATTAATATTTATTTCACTAAATCTAAACAAGCTACAGAATAGGAGACGCTTACATGTACTTAGTAAGTTCTTGGCGTCTTTGAAAGCGAAGGCGTGTCGACTTTATTCAGTGACGTGGAAATTTCCATCACCCCAGCTTTGTTGTGCATTCAACAGAAAGATCATAAAGGTCTGTAGGATACGTAATAGCTAGACGCAAGTATTTCCTACGTACTAAAGTATACAATATTAGTAATATTGAAGTATTCGAAAAAAAAATTGGAAATATTACTATATTTTTTTTTTGTTTTTTTTTATACAACTTAGAATGGCAAACAAGCTGACGGCCCACCTGATGGAAAGTGGTAACCGTCGCCTATAGACATGAGTACCATGGACATAAGAGAGTATACTGTTTCGTCCATGATACCCCCCATGCGTTGCCATTCCTGAGGATTTAGGTGTTATTCCTCTGTACCCAGTAAATTCACGCCATATCCCACCCTTCAAACCGAAACACAGTCATGCAAACACAACTGCTTCACGGTTGAAACACGAATGGGACAGAGGTACCCAAGCAATCGACTTTTGTACAAAGTCTCCCTCTGGTGATGTACATTTATGTATACATTACATATACATGATTTAGATGTACATATGTCGAATATCGCAATATAATAAAATTATTATACAATTAGATAGTTTTATTCTGTTTGACAGTAGACATAAAGAAGTAATAAATAATAATAAAAGATATAAATATATAAATAATAGTTCAACAATATTAGTTATAGTTCAATTGGTTAGTTCCTAGCGATGTTGTAAAATTATAACTTGTTTTTTTATGGAAAAAATGTTCAGTTTTATTTGTAGAACACTTATTTAAAAGTTTAAGATTCTATGCTCTTATTTAAATTTATTAAAAAATATATTATTTTAATATTGCGACAAACGCATCACAAGACACAATCTTGATGGGGTGAGGCTATCCCTTTATATGATTTTAATTTTACCCTGTCAAAGAATGGTAGTTCCGTTATTTATGATATCTAGTGTTAGATGAAAATTAAATTGTCAAAAATGAAGAGTTTTAAAATGTTAATAATATAAAATTGTTTTCATCAAAAAAGAGCCGACTTTAATTGTAAGAAAACTATTTATAAAAACTAAACTACGGACCAGATTTCGATAAAATTTCTACAGGATCAATGTGAAAGTATATTCATTTAAACAAAAAAAAAAAAAATTCCCCAAATCAGTTTAAAATTGATAGAGTTATGTAACAAACATATAAAAAATCAACCGAATTGAGAAGGTTCTTCTTTTTGAAAGTCGGTTGAAAAGTCGAGCACATTTTATTTACATATAACGTAGTATTAAAAAAATGACAGGAACTAAAGGTATATAAAAATCCGTGCACTTTCCTCTCGATCGCTTAACAAGGTGATCTTTTAAAGGCGAAGTTTGTACACCGTTTCCAAACTAATTTATAAGAGTTAAGTCTTGTAAGGTATCTATATAAGAGGAGGGCGCAATTTCCCTTAAGCCTTGTACCTTTAACTTGATATTATACCCTTAACTTTTTCATCAAATTGCCTGTTAAATTGGTAAGAGGAGCTGTAAGAGAGAAGTTAAAAAAGTTTGGGATAGCCTCACCCCATCAAGATTGTGTCTTGTGTGCGTTTGTCGCAATTTTAAAATAATATATTCTTTAATAGATTTAAATAAGAGCATAGAATCTTAAACTTTTCATTAAGGTCCTATTTTTAAAACTAAATTAAATTGATATTCCAGCGAAATTATTTCAATGTCTATGAATCATTATGTAGGCACTAAATTCAAAGTAGTTCTGATTCGAAAATGCATTTACATCATATTAGTTATTGTAATACATTTAATGTTTTGCAATATCAAATGTAAATGTTAGTTTTAATGATGAAAATTAAAGAATAGAATTTATATAATTTTATTAATATTGTAAATGTGAGTTTTGTATGTGTGTTACACATACATTATCATGTCAATCACACTTACAATAAATGGCTCATTGAATTAGAATGAAATTTGGTACACGGGTAGATTATATTTTTTTAACACAGAATAATACCTTATGCACGCGGATACAGTCGCGAGAAACAACTTATATACAAGTATACAGGTTTTCGTATAGTTAATTTTTATTAATACAATACACTGGTCAAACTAATTCCATCCCCTTTATGTACCATATTCACAGCAAATAAATATTTCAAATATCATTTAATTTAATTTCAAAATAAAACAAGAAAATTAGAAACAACATCTTATAGGTACCAAAAGTCCTAAGCAAGCATTGTAATAGTAGAGTAATTTCCTCCTTCAATGGGAAAATGGAGACATTCGTGCTCAGCAATGGTACGGTAATGGGGTCTAATAATGGTGCTCATGATGATGGCGTTACATTTTATCTGTAGCCGTATCAGTCAGTGTCACAGCCTATTTGCGATTGAAAAGGTGTAAAAAACATCCCATTCCGATGTTTGAACTTTTTGTCCATCTGCCGAAAAGAAATGAGAACAATTTTTCTTGAGTTACATTTTTTAAAAGCTGTTTTGAGTGTATCATATGCACGCTGCCTATATTTTTGCCACAAGTTGTTAATAAAATGAATAAGATGTTAAACGACTTCTTTATTTTTAATAATTAAGATGTCACTAAATTCTACTCGTAAAAACGTAAAATAGCTGGAAAGACAGTTTTTTTTTAAGTTCGTTAAGTAAACTCTCGAACTCGCATTATTGAACACCCTAAAATATGGTAGAATGTAATGATGGCTGGCTCTGGCAGGACTAAGCTGCTTTGGTTACTGAAACTGATTTATTTTGTTATTTTGATGTAATTGTATGCTAATATTAAGATTTTTATTACTACTTGCATTCACACAAATTCTTTGGTAAACTGAAATATTTGAAAATTCAACAGTCAAATAAAAATAACGAGCATGGCCGCTATTTTTATCTGAAATTAAATTATAAATAGACGGCAGAAAAAAAAAATATATTAAATAATGATAAAATTTAAGTTTTCTTGAACTCAATTATTAGTTTCTTTCTTATTACATAGTTCATAAACATAACATATGTATATAAATTGTTAAAGATTTAATGAAATATTGTTCCTGCAATGTAATATTCAATATACGAACTACGTTTTGTTATTGTACAATGTAATAGACGAATAAAACAATATCCTACGATTGAATGTATCGCAGCAGGTGCAAACAAATGCCGCATATAAGGAAATGTGAGTTTGAAATATACTAATGCGATACTTTTAAAGCGTATGTTTAAAAACATATAGCAGTATGGCTTTAGTGTCTTTGTCTACTTTACGAATAGATATAATAATAATAAACTCTTTATTGTGCACAAAAAAGATGTTTAGAAGGAGTATTTATATAGAAAGTGCATATACAAAAGGCAGCTTTATCGCTAAAAGCAATCTCTTACATACCGCCTGAATATAGATTATGCTTAGATTATAACATATAATACACACAAGCCCAAGAGATTTAAGTGGTACTAAAAATCCATAGTTTTTTTTCTAAAGGAATTTACATGCTAATTAAAATATATAATCTACGAGGTTATACTATCGTCATCATTCATTTATATCAGCTGCTAACAGTCCATTGCTGAATATAGCCCTCTCCTATAAAGGGGGGTTTGCCAGTAGTTGCCTCACTTGATAGAGGGAGACTTTATACAAAAGTCGATTGCTTGGGTACCTCTGTCCCATTCGTGTTTCTACCGTGAAGCAGTTGTGTTTGCATGGCTTTGTTTCGGTTTGAAGGGTGGGATATGGCGTGAATTTACAGGGTACAGAGGAATAACATCTGAGTCCTCAGGAATGGCCACGCATGGGGGGGGGTATCATGGGCGAAACAGTATACTCTGTTATGTCCATGGTATTGCTCATGTCTATAGGCGACGGTTACCGCTTTTCATCAGGTGGGCTGTCAGCTTGTTTGCCATTCTAAGTTGTATAAAAAAAAAACTACAGTTAGGCTTGTGGTGATGTTTCAAGACCGATGTTGCTGCCCATCCCTCTACGTTTATGTTCCCTTAGTCGCCTCTTACGATACCCACGAGAAAGGGAGGGGTGGCTCATTCTATGGTATGCCGGGACTACAGAAGATTCTACTATAAAGCCATATAAAATTTCTGATATTATGATTATGAAATTTTGTTAAGAATAGAAAAATATAGACAATAATTAAAAAAAAAGACTGATTTAGGTTTAATGGCTTATTACTGATTATCTCAAATAATTAAATTTTAAAAGCAACAGCTGAGTTTCTTGCCCGTTCCTCTCAGCTGAAATTGCATTCTAAAATGGGCGGTACATTATTATAAAAAAAAAGTTATTTATAGATACTAATAATGAAGTTTATTTGAATAAAAAAATATTTTATTGTTGAATAATAACAAATAATTATAATATATTTAAAATTATTTGCGTCAAAAAATTCAATATACATAGATTATTATTTATTATAGAAACTTAATTTTAGTATATAGTTCTACTAAATTGTAGTATAATAATAATAAATTATATATTATTTATACTAATTACTGTATAGTATAGAAATAGCTTCGAAAAAAGGACAACTGGAGTTAGGTAGGCCTAAAACAACCATCTTTTATGGACATGCCCGGTATTGTTGCTGTTCTCTGCATAGCCAGCTTCATTTTATTTTTGTAAGTATCCCTTAATAGGTTTGCCCCATTTCCATCCAATCTACTCTGTCCCTTTAATATTGTGCGAGAATAAATAAACTCCCAAACAAAGTTATACTTGCAAGAGAAGTGAATTTTACAAGGAAGAAACCCCTGAACTCTTAGCGGGCTAATTTATGCTTCCCTAAAAACAATTTATGGTCACGGAAGTGGATGGAGTTATCATGTTTCAACGCGCTGGGCATCTTAGTGCAACGGTACTTTACATTGAGGTATATTTGGTGTTGAGTGGTAAGAATCACAAAGAGTTTTGGGAAAGTCCTTTATTATCTTCTCTGGACTATTATTATAAATGCGAAAGTTTGTGAGAATATGTGGACGCATGCTTGTTACTCTTTTTTATAATATGTTTTAAGTTAGAATGCTTATTTATTTATTAAACTTTAATACACCTAGAATGTGTAAATAGTTTAACATTGGGTTATCCTAACTATTAAATAAAACTTTCGCCGTGTGGTCCCCGCATAGAATAGGCTGCTCTATCCTTTCTCGTGGATGTTGTAAGAAACGATTAAGGGAAGGCGAGGGATGGGCAACAGCGTTCCACTTAAAATATATCCAAAGCCTAACTGCGGTTGCCAATCTGCCTGCCAAGCGTGGCAACTACTGACGAAACACCCAAGGGGAGGTTTATACTCAATAGTGGACAGGTAAAGACTGATATAATGATGGCGAAAGAAAACTTTATACATATATTCACTAGATGTTTGCCCAGTACTTTTATGTAGATTTCCAATGTTCCTAATCAATTAAAGGGACCATTCTAATTACGCCAACTAATGCCTACTAATAAAGAGAAACATAATATCAGATTTAAAGGTTTACCTTCAGGAACACAATTATGAAAACATACATATATTCACTAGATGTTTGCCCAGTACTTTTATGTAGATTTCCAATGTTCCTAATCAATTAAAGGGACCATTCTAATTACGCCAACTAATGCCTACTAATAAAGAGAAACATAATATCAGATTTAAAGGTTTACCTTCAGGAACACAATTATGAAAACTGTATTTAATTTGATGTAGTAGGTTTTGCATGATGAATCAATATACAATCAGACAGCTAGATTGACAGATAAAATATCTTTAAAATAATGTTATTGCTTTTATTGTTCTAATTATGACTTCGAAGGAAACAAAAGAGAGCATCTATCTATCTATTTAAGTCAACAATTACATTATGTCAAAAAATAAAAAAATATAAAACATGCCGTTGCACGTCACTCAATTGTTTTTCCTTTCCGGAATCTCTCCACTAACACTTAAACTTTATGGTATGATATTAAAGTTCAAATTGACTTTTAAATATATTTATGTATGGGAGTACAGAAAAGTGTTGTTTTTAGACTTTACGGGCAATTTTTTAAACTTTTCTCTCCGTAAGAACCAGTCCAGTCGTACTTCAAGGAATATTCTAAAAAAAGAATTAGCGAAATCGGTTCAGCTGTTCTCGAGATTTGCGCTTAGCAACACATTCAACGATTCATTTTTATATTATAAGAGATTGTAACTGACGATGTCTATGCATAGAAGAAACAAAAAAAAATGGAAAGTCATAATAAAAGCAACCTATCTATCCGATAATATATAAGAGCTGCGCTCTTGTCAGTGGAGCTCTTGGCACTCACTACGATTTTCAGCGAGTCTCTTCACCTCTTGATACGACACCAACTCCTTCCTTGATCTGCCTGATGTAACTATGCCTCGGTCTCCCTCTTCCCCTCCTTCCTTCTATCTTACCTTCTATTATAATGTTCATAAGTTCGTCGTGTCGTATCAAGTGTCCCAACATTATTCCCCTTCTGTCCTCAATAGCAACAGAAGTTTAAATAATAAGTTATCGAATGTTATCTGTCTGTATGTTTGTTTTGACATTATGCAAAAAGAGAATGCGGTTTTTACAGGGATACTTCTAATGGTCCGACTTAAAATTTGGTGTATACTATTTTATCTTGATATTTCAGATAGAAGTGGTCACATCTTTATAACATGCAAACGTACGAAGTTACGGGCAACAACTAGTACGTAATAGTAAGAAAAATAGGCACCTACAAAGGGCAAAAAATATATTTGCATTTTATTTCGACGCGTCAAAGGGAGTAATTTTAGAGAGCACGGCGCCAGGGGCAATTCGCATGCCTTTATGACAAATGTGTATTTGGTTGGATGTAAGTGATTTGTATGTATGAGGGTGTTGTGATTGATTGCTTATCTGCCCTGGGGGTTCAGTTAGAGTGCGTTTTCGAATGATTTGTTTCGTGTTTGAAATTTATAAGATACCTATTAGGGTTAGTAGATAAACTGATAAGGCCTATTTGTGTACTAAATTACAAAAAAAAAAATGTTTTGGGACCGTTAGTCCCCGTTAATAACAATACTTTCTGCCCCATTCTTTATCTTAGGTATTACGTAAGGAGAAATTTAAATCAAAACGTTACAAAATAGGATCGATTCTAAGATATCGATCTCTAAAAGAATTTCTAAAATTAATACTTTAATACAATAGTTTTTCATTTCAGCCATTAACTGTCTATTGCTGAACATATTGCCTTCCCTTATTGGAGGTTTTGCCAGTAGTTGCCACGTTTGGCAGGCGAGTTGGCAAACACTGTTAGGCTTATAGAGATGTTTTAAGAAGGACGCTGCTGTCCATTCCTCTATCATTAAGTTCCTTTAGTCGCCTCGTACGACACCCAAAGGAAATCAAAGGGTGGTCTATTCTATGCCGGGACGGACGATTCGAATAGTTTATGCATAACTATTTATTATGTTAGTGACTCTGGAGAACTAAATGCAAAATAGTTCTGAATAAATTTTAAGTTTTATTTGAATTGATTTTTAATACAAGTATACAGGTAATAGTTTAGTTAACTCTGATAAAAGGTTTTGCCCGTTACTTCGTATCATTCTAGATGGCATTTGAAGATAAAACATACACCAGATTTTAAGTTAGATCTTCAGAAACACAGCTATGAAAATTGTATACAATTTTATACAGTAGTTTTTACCTGATACCGGATTAAACATACATACAGACAGACAAAGTGACAAAATTTATAAAATATATTGTTTTGGCTTCTATTGTTCTTATTAAGACATCTTATATAATTTTTTTTTAAATATCTCCATGTACAGATATCGTTTAGTTACTTTTTTATTATATTTATTTCAGCCGTTAACTGTCCACTGTTGAACATAAGCCTTCCCCATGAGGGGAGTTTTGCCAGTAGTTGGCACGCTTGGAAGGTGAGTTGGCAAACACAATTAGGCTTATAGAGATGTTTTAGTAGGGACGCTGCTGCCCATCCCTCCACTATAAGCTCCCTTAGTCGCCTCTTACGACACTCACGGGAATGGAAGGGGTAGCCCTTTCTTGCCGGGACCGATATGGCATTTTACTATATTATTAAGATTTAAAGACAGAGAGCGAAACTTTTAAATCGGTCCTGCTGTGACGATTACGTCATACTTGTTTTTGTGTTAACTTTAGCGGATTAATTAAAAAAAATATATTTAAAATGGCATTTTCCAATTGGATGCCATATTGGAAAATATGCTGATTTATACAAATGCGACTTCTGCACTATTAGTAGAACAGAAGAGTTCAAACAACAAAAGTGTCCAACGCACACCCGCCACGCCAACTTTACCAAAGTAAAATACTATCCATTACTTATTGTTAAAGAAGTTTCCAAAACCCGTATTTAAGTTTTCCGTTTAAAATTCAACGTTCGCAATCCCCTGGGATCCGGGATTGCGACGGGATAAAAACAATACAAGTTGCAGCTGGACTACTTCAGTTATATTAATAAATAAGGCGGCCGTAGTATGTTTAAAAGCAGGAATAAAGAAGAAAGAGTAAGCGAGAACTAGAACTATAGAACTTTACGGCCATATAATATAATGTTGTATTGAAATAAAAGGAGATATATTCATAAATACATAGCGTAACTATAATTACTGAAGTTACAATACTAATTTTAATGTGTTACAAGTCAAGGATTCTTTAAAATCATTTAAAAAAAAATTTATAGTGACAAAAAGAAGATTCCAAAATGAACTAAATGCAATTTATAATTATTATTTCATTTCCAAAATGAGGTTTTTTAATTAGTCTATATTTTTCATATCTGTTCTGTATTATGAGATATTATTCTTCATTAAATAATGGTCGAGGGATGGGCAGAAATGCTTCTCTTTAAACATCACCAAAGTCTAAATGCGGTTGTCAATCTACCTGCCAAGCATAGTTATTACTGGCAAAGTCCCCCAATAGAGGGAGGCCTATGTTCAGCAGTGGACCGTTAACAGCTGACGTGGTATGTTATATGGCATTCTTCACCAATTCCGGAATGATATTGAAAATTTATTTTTAATAGATTTTAAGTACTATTTTCAAGAGCACTATTATGAAGATCGCATCCAATTTGAAGTAGTAGTTTTTACGTGAAGTCGGAACAAATATAAATTATAGACAGACGAATAAAAACTCTAAAAAGTATTGTTTTAGCTTTTATAACTTTCATTAGTACTTTATATAGGTCTTATCTACTGATATCGGATAGTTATAAGTTTATTACATGTATATACATATATCATTTGCAGGCTGTAGCACAGTTTTTAAATTTACACGCCTGCAAAATGGTTGGGGTTTCTACTAAAAGTGCTAACTGTGAATCCGTTAAGTTCTCTATTTTTTTACTAATGGGAATGGAAACAAGCTGGCAGCCCGCTGAGTATAAAAAGTAAAAGAAGATCACTGACATTACAGAATGTAATATATTTTAGACATTTTACATGCTTTGCCAAAAATTGCTTTTTTTATTTTATTAATCGGGTCAAAGAAACAGACATAAAGTCGATACTAAGGCGATTTTACGTTTGTTTATTTATTTTTTAATTTTAATTAAATATGTGTTAATCATGTATATTTCTCAACTTCGAAGTATTCCTAACGAGTTGCTGATATACCTAATATTTAAAACAATAAAGTTCCAATCCACACATCAAGTATTATTTACCTAATTTTAGGACTAGAGTAGGCACTGTCTTTATATTGACGAAAATGTAAAATATATCTAAATATTTACCTAGAAGTATAAACAAAATAAATGAATATTCATTAAAATCATGAAAAATTATCAAATTCAATGAATTGGTTGCATAGATTTCATATAAATGGTTTTTGTTTGAAGGGATGTATTTCTGTTTTAGATAATATATTTTCCCCATGCGAGTTGTGTAAGGATCACAGATTTTACATTTAATACCTAAATGTAATTATTCCTTTATTAATTATATTTCTTTTTATACGATACCGGTCAAAAAAAATATATAATTAGCAAAGGAATCGTTTACTTTTCAAACCCAATTTAGAAAATATTTTCGTCGAGGACTTCCATGTACGCTTATTGACTTTACCCTAACTGGTTATATAATAATTTGAGGGGAAAAAGGCAAAAGGGAATCTTTATTAGATGACGTTTCCGCTAAATTAATTGCATCGCAACTGTATTTAGATTTGTTAATTTAATTTATTCAATACAAAATGACTGCTCTTTTAGAGGAATTCCGTAGAGTTTTGAAACCGTTTAGAAAGTTAGAAAGTTCATAGTCAATGACTATTGTTAATGGAAGACGAGTAATTTGTAATGAGACTTGTATTAGTGGGATAAATTTTCGAAACGGATTTCTTAATTTACCAAATTGGGAAGGAAATGTTTATTTCATGTTTTTGGTATTATCTCGTTTTGAGTTAACATGAAATCTTTTTTTTTATTCGACTTATAATGGCAAACAAGCTGACGGCCTACCTGATGGAAAGTGGTAACCGTCGCCTATAGATAATAATTTATCGTTATGAGTCAGCATACACGCAGTAATTAATACAGAGAAGGGCATATGGCAGTTTTACATTCCGTTTGGTCGATTTAGCCCGGTTATCCGGATGAAGTTAGAGGTAAAAACTAGTTTGGTATTGTTCAACCGAATTTAAAAAGGAGGAGAATATTCATTCACTTGTATTTTTCTTATTTTGCCCCAATTCTAAGCCGATTATTATGATTATATTTGTAGACGACAAATTTTCACTCATTTCCATTTTAACATAATTGAATTCGATGTTTTTTGTAGAGCGCTGTCTAAAAATATGAGTACGTCACAAAATCAATATTAGATGTTATAAGTAAGTAGTAGTTGTTAGTAATATGTGATATTAAATCACAGTTCTAACGTAAATTAAGAAAAGCCTATGTACCAAATTTCATTCAAATCTGTTAAACTATTTTATAGTCCGACAAGCTGAATGTTTCCCTTATAAATTGAAATTAGCAAAGGCTTTCCTTAGTGAACGTTTACGTTATTAAATAAACATATGTTTCAAATTTCTGTTTTCTAAACTTACTCGTAATTGTTTTGAGTATGCGTTTATAGTTAGTTAGAAACACCAACCACAAGAAAAAAACTACTACAATTGTGGCAAAACTAATCTGTAAATATAATAAAAGAATTCTTTCAAATAATTCCAAAAAAAATTTTTTTATACAACTTAGAATGGCAAATAAGTTGACGGCCTACCTGATGGAAAGTGGTTACCGTCGCCTATAGACATGAGCAGTACCATGGACATAACAGAGTATACTATTTCGCCCATGATACCCCCCATACGTTGCCATTCCTGAGCACTCAGGTACCTTGTAAATTCACGCCATATCCCACCTTTCAAACCGAAACACAGCCATGCAAACACAACTGCTTTACGGTTGAAACGCGAATTGGACAGAGGTACCCAAGTAATCGACTTTTGTACAAAGTCTCCCTCTGGTGATAATTGATAGTGATATTTTCCCAAACTAGTTTGTAACTGACAGAGTTATGAGGTAACAAAAAAAAACCGAATTGAGTACCTCTTTCTTTTTGAAGTCGATTGATAAACAAAAGTACACACGAATTGATAATGATTTCTTAAGCCGACTAAAAACAAGATAGGAAATGTGAGAAGTTGGAGTAACATAAATCAGTGGAGATAAGTTAGTTCAAAGTTGTAAATGGGAACGGCCATTACGCCAACTACACAACTCTTGTTTTATGAACAAATATCTCGTCATTGCTCGAAATGTACGAATACGGTCTCTCAGTTAAGAGGCCGGCCTTGCTATAAATTGACACGTCGCAACTCGTGTGAATTGTGTACCATAATACAATAAATTCAATACAATAATAGTAAAGCCTTAGATTGTATAGATCGAGCATCGAACCTCAAAAACGGGTCAACTTTTTGTCAGCTAATTGTGATGTCAATCTTGACGTATTATTTAATAACTAAAATTAGTGTTTACGCATTAAAAAGATGCAGAAATTATAAGATAATATAAATATAGAAGTTATAAAAGAATCACTCATCATCGTTTATCACGTAAAGTTGTATGAAAAGGTTGACCCGTTTTCCTTGAAGTATTTCTATGGAGATACTCTATATAATATTTTTTTTATACAACTTAGAATGGCAAACAAGCTGACGGCCCACCTGATGGAAAGTGGTAACTGTCGCCTATAGACATGAGCAGTACCATGGACATAACAGTACACACACATACTGTTTCGCCCATGATACCCCTCATGCGTTGTCATTCCTGAGGACTCAGGTGTTATTCCTCTATACCCAGTAAATTCACGCCATATCCCACCCTTCAAACCGAAACACAGCCATGCAAACAAAACTGCTTCACGGTAGAAACACGAATGGGACAGAGGTACCTAGAGGGAGACTCTAATCTAAGAGTAAAGCGTGTTTCAATAGAATTTGATGAAAATTTACACACATTTAATTGAAATTAATAAATTTTTTATTTATTGTCTATTAGAGATCAATAGACTGTTTTATGATCAGGTCAATTATTCGTTTGTCTATATTTATCAATAAGTTCTCTTGAAATAGATTATAATTTTTTAAAATGATTTTTATCTATATTCGTAATTAATATAGGTAATCAAAATCTAAAACCAAAGTAATCGATAATTAATTAATCGAGTATCGAGTTTTTGATGTAATGTGTAGCCGAAGCCGTATCATGGATTTTATTTAGCAGTAATTTACTTTAATTGTAGATGTGCTACATGGCGACAGAATAAAATAAATATGGTATATAATTAATGTATGTAATTTTTTTATTATACTATCCAAACTTGCAGTGTATTACCAGCATAGAATGGGCTACCCCTTCCTTTTTTGTCGGTGTCGTAAGAGGCGACTAAGGGAACTTAATGATAGGGATAGACAGTAACGCCTTTCTTAGAATATCACCAAAAGCGTAACTGCTGTTGCCAACCCGCTTGACAAGCGTGGCAATTACTGGCAAGACTTTCCTTATGGATAAGGTCTATATTTAGCAGTGGACAATTAACGAATAATTTAATAAAATAAGAATATATATCTATATATAAACAAAAAAAGGGGAAAAATTAAGTAAAAATAAAATGTTACGTTTCTTAGTAAGGAGGGCTATTTAAGCGTACTCTTAACTCACACTGCCCAAGTGACATAAAGCCAAAATCGCAAATTCAAGTGTTACGAGCCGAAACACATAGTTCATAGTGTACAGCCAGTTTATTTGTGTTTCGGCCACAGAACTCTATGGCTTTGGCATAACATATTTAGCATGTATTTCGACTCATTAACCTGTCATATCGTTTGAATGCACAATTATTAAGCGTTCAAACGTTATCAAAATATACAATTTCGGTCCTCATACCTATTTTTTATTCAGAAATGTTAAAAATTGGTTGAAAACTACTTCGGTATAAACGTCTAAAAGCAGCTATAGTTAGCTAACGAGATTATTATGAATCTTTGTTCACTGTACAGTCAGAATTACTCATTTTCTAGATTAATTCAACTTGACTCTCCATAATTAAAGTGTATAAAGATGTTGAAATGTTTATTATTCAATCAAGCTTTAATGACTGAACGGATTTGAGTGTCCTAGATTAATATACAGGATTAATGTACTTATCTTACTAACATAATAAAATTGTAACTAGACATCGTCTATATTTTATATATACCATAAGAGATATTTAAGAAAAAAATAATGTGAGGGGTTTTAAAAAGAACAATAGAAAATAAAGCGAGAATAAAAAAAATCTCTCGCTTTATATGTGTTTATTCCTGTATCATCTAAAAACTACTATACCATTTTAGATGCGGTTTACATTGCTATGATCCTGAAGATCTAACTTAAAATCTAGTGTACGTTTTGCCTTAATGCGAGATCTAGAAAAGGTCTATTCATTGGTTTACCTACTTTTGAAATCGTATGAATTAGCGGCCAAAAGCTAGTATTTTTATATTTTATAATAATTTATTATTTAAATATGGAAAAATTCAAGCTATGAGTTTGCCAGCATAAATTATCATAAACGGCTCGATACTTTGGTGTTTTTGACGTTTTTATGTCTATAGCACGCGGTTTTGTCCGCGTTAATTGGGGTAAGAAGTATCATTAGTGATAATTCAGTATATAATCCAATTATTATCCATCTGTGTACTAAATTTAATTGTAATTCATTCTGCACTTTAACTAAAAAGCGTAACTGAGTAATAAAAACTCTGAAAACAAAAATGTTGAAAGAGAACTTTTTTAGAATTAAAATCTTCTTTGTATATTTGCTTGTCTCTATCATATTTTGTATGTATTATTAGTGTGTACAATAAAGTATAAATAAATAAAATAAAAAATCCAGTATGTCCACAAACTTTCAAAATATCTGTTACTGCTGGGAAAAAGGTTATTGTTGTTTTCTCATTTATTATCTGTAGGTAGGTAAATATTGTTGAACTATACAGTCTGTTATTGGTAATAATAGAGGTTACCTCAATGAAAGAAATTTGACGTACTTGTAAATTTTTTTGTAGTTTGTTATCAGCAAGTAAATTAATGTTTATAGAAAATAAACTTATTCAAACCTGCGACTGAATGTAACGAATTTGGAATTCTTCACAGATATTTCGACTCGCAGCTCGTATTTACAAGCAGAAAGAATTTTGGCAATTTCCACTGTAACGGGAGACAACAGATACAGCGCGAGCGAACAAAGTTCCTTTCCAGTATAAGATAAAAGTGGACAATCTGTTTTCACAATCTCATTGATTTTCTATAGCTTCTTATTTGGAGCGATGGACGAGAGATACTTCCAAAACACTATGATTAACCCACTTTCTAATACAGATATTGTGACCACCCTATTACCACGCAACATCTTTCAGATTATTGCGTATATTGACCTAATTGTAGGTCTCTTTCTTTCTTTAACTATACACATAGGTGGGAGAGAGACGGATGTCAAGCTTAACATAACGGACTACGATTCTCCGTGCCATACTTATGCAAATAAGAGAAATAATTTGGGCCCTTTGGCTAAAATATTTTTGGAGTATTCTTGACTTTTGTAGCGCTCGGGGTTACTTCATAACGGGCAATATACATAAACAGGATTTTGTCCTTTTTTCGCATTTAAGTTTGAGTCATTTAAACATGTTCCATATTCTAATGAAACTTTCCAACAGTATCAAAAATATCACAGTTTATTTTCATTAAATATTCGAAATAATACATATGCCTTATTTATGGTGATATTCAAAATCTTAAACTAACTATACAAACCTGTCAGTTTTTTTTGTTAATAGATGATAATGGAATGGTAATGCCGCCAGCGTATACCGTATGGCGGGGCACCAGTGAGAGATGACAGGTGAGAATAAAGAGGCAGATCAGTTAGCTCATCGTGATGAATACATATGAAATTCAGTACGGTGGTGCCCAGGGGGTGCTACGTGGAGATCAACTTGACGGAGTAAAGTGCTAGCAATGGGACTGGTAGTCCACACTTTATCGAGTTGGGGGAAGGGATTGTTACTATTGGTGTCTATTTATGTAAGTGTATCTTCATGCTATATTTCTTATTGCGTAGGTAAAGAGAGCAGAGTATCAAAAAGCTAACATAGTCATACCAATTTTGCTACGTACACTTTTCTAACACTTCTCATAATCATATGCTGATTCCGGAGACTCTAGAATCTTTTTTATAATTTGTGATGTATTGTCTATTTACATATATAAAGTATATTAATGTATGCCTCCCTTGATATCTGTTTCCCCTAAATTTTAATCAGCATTCTTTTCACACACCCAAACCAATATAGTATGATGTATCTCATAAATCAATAATTATTACTTATTTTTGAGTGGTGATAGCTTAGTACGATTGTCCTATATTATTTAAATTATATTATACTGTTTGACTGTGGGAGAAAGGGATTGTTAGAAATGGGGTCTAGAAACCCCATTGCTAGCAATAAATATACCCTATTAAATCGACCTCCACGTGGTTTCCCTTAGAAACTTTCGTGGTTAATTCTTGTTAAATTCGTCATGATGGGTCAGCTGACCTGCTTTCATCCTCATCTATCATCTCTCATTAGTGACCCGACAGTGTACACCGAGAGCACATGACATTTACATTCCATTTACATCTACTAAAAAAATGCTTAACTTTGATCTGGGATTCCAAAATCCAACACCTGTCTAAAAGTTTTAAATGTTTTATTTTTATCTTTAGATAAATTAAAAGTAACTAATTATCGTTTGCTTCGTACAAATATTTTTTTTTATTTATTCTTTAAAAATAAATATAACATTACAACAGCAAAAGCCAAATTAATGTTATAAATCTAGTGTGTTAACAAACAAAGTTATAATATTATAAATGTATTTAACCCGACTCTAGATATTTCTTAGACGCTTCTTTGGCAGTCTACTACTAAATATATCAATAATATACATATATAAACATATGTATATATTAAAGTACGGACCATATACATATATATACAGTTAGTGTCAGGTAATTCATATTAAAGGTGTGTAAAATTTTTAACCGAATTTATAAGAGGAGGAAACAGCTGTATTTTTTATGTTCGTTACCTTTTAACTCTGTCATTTATTACATTTAAAAAAAATAACAATTTATGTCCAGTAGCTTGGTTTTTAAATTAAAATGACTGGTCATGCCACGATTGAAGTCCGCATTTTTTTGTAACAAAATCTATTGAATTAATATATTATAATATTGAATCAATCCTATTGGATTAAATTCTGTGGCACCATTTTCTGAATTTATCTCTTAACCTTCTATTTTTTGCAAAATTGCTGTTTTATGAACCATTATTAACAATTTTGTGGCCGCGTGGTCCCGGCATAGAATAGGCTACCTTTTCCTTTCCTGTGGGCGCTGTAAGCGGTGATTAAAGTAACTTAATGGTAGAGGGATGGGCACTAGAGTCCCTCTTAAAACATCTCTAAAAGCTTACTGTGGTTGCCAACCTGCCTGACAAGCGTGGTGACTACTGGAAAAGCTCCCCTTATGGGGTAGGCTTGTATCCAGCAGTGGACAGTTAAAGGTTATTGAGAATAATGATTATAATAATTTTGACTTAAATTTATGAGAAATTTAATCCATGTTGGTCCTTAGAATAAAGATTTCGATATCAAATTAATTTTTTTTTATCCAACTACTGCTATTCTAGTAAACAAGCTAACGGCCCACCTGATGCAAAGTGGTAACCATCGCCTATAGAGCAGTTGTGTCGCCTATACCGTAGACATAATAGAGCATACTGTTTCGCCCATGATATCTCCCATGCGTTGCCATTCCTGAGGACTTAGGTGTTATTCTTCTGTACCCTGTAGTTTTACTGCCATATCCCACACTTCAAACCGAAACACAGCCATGCAAACGAAACTGCTTCACGGTTAAAACATGAATGGAACAGAGGTGTCCAAGCAAACAACTTTTGTACAAAGTCTCACTCTGGGAGAATGAGGTTTTAATTTTAGAGGTAGGTTTAGAGAAATAGTGCCCTAGAATCAACCCCAGTATGAAGAAAACTACGAATTTACTCGTAATACATAGTCAGCTCTTCATAAATGTACGTTCCAGTATATATAAATTTTGATAGTAAAGGCTTTATGAGACAGAAGTTCAGTGAAATAGTTGTTAACGAGACGTTTTATGGGGTGTTGACGTTAACTTTATTGTATGGTCGGTAAAAAAAGTAAAATAGTCCCATAAAATATAATAAGTAGTCTTTTAGTGCGTAAGCTATTATTTATATATTTTTTGTGTATGTTACACTATATCTTCGTCTCTTGTGAATCTTTTTTGATGACGTTTTCCGTTTGAGTTCAGTTACTCATGCACTTGGCTTCGTTTGTAGGGCCATCTAGCTTCAAACTAGGAGCTTGTACTATAGATAGTAGAGAATCGGTAGACATTCTTAAATACTTTTTTTTTATAAATACATACATATTATACACAGAAAACGCTTAGACCATTACAAATACTATGATTAACTACCAGAGGGAAACTTTGTACAAAAGTCGTTTGTTTGGGCACCTCTGTGCCATTCGCGATTATACCACATAAGTGCCATTCGCGATTATACCATAAGTGTTTCCCACACTTGTGTTTGCATGGCTGTGTTTTGGTTTGAAGCGTGGGATATGACAATGAATTTACAGGGTACAGAGGAGTAACATCTGCGACATCAGGAATGGCAACGCACGGGGGGTATCATGGGCGAAACAGTACACTCTGTTATGTCCATGGTACTATTCATGTCTATAGGCGACGGCTACCACTTTTCATCAGGTGGGCCGTCAGCTTGTTTGCCATTCTAAGTTGCATAAAAAAGACAAAATTTTTCATGCCTATAAACATAAGTAACGTGAAATTAATGAACTCACTGCCTTTGACGTTTCCGACAATTGTTTCAACTTCATCCAGACGTTCGGGGTTTTGCGTCACAGCGTCTTGTCTTGTACTGCGGGCGGCTCGCATAGCCCATGATGACATCGGTGTGGGTAGGGAGAGGGCGGGGATAGTGGTGAACGGAGACAACGGTGTTATTAGAGATGAGTAGAAATATCTCGTACCTATATTTGTCGTTAACTGTGAAGGATTCTCTGTTTCTCAAGAGGACTACAAATAAAAATAGACTTATATTACTTCGTAAATTCAGTATTAAGATGATATTTCCCCCAGTCACTTATGTATGTAGACATCGATAAAAAAAGAATATTAGTTTTAAAAGTAATTTCCATAATCGTGCGGGAATGGAACTAGCGACTATCGATAGATGAGCCAGTATATTAAACCGCTACACTATTTAAAATAAATTCATATTATTGGTATGATATAAATCGACGCTATATTACAAATTAAAATTCTCAGAGGATTTTAATTAGGATCATTAACTTTATTAACTAACGCTACACACATTTTGGCGTTAAAGCGATTAAAAGTGAACAGGTGTTTCTCAAAGTTTAAACCGAGTTGGTTTTAAGTTTAACAGCGATTACATGAATACCATGCCGAAACTACTGTTGCGGACTAATTAACGTATGGTGCGAAAGTGGAATATTACGGTAGAGCCATTCTATTCATCATTCCATTCTTAAGACTTTTAAAAGGAAGACCTCTCTTTTTTTGTGTTGAAGTAGGACTTCTCTTTTTCATAAAATATGACGTGATTTTGTTACCAAATATGAATTCATTTTGAGTTTTTTTCTACAATCGATAGGTGTGTAATATTTAATTCCGCATTTATTCAATAAATTCAAATATGTTCAATCTATCATAACTCCTTATGGAGGTGAACCTGAAAACGCAAGTTTACTGTGACAAATGAATCTTTGCCACTACTAAAGGTATGAATGTACTTTGGCAGTCCAGAGGAACTCATCTGTAGTAACAAATGATAGGGATTTATACTCCAAATTTTTTTTTAAATATACGATGAATTGTAGTATAGTTCCTAAACTAAAAGCCATATTCTTTTTATACCATTAAGGTGGCAAACAAGCATATGGATCACCTGATGGTAAGCGGTTATCGTAGCCTCTGAACGTTTGCATTACCAAGTGTATTACGAGAGTGTCGACTACCTTGAAGAAACCTTTTTACCCGTTTTTTGAAGGACCCCAAACTTTAGTCTCTGGAAAAAACCTCGACAGGGATCTTATTCCATAAGCTGAGCGATCGTGGGAGAAAACATTTCTGAAGCCATATCGAATTTTGAATATTAAACACCAAGTTTATAAAGCATATTTCTTTCAACAGTATCCAAGTTGCACGCACTGTTATACTCCTGGAAACTTATGGTGGAAAAGAAAAGTTTTCAGTTCAACTCACATTCTGAAAGTTCCTTGTTTTCTACAATATTTAAGTTTGGAAATTTTTATGAACTTTAATAATAAATTTATATAATGTATACATTTATTATTTTATATAATTTTTATTAGGTATAAATTAAATATTCAATCAACGTGGTCCGAACCCACGTGGTCTGCCAGAAAACTTTGTGAATTTGGTACAATGAGCCATCTCCCCTGACTTTATTCTTATCATTTCATGCTCTACCGAGACCTTATAATTGTATATTATAAGCATAGGCGCGTGTATTATTATTAAACTATAAAAAAAAAAAAACTCATATAAGGTATGGATTACATTTACTGATGGCAATTTACGACTATACAGAGGATTCCAAAATAATGAGAATAAAAACAACATTGTAAAACAATACTGCTTAGTCAAAACAACGTCCTTATAATAAATTTAACGATTTGTTAATTACTGTTGACATTATTTTAGTTATTAGACTGTATTTTAAGGAGACTTTGCAAAGAACGTTTCCAACATAGTTGTATTTGTTTTTATGTTTGTGACTTCATAATTCCGTCAGTTATAAACCGGTTAGTAAAATTTTTTTTTATCTAAAATAATATACTTACAGATTAGTCCATAGAAATTTTATCGAAGTTGGTGCAGAAGTTTATTAATTGTCACTTGCTTTTTGTTTTAATACGTATTCAAATTCAAATTCAAATTCAAAAATCATTTATTCATGTAGGACATTTTAGCCGCTTATGAACGTCAAATTTTTACATTAAAATTTTATTTTTTTCCCTACCGTCCAGTTCGGTATATAGATCCAACTGAGAAGAACTGGCAAGAAACTCAATTGAATTACTTTTTTTTTTAAAAGCCAGTTTATTTACAATGTATATTTATATAGGTGTCTATGTCTAACATTAAATGAAAATTCAGTGCATGAACAACTATTGCCATGCACACTCGTCATTCAAGTAATCGTTTAGTGAGTAATAGGCTTTGCTCAGTAAATATGATTTAACAGATGTTTTAAATTTATTTAAGGGTAATTCCAACATATCCTTTGGTATCTTATTGTAAATTTTTATACCTATTCCCATAAAAGACCTATTAACTTTTTCTAAACGATACTTGGGGACAGCAAGTTTGTCTTTAAATCTAGTATTAATATTATGAATATTGCTGTTTTTTGGAAATAAGTCAAGATTTTTATGAACATATAGGATATTTGAATATATAAATTGAGAAGCAACGGTGAGAATATTTGCCTCTTTGAATTTCTCTCTTAATGAGTCACGACTCTTCATACAGTAGATCGCTCGTCGTATCGTTGTTATATATGTATTATCGTCTGGTAATTAACTTTAAGGTGTGTGAAATGAAGACTGCTTAGAAACTCTTAATATCAGAGGTGGTCGTACTCAACTTATTTTTTTTTTATTTTTATTCTTCTCTTGCGGTGCTACTAAGAAATGCACTTAACTTATTATTTGACTTTAAAAAGGTGAAGGTTCTCAATTCGATCCTATTTTTTTTGTTTGTTACTTTATAACTGGCTATTGAAATCGTTGTTTTTGGAACACATTCATACCAATATACGTTATATGATACCCGCTTTGCTCGCATGAATCGTGATATAAATAATCCTATGTGTTTAGTAAATAACTGTTTAGCCGTTAAAGCGAGACTGAAAAACAAACATTGAAATATTTATATAAACTTTCACATTTATAAAATTTTTATTACCATACCATTATCATATTAGCCTTTCACTGTCCACTGCTGAACATAAGTCTGCCTCTGTTGGTGAGATTTGTCACTAGTTGCTACGCTTGGTAAGGTGGGCGCTTAGCAAGGCGGGTTGGTAACCGCAGCTAGGCCCTGATGCTCTTTTAATTCTTTTTTAATCTCTCTTGATGACCATTAAGTTCCCTTAGTCGTCTCTTACTACAACTACGGCAAAGGAAGGGGTGGCCTATTCTATACCGGGACTACACGGCAATTTTTATTAGTAGGATAAAAAAATATTTATTCTGCAAGCTATTAATAGAAGCGATGATTTTGATGAGTTGAGTTAATTAACAGAAACACCGACTCATTTATGCTGCCTCACTAAGATTTCAACACCATATCACAGAATATTAATTTCAAGACTGTTTTGTATGGTAATTAAATTCCACTGCTAACTACAGTTAGATAACGTGTCGATGTAACTAAATGGTTTAACAGAATATTGTCCGCTTTTCAAGTGGCTTTATAAAGGAAGTGTTCAATTTGTTTTTTTTTGTGTGTATTATAGACGAAAATCGTCAACTTTGATTTGATTTGAATTGTTTTTTTTTTATATCTAAAAGCTTTACTTACATGTTGATTTCGTATTAATTTCATTGCAATTATGTATTGTATTTGTAAAAAAGTTTTTAGCGGAATATTTATAGATCTTGTTAACATGGGTGGGTTTATCTATTTTAACTCTTTATTATAAAAAAATAAATTTAATTAAAAGTGTGTTAGTTAATGATATAATAGTGTAAAATATTGCCCAGTTTTGTAATATATGTTGTAGATAAAAAAGTTCATGAATGACACCTTGGGCAGCACCGCTGTATTTTGTAATGTTTATAGCGCTGCTTAAATCTATAATAGACAGTGGTTGCCATTTTCTATCAGATAGACTGTCAGTTTGTTTTCCATTGTTGCATAAAAAAGAAATGAATTTTGAACTATCGTTACTACTAACATATATATTTTCTCACCTTTACATTGCCAGTCTATATATTTTATAATCTAAGGCATTGGCGAAGACAACTCTTAATTTACATACACACAGAAAACAAAATGAGAACTTCACCTATTTTTAAACGCTTAAAAATACGACTGGATTTTTTTGTTCTACACGAGCTTTTATCCAGAACATTAAGGGGCGGTGTATGTTAATTCCATTCGTAGTCTCTGCTATTTGAGGCTTGTTAGCGTGTGCGTAATGTCGCGATGTGTGTATTGAAACGGTTTCAATATCAGTGTCAATATTATCTTTTGTTAGTCGCGGCTCGGTGTACTGTAACGGAGCTCCGAAGTCAAGAATAATAATGAAAATGTTCAGGCAGAGATGTTTTAACATATTTGATGGATGAGATATTTAATGAACATTCTAGACGTATTTTCTAATACCGTATATATTTAAATTTCATATTATTTATTTATTATGAATTTACTTGTCGATTTATCTTCACGTTAAATTTTTTGACGTAGGTAGAGAGAACCGAAAACGTCAAATGTCTCTACTCTTACATACGAGTAACTATTGCTTCATCCATTTGCTTTATTATATATTTAATAAAATTACGTGTAGGTAAATACTTTTAAATTATTTTACAATAGAGTCGTACGTTTTAAGGACTTTGCGCTTCGATCTGTAAGATCATGTAAACACATAATTACCACGAATTGGTTTATAATTTATAAATAAATACGAGTAAACGACAAGATTTACATTATCTTAATACCGGACATGAAAAATTTAGTTTTCTTTAGGCTGGCTATGAGAGAAAGCTATTAGCTTTAAGTTAGTAATACTAGCTAGTCCACCTTTTGGATCATATACAGGTTAGTATTCGTATATGTTGTAATGCTGGCTTACAGATACAAAAATCACAATTAAACAAAGTTTTTTTTTTTCACGAAAGAAAATGGGATGGTAACCTCGCTTGCGCTATCGGTGTATGCTGGTGGGATACCAGTGAAGGATGATAGGTGGGGATGAAAGCAGGTCAGTTAGCCTATCGTGACGAATTCCACTAGAATTAATCACGATAATTTCCAGGTGGAACCATGTGGAGGTCGACCTGATAGGATATATTGCTTGTATGGGTCTTTTTTTTAATTGATGATAATAGAATGGTTACCCTACCTGCGCTAACGGTATACACTGACGGGGCACCAGTGAGGAGTGATATGTGAGAATGAGAAGGCAGGTTAGTTTTCACGAGGGTAATGTACTTAGTAATGGAGATATTTTTTTTCATTACTAACAATTCCTTCCCTCAATGAAACGAAGTTAATTTTGGAAAGTGCAAAGTATCTTGTGAAAAGTTAAAAATTTATAGAAATATGGTAAATTGTATTCGGAATAGATTGATGGTAAGTTATATTACAATATTTTAAACAATATTATTTTCAAAATACAATAGTTAGACTATCTTTTGTGCATGTTCTTCAAAGGCGTTTTAGTCAATATACAATTCCAATAGATCTGACGTTGAAAGGAAACCTTGGAATGCAATACAAACGGCTGAAGTGTCTATCGACTGCTCTTTACTGGATAAATCTGGAAATATTCTTTCTTTGGAAAGATCTTTCTAGTAATAGTTCTTTATTTAAATATAATGGTTCTGGCATATAAGGGGCCACTCCTTTCTTTCCCGTGGGTGACGTAAGAGGCGACTAAGGGAACTTAATGGTCGAGCGATCGGTAGCAGCGTCCTTTTCGCAACTTCACTAAAAGCCTAACGACGGCAACTAAGTGTGGCAACTACGTGCAAAACTCTCCTTACAGGGAATGCTCAGCAATGGACAATTAACGGCTGATATGGCGAATTAAAATGTAAGCAATACATCTGGTATTGCAGGTGTCTATAGGCTACGGTAACCGCTTACCATCAGGTGGGCCGTATGCTTGTCTGCCACCTCAGTGGTATAAAAAAAAAGCAAACAAATAATTGAGCCGACTATAAAACAATTTGCTGATAGTAAAATACAAAAATCAAATAATTCATTAACTATTAAGGTATGTAACTGATTTCATTAAGACAGTGTTTCTGTGATCACTTCAACAAAACTTGTTTACCTTATTTTTAAGTTCTATTAAAATGGACTATATATACAGTTTCATTTTTGACTTTATGTATTTAATATTTAATATATGTTTACTAGCTCGTGGAAAAGAAAGAAAAAGGTTACCAATAGAAGTAGCTAATATACAGCAATATCTACGTATTTTAGTTATTGGTCCAATAAAGAATATAATAAAAGTTTATTATTGAAAAAATAATATTGGATAACTGGCTTTGAATGTATTCGAAAATAAATATCCGACTGATATAAGTGATATCAAAATGGGTGATGAACTTTTTTCCGCTATCAATGTCCAGTGAAACCTAATATATAGATAGATATAGGATCGGTATTCATATTACCTATGCCTAGTTTTTTTTTGATGGGTGAAAATGGTATGGTAATCCCGTCTGCGCTAACGGGATACGCTGGCGGAGCACCAGTGAAGGGTGATAGATGAGAATGAAAACAGGTCAGTTAGCCCCTCATGATAAATTCATAAGGAATTAACCATGATAGTTTCTAGGGAGAACCGCGAGGAGGTCGACCTGGTTGGGTATATTGCTAGCAATAGGATTCTCAATCTCCATTACTAACAATCCCTTTCCCCCCACCTATGTCTAGTTAGCGAGTAACAACTCGGTGTAAGCAAGCGTAGAGTGGGGCAACTTTGTCAGGATGGTGTAACGAACTAAGAGTGTTGCGGGGAGTAGCTGGACGCAATTGGCGTAGAATTATGAGGAATCTACCTTTAGTAGAGAATGATGGATGGCTTGTGATGATAATGATGATGATGACTCGCGGTTATCAATTTGTGAATGATGAATCATTCATTTCACTAATGTTCAACTTCTAGGTATATGTTAAACTTCGTTAGACAAATAATTTGATATTTTATAAATATTATTAAGTATAAAAATATTTTTTACTAGCAATTCGGCCCAGCTTCGCACGGGTAGATAGAATTTGCAAAAATAATATAGTCTGTATTTATATTTTTAACGAAAGTATTTTTTTTAATGGGTGATAATGGAATGGTAACCCCGCCTGCGCTATCGGTATACTCTGGCGGGGCACCAGTGAGGGATGATAGGTTACGATGTATGCAGGTCAGTTAGCCTATTGTGACAAATTCCACTAGAATTAACCACGATGATTTCCAGGGGGAACCACATGGAGGTCGACCTGATAGGATATATTGCTGGCGTGGGTCTTTTTTTAATTGCTGATAATGGAATGGTTACCCAACCTGCGCTAACAGTATATACTGACGGGGCACCAGTGAGGGGTGATAGGTGAGAATTAAAAGGTCAGTTACCCCGTCGTGATGAATACACCAGGAATTCAGCACGATGGTTTTCAGGGGAGACCACGTGGTGGTCGACCTTATGGGGTATATTTCTAGCAATATGACTGATAGTCCGCATTACTATCAATCCCTACCCCTCCGCTGGCTTGGGTCAGTTAGACCCTATTACTTACAATCCCTTTCCCCCGCGGAAAGTATTTATGTACCTACAATTTGTACACGTGCAAAGCTAGGCAAAGTACTATGTAGTTCCAATAATCATAGCACGTGACAGTTGTTAACTTAAGTCTAGCAAACATTGCGCGCATGGCGGTCCGTTTAATCTGCCACATTATAGCTTAACTTAAACTTGATTAAACTTATGACAAAGTTAACTGTTTCCAATCTAACTCTACGTATCCTATATACCTCCACTGTTCTGATTAATCAACGCTAACTTTTAGCTAATTTCAACAGACTAAATGGCTTCAACAAGTTGGTCTCAAGTCTTGAGTGCTATTTGTAAGTACTCAAATATTGACGAGAATTGTAAGTTAATATTATATAAGTTATTGAGTTCTCACTATTATTGCCTAAAGTAATATTGATTCCAACTTACTTTTTTTTTAATATTGAAGCGATTCCCAGAAAGAGGAGATTTTCAATTTGTCAGTATTTTCTGGCAATGTTACGCGTTTCGTCGAGAACTTTGGACCGATTTGGATTATTCTCTTTGCAATTGATATCTTGTTTTCATAGTAATTGGGGTCGATTCTGAGGTGCCATTTGTCTTAATTTAATTTTACTGTTTTATGGATAACCATACATTAAAATTAAAATACTTTTGACTTAAATATATTCTAGAATTAGTACATATTGATCTTTATAATAAAGATTTTGCTGTGATATCAAATTGAAATTAGAATTTAAGGGACAGGTTTAGAGAAATGGTGATTCAGAATCAACCCCATTTTGTGATGATACATATTGAAAATGTTGATATATCGAATGTTGCATTTTCTGCAACAGAAACAGTCGACAAATGTCTTCGAACTCGATGGTCATGGGATTATTAGGCCCTTAAACAAGTCGAAAATGAAGCTATGGATAGAATGGTTTCGATTTTATATATATTGTAAAAAATGAGCATATATTTTAAAAATAATAAGGCTCTATTCAGAATATTAGGTATATATTTTTTCTAATATTTATATACATATCTATATAACAAATTTGTTGTAATAGGCACTCCAATTTCAATAAGGCAATATTAATAGAAACCTTATTGGCAATTTGTCTTATTTATTGCTGTATATATAATATTATTGCTTCATCGAGCACAACAGCAAGTATAATTTTAATAATTTCGTTTCAGACAGACGATTGAGAAAATTAGAACTAATGAGAAAATTAACAATTTTTTCTTTTTTATATATTTCTCTATTTGTAATTTGTTACAATTTGTGTATCAACTTTTTTTTTAGTTTTTAATAATCAGTACAAATGACTATAAGATTTTTTTGTATGGATCACAATATGTATTTTGGAAAGTTTGCATTTTGTTTTGTTTTCCTCCGTTCTCTCCTGTTATATATGTGATATTATGTATGTGTATATATATGTACATTTATTTATTAGAGAAACTTCCCTTTGTCTTTTTTATCAATGTCCTCTGCTCAAAGTTGTCTGGAAAAATAGCTAAGCTATAACATCGCTTTTTGTAAGACTTTATATTAAAATTTATTCACTTTATCTTAAAATGTATTTTAGGTATTTATTATATTTGTAAATGGTGCAATATAATAAAAATATCGTATTTAATAATAATATAAAATAAACCGTAGTTTCGTTTTCCTGGAATGTATAAAAATTGATTTCATTTTAATGTATTTGCACCGTGAATGCAATTTAATTGTTTTAATTCCACGTATTTACATAAACTGTTCACGCTGGGACCAACGCAGCTCGGTAATTAGAGTTTGTGCGGTCCGTCTGTTATGTTACCTCTTTGATCATAGGCGACGTGCTGATGTTATTATAGGCGACATAAAATAATTACATTGACGAAGGTCGTTTTATGTAAGGTTAGGTAATATATAGCAATATCTATATATTGTAGGTACTATATCCATACATGTATTAGCCCAATAACAGATATATTAGTAATCGGTTATACAATATATAATGTCGAAAAGAAGAACTCGCTCGTAGTGAATATAGATATCCGACTGGTATATGGTATGTATGACTGGACTGGGCGATATTGTAATGGGTGGTAGTCAATGTTCAGAAGAATTCTATTCTATTCTATTCTATTCAATTCTATTCTATTCTATTCTAATTCTATTTCTAGTTTTATGTGAAATATATTTTCTTATCACACACGCGCACGCACGCATGCACGCACGCATACGTGCACACATACCCATATACACACACGCACATACATACACATACACACATACGCATACACACACACACACACACATGCGCGCACACACATACACACCCCCTAAGACACATACACACATTAGAATGAGAGGTCACATCATAATAGAACTGTTTGTTAACAAAAAAAACAAAAGTTTGTTGTAACAAAAAATAATAGACTATACTTTGCTATTTACGCACACTTAGATATCTGCATTTTAAATTGTGATTGTCTTTCAACAGAATAGCGCATTTAAACATTTTATCCAGGAGTATTAAAAAATATAGTTTAATTTGATAACCCTTTTCTCTTTAAATATCTTTATTATATTTTCATTATAGCCAAAGGCCACTCTTTTATGTAGATTCTTAAATTACAGATTACTACGGACGTGAGATTTTGTCGTTAACTAAAAAAAAAAGAAGATTCCTAACACAGTTCTATTTTTAGGTGACCTTTGTTGGTTAGAGAAAAGGTTTTCTTGTATCATCAAACTAAGTTTTATCTGAAAGCTTGACGTTGAAATAGTAATGTATTACTGCTGGTTTTTACTTAGGAAATCTAAGTTCGGTTATTTTGAGTTTATCTTCTCTTAAACTCGTGTATGTACTTTGTTTCATTAGTCATTCTTACGACATACCTAACGGGGAAAAAAAGAAATTGAGACATATTGTATTCTTTTTTATATATTACATCACCACTAATAAATCTAATAACTAATTTAACGCATGGAACACAAAGCTATAAGTTCATATCTGGATGACACTAAAAATTTTGTGTGTGTGTATTTAAATTTACGACTAAGTCTCCGGATGTATTCACCATAACAGTGCTATGCTATAACTATGCTATAAGGGCTTTTTTAATAGTTGATAATGGTCTGGTAACCTAACCTGGCAGGGCACCAGTGAGTGACGACAGATGAGGATGAAAAGGCAGGTCAATTAGTCAATCGTGATAAATTAACTTGGAACTGAGCAGGATGGTTTTCAGGAAGAACTGCGAGAAGGTCGACCTGACAGGATGTACTGTTAGCAATGGAGCTACGAATCCCCATTATTAACAATCCCTTCTCATCCTGCCATTAGGGATTACAGTCGTATTTGTATATTTATTAATCCAACGAAAACTGCTATTATCTATATATTTGTACTTTTTTTTTTCACTATCACATTAATTATATGATCCTAAGTCTAGGTTATACCCTGTTTTATGAGGAACGAGGCAACGAAAATCAGGGAATAGTTAAACCCCTAGATGTTTGATGCCTGATTTTTTATATCCAGACTCATGCCAATTTAGAAAATTTTATTTTTTTAATTTAAAATTTACAATGATAAGATCGTTATTAATATTTTAACTGTATTAGAACTAGACTTAGACTACTGTGATGGTCCCCCCCTCCCTGTGTGTACCCCTTTTATAAAATAACTACTCTCTAAATAAACCTACACATGGAAAACCTACAAAGCCTAAGAAAAGCCTACGAAGGCTTAACATAATGGAAATCTATGAAAACCTACCCTAAAGAATGGCCTAACACCCTCAATATAACCCCATACCTATATTGCCTTACATACCCCAAACACCCTACGAATCATATAACCTTTCAATAAACACATAATATTGAACAGATCTTTAGTAGAACACTTGATCATCTGGCCAGATAAATAAATGTGTGATCGTCTAGTAATGTAGGGCCCGTTGTGTGTGTAATAACCAAAAGGTTCTTTAATTGGTATATGATAGGAGTTAAATAATGAAGATGATTGATAAATATTTAAGGATTAAGAATGATTAATGAATTATACTCATAATTCATGTAACTGGAAGTTAGAATATAATATATTAATTTAATAGTAAATTACAGAATAACTGTAATAATAAAAAAAATGGGGGAGCGGTCGGGCCCCTCACACGCCCGGACCAGTGGAAGACTTTCCAACTATCTATAACTCTTCCTCCAAAAAGGTAGGGAAGGGTATTACTATTTATTAATGCACTCTGATGGTAATAAGGGAATGAGTATTCTCAGTTCCAAACCAAACATAAGTACATTTACTTCAACATTACAGTGGCTCCACCAGCCCCACGATGCTTCCAGTATAAATTGGTGTTTGCCAGAGGCAAAAAGATCGGAACTGAAATCCCAGGATCACTCCGACACGAGAGCTTACTCATGGGCGATGACCCTTTCAGTCCTATATGGCGACATAGAGATCACCCACTAACAGTACGAAACTGTTTCCCAGCGTCACCCTGTTACGAGCTTACTCAATGGGGGTTTCCCTTCGGCTCCACAAGAGATCAGACCAAGAAGCGAGATCACCCAGACACCAGAACTTACTTTGTTGGGACATAACCCTTCGGCCCTATAATGTGACATTAGAGATCACCCGTGAAGACAGTCCGATAGAGATGAAGATTTGTGTGATAGGGGATACCTTCCACACCCTGGAATTGGCCAAGCCATATAATGTTGATAATTGCTATATCATAACATAGCATTGTCAATTTAATATTATTTACTTAATACCAAGAATACTCAAGGTTCAAGTTACATTTGTTAATTAGGCCAGAGCCTAAGAACGAGTAGTCCAACCCATAGGTCGAGAGCTACTAAAAGTAATGAGTGCTATTGAATGAACTATAAGTCCAGTCAATTATATTTAATATTATTATTGTTGATTAACCACATTGTGAATTAACCAATTATTTATTTAGAGAGATATATCTAAAGGAACTGTAAGTCCTCTAAAAGACACTGATTAATCACAAGTTAACAACGTCTCGTGAAATAACCAGTTGGGTTTTCTATAAGTTTGAGGACACTAAGTCCAACAAGCTATTATTGTGTTGAGAGTAATAGAGATCTTTTGTAATATTTGTAGAGGTTTGATTAATCACATTGTGAAATAATCAGATTAAATAATTATGTAGCTTTATAGAGAGGACTATAAATCCTAATTGGTTGTTGTCATAAGTACTGATAAATTACACATTAAAGTGCCAGGTCAATTATTATATATAGGTATATAGGAAGGACAATAAGTCCTATTTGTGTATGTTGTAGTAGTAGAGGCAATATATTGCATAATTATAATGTGAAAGATATAGATTAAATATATATTTGTATAGAAAGGACAGTAAGTCCCATACAATTATTGTAGCTGTACTATAGTTATACTATATCTACTTCCTTTTAGTGTCTTAGTAAACCTATTTACTAAGAGGATTTCTCAGATAAACAAGTGTTTTAGTGTTTAAATCATCATGATTAAATCCCTAAGAAATTAGGTTTTTAAATAATTATCACATCATTTAAGTGAAATTTCTCATATAAATAATTCCAATATTTCCCCTACAGTTATTATAAAATAACAGAAAATTATATAAATTTTCTATAGACTTAGATATAGAATCATAACGTGTATAATCTCCTTTTGTTTGACATCTGTCACATTAATGACGTATTGAATGACGTATTGATGTATTGAATTGAATTTTGATTATCTATCACAACTGTCAACGTAACAAATACTAGCAAGTTTGTTTATTTGTATTTGTTTAATATAATTAAACATAAAATCATCATATATCAACCGTAATATATAACTAAATTATCAGTGATATAAATAATCATGGTTTACACCAGAAATAATTAATAGTATCCAGTAATGCTGCAGTTTTATATTCATATCAGTAGCCAAGCTTACTTTCAAGAATGAACAGAAGATTAGAAGTTTAACATTCTTATTGCAATTGTACTTGTAATAATATACACATACAGTACTAATTATCAAGAACATTCCTCAAATACATGTGTGGTGAAGATTTTCCCAATATGCTATCTATTTGATTCCTAACCTCTAATGTAAATTTATTAAAGAAGTGAATAATCAGTGTTAATGTTTGCTTTATTAATATTTAAAGTAATTGTCCTAACTTGATATTAATAGGATAATATCTCCTTGAATACAGCCCAACATATACAACTAACTCAATAATTAAATGCATAAAATATATTTTACTACTTGTATATCTCCATTCTATTCCCATAAAATATTCAAAATATGTATATTAAATATAAATCCAATAAAGATTCACTAATATTAACCCTGTCTGAACTTGTCTAGTCAATATAGCATGAACAAACAACACACATACAACTTTATCGCCATGACAACTTTCTTCCTAAATATGAGTAAAATACATAACTCATACTTGTCATTTAGTACTAATTTTATACTTTACATGAGGTACAGTTACCTAGTTAATAGTAATTATAGTCAGAGAATCCTTTGATAATTTTATTACCACTAGGAATTAAATCCACACCTATAATATCAGCATAATTAAATATTATTAGAACCAGTAATACACACAGAATTGTTATTATCAGCTTGTTTACTACAATAAAATCAATATTAAAGTTTATAATAAATCAAGACAAAATATCTACTTAAACAATACAGGCTTGTTTACCATAAACATCCCACCGTTACATGAATTTATCTACTAACACAATAATGTATTAAAAGTAATACATTCACATAAAATCACCTGCAACAGCTAAGCTGTTTCTCTGTACATCTGGTGTAAAACAAATTCCCACATGTAATCATGGGTAATTAAAAGTATACAAAAGAATCATTAGTACAGTCGACCGAGCAATGGTATGAAAACCCTTTACCATGAGACGTTAAGCATGAGCAGGTGTTCCAAATCAACACTGTAATAGTGTAATAAATACAACTATTCCATCATCATCATCGTCTCAACCATCACCAACCCACGACTGAACACAGGCAATTTCCACCGACTGACACAAGGAACGGCCCCACAATACACATAAAACAGTCACTCCAAACAATGGAGGTAGCCCACACCGCACTTGCATTTACAGGGTCGCCACTCAATAACTCCTCTCTCTCATCAATGGCTGTTTCCCCAGCAATGAGACCAGACCATAGTCACTTTAGTCTATTATCCTCAATAAATAAATACTTTATAATAACTAGATATGAAACTAGTTAGTATTGTAATAGTTCAATAGTTGATTCAATAAGTATTTTCCAAAACTGGACAATTAGAACATTGAATCAAATTGATGAAGTTCTATCAAACGACCATATAATTGGATTTTGTATATGAGTAGAATAACGTAAGTACGTAAATTATATTGATGTAAATTTTGTTCAAATGTGATTGCATTTAACGATATACGCATTACCTAAAGGTATATGGACTCGACTAAATACGTATTTTAATAGTTGTTGGGAAAAATATTAAGTATAGAATTTGCCTGTGATCACAGTCAAAAATCTAACTACGTAGTAATAAATGGAACAAGCTCACCGGATTCTCCAGTCTTCTATTGATTAATTTCACACACTTAATCGATAGTGATACACTAAGATCTTAAACCCCTTCATAGATCCAGTCACTCCTAGCTCTATATCCCAGTTATCTCTTTTATTTTATTGCGCAGTTCCTAAAAACACGACTCCCGCGCCATTTCTTTTTTTTTTCTTTTTATTGCGCAATTCCTAAAAAGCGACTCCCCGCGCGCCCGCCGATCTGCCGGCCCTACAGATGGGCAAAGCACCGGGTTTAAACCCGGTGCTTTGGTAAAAACCCAATAAACACCCATAAACTCCCATAATCACCCAAAAAAATAGGTTTTTACGTATTTTTTTGAAAATATGTAAGTAATACCAATAAATTATTTTTATAAATTGTATTGATCAATTCTACAATATTAAATAAAACGTTAACTAATAATATTTCAGGAAATTTTAAAAATCTATATATAATAAAATGAAAGTAATTAATTTTCAGTGTTTTCATGTTGCAGTTGATCAACATGTTGGCCTTTTGCTTCCCGTAGATACTTTAAAATTTCTTCATAACACCTCGTTCGCACACATGGCCGTATATATTTAAATTCTTGAGCCACTAACAGTCCGAAATACTCATTTCTTTTATCCTCTTCTCCATAAATTAAGCATTTAGAACAGTTTGTTTCTTCTTTCAGTAAATTTTCTTTTACTTTATCCTCGTTTTTTTCTTTGTTGCGACGACGCTGGGTAAATCATCTGGACACTGGGTCTCACTATCGCCAAATATATTTGGAGATCGGCTTCGGCTACGGCTTGGCAGACATTTTTTCTTTCTACAATTTTAAATTAAATTTATTAGAATAAATGCTTCGAACACACGCGATCTAAGTACCTTTTGTGTTTATTATACCTTACCTACCTAGGTATAAAAAGAGTACTTACGTAGATTTTCTTTTATTAACTGTTTTATACGAAGATCTTGATCTCTCAAATTAGCATCCATTTTACTTCCAGTGATTATCAACTAAATTAATAATCCACAAAGTATTAAATAACGTTTTTATGAAATATTTAGCACAAAAACAATACCCTTTAAATATCGATCGTCAGTAACTGTGGCTGACTTACCTATATTCTAGCAAGCAGGACTGCCAGATGTGAAGGGGAAATCCCCAATAAATTGTTGCATGTGACTGATGATGTGAGCATGTTCGTTTCATAATAAAAATGTTGCCAGGTAACCAAAAAGTCGTATGTTTTTGTGCGAATTACGATCATAATCTTTACGATCGTACATTAAAAAATAGACAAATAATAGTATGAGTACGATTTAAATCGTATATCTGTCAACCCTGCTAGCAAGACAGCGACAAAATCACGTTGCATAACAATGTAGCCCAAGCTTATATCTTATGAAATATACGGAAGAGATACGGACTTAGAAAAAACAGAAATGTTGTTCTTTGTGGAAGTCATTGATGAAATTCTATGTATTTTAGCCCGCAAACTTTCTTCAAACAAAAACAGCGCCATCTAGTATCGAGTTCTGTAATTATCTCTTTGTTTATGGATTTGAAGTAAGACCGCCACGCATGCAATACATTATGACTGGGGATTCCCCTATTCGTCGACGCTGAATATGAGGCGACGACAATCACTGTCAAACGTGTTCACTATTACTCTGACTCTGGTAACGTGACTTCCTGGTAACGTGTTAGGTAGGAAAAGCAGTAAAAAAGTGCATATTAAGGGAGCAGATTTGAAATAATATTTATACTTAACAAGAAATAATTAAAGGTAAGTGGATTTTTGAATGATACAATTATATCATGATCACTTAACAATTTTAACTTAAAATTAGATGTATTATTACAAGCTTTTATTTAGCTTGCGTTATGTAAATAAAAGTATGTAGGTATGTTCGTATGTTGATGCAATTATCCTCAATCCTCAACCGACTGGGATAAAATTTTCCATACACGTTTATTTTGGATGATAGTGCATAGTTAGCTGAGAGTCGTCATTGGATAATAATGGTGGATAGCCTAAGATGTGTACTAGATATTTATTTTTAACATAATATGCGTAAGTACCTAATCGAATTAAAGAAGTTGCTGAGAAAAATACAGAACAATACGATAATAAACTAGCGTCTGCGTTTAATCCTCCGAGGAGATGTAATTTTACAAAGGCTTTTTGTATTTATTTTATTATTTTTTTAATAAATTTATTGTAAATAACAAGAAATAATCATTGTAAAAAAATAGGCACTCTATTGTTGAATTTTCGTCAGACCAACTAATCATCGTTCATTTTTTTAGGTTCAATGGGGAGACCTAAAGATTTACGCATATGGGAGCACTACCGTACTTTACCAAACAAGTCTGTTTCTTGCAAGCTTTGTAATAAGGTCTACAAATTCAGTAATGCTGCCAAAATGCTTCAACATCTTATCACTTGTCCAAAATCTCCAGAAACATTAAAAGACTCTATGAAACTTATAAAAGATAGCTCGTCCAAAACCAAAATGTCTGGACTGTCAGAGATAGAGACAAATGATTCTTTTATAAGCCCCTCGTCGTCTGCTAACACTACAATAAATGCTGAGTTTCAAGACACCGATGATCATATAAAAACAGAATTAGCGAGAGCTATATTTGTAACAGGGACGCCATTATCGATGGTGCAACATCCTTTATGGATACAATTTTTCGAAAAATTGCAACCAAAATTTAAAATACCTTCACGTAAAGCTTTAGCGACAAAATACTTAGATAAAATATATAGAGAAATGCGTTTTGAGTTAAATGAGGAACTAAATGCTTGTAGTTACTTACACCTTCAGTGCGATGGCTGGTCTAATTTAAGAAATGAAGGAATAATAAACTTTCTTATATCAAAACCTCAACCTGCATACGTTAAAAGTTTGAATACAGAAAGTAATCCTCACACTAGTGAATACCTTAGCCAAGAAGTTGAAAAAGTAATGAAAGTGTATGGAGCAAATAAGTTTCTTGTACTTATTGGCGATAACGCTAGAAATATACAAAAGGCATTCGAATTAACAAAACTCAAATATCCACATGTTGTTCCTCTCGGTTGCTGTGCACATATCCTTAACTTGTTGTGCCAAGATATTGTAAAGATACAAGAAGTAACTGTGTTTATTATGCAAGCCATTAATATAAAAAAAACTGTTAAAAGGAGTCAACGATTAAGTTCCTTGTTGATAAAATCAAGGCAGGGTGAAGATTCTACACAAACACTAAAATTGCCTTGTGCTACAAGATGGGGAAGTCATGTTACTTCGTTAAAAAGTTTGAAAGCAAATAAGATAGCTTTGCAAATATTAACAGTTAGAGAAGATGTGGTAATTTCAAGAGATATTAAAGATTTAATTCTAAGTGATGATTTCTGGACGAAGACAGGGGAATGTATAAGTATTTTGGAACCAGTCACTGAAAGCATATTTTACTTAGAGAGCGACCAGAATCGTTTGCATCGCACATACATTACATTTAGAGATGTACAAGCTAAGATACGTTTTGCATTAAATGAGATTTCGACATTGAGCGAAGAAAGCAAACAGCAGATTCTAACATCAGTATCTTCAAGATGTAATATGGCAATGAGGCCAATACATTTTGCAGCATATATTCTAGACCCCAGGACTCTAGGAGTCGAACTTACTCAAGAGGAAGAACTTAAGGGTATGGAGTTTATCTACAATTTAAGCCAACACTTAAGTTTGTCAAATGTAATGGCAGATTTGGCGTGTTATAAAGCTAAAGAAAACTTTTGGGCCAGAGGATTTGTATGGAGCTCATTAGATAGCATTGAGCCCCTAATATGGTGGAAAGGTATTTGTGGTTCCACTGAGTTAAGCAAAGTAGCGATTCGTATTCTATCAGCTCCCTGTACTTCGGCAGCCACTGAGCGTTCCTTTAGTATCCAAGGCTACATACATAATAACAAAAGAAATCGACTTACAACTGAAAGAACTGAAAAAATTTCATTCATTTGTTATAACTGGAATCTTAAACATAAAGCTGAATGCGAGGACATTCAGTTTAATGAAGAAAATACCTTAGAAGCTTTCATTGAGCAAGTAAATGAACATAACAGTTTAGACGAAATAGAGCCTATCGAACCTATACAATTCATCGCTTGTAATAACTCTGAATCTGACAGTGATTGACTGTAGTTTTACATTTTACTTTCATCTCTTTCTTAATAAACTCAAAATCAAATTAAAAGTTTTTTATTCTGTAGGCTGCATAATAATATTGTCTATGTCCAGTACAGTGGACGTCTTGCGGCTGAGATGACGATGATGAAGTACAAAATAATAAACACCCAAAAATTTGGGTGTTTATGGGGTTTAAACCCAATAAACCCAAAACACCCGGTTTTTACCCACCAGACTTTAAACCCACCCAGGTGGATTGCCCATCTCTAGCCGGCCCTCGTCTTTTTTTTTTTCTATTCTTTCTCTAATAACGTCATAGATTATGTCACCGAAGGGTAGATATTTCAATAATCAGATTTAGCCTATTATTCGAACTGAACTTTTCTTTAAATTCAATTTAATTATATGTTAACGTATTTTGGTATTTTATATTAAATTGATTATCGAATTTATAAAACTTTAAAGGCTCTCATAAACCTTATTAAACTGTGTTGTATGTATCTTTTTTACACCTGATGATAAAAAGGTAAACTATAATTTGGTTATATATAAAATATAATATATTTTTGTTTAATTTATTTAATTTTCTTGTGACATCCACTACACTTTGGAAACACATCAAAGGAGTTTCCCTTCTGTGTCAATATTTCATATATGGTAACGTCTTCTCTGTACACTATTGTGAACCTTGACTTTAAAGTTTGTTTATATTAAATAGCTCAGCTTTCGCAGCGGTCACCCATAGGAACCCCTGTTTCTTTTATGTACTTATGGTATTAAACCTATTGTACTATAGGCGAACCGTCACACTACATTAGAATAAAAATCACATTAGAATATCTGTTGTATTTTTTATATTACGTAATTACTGATATTGTAATTTTCAGGTGTAAGAAACTGAATAGATTCGGATAAATTCTGTATAAAATCAAGTATTTTTTATCTCAGTGATGTAAGACGCAGTTGCAAAAGTTAGCAAGCAACGTTATCGTCGTTTATTGTTTGAGCTATTCATTGTTCTTTACCGTAGGAAACAGCCATGAAAACACTATAAACAACTGCAATCGCCATAAAAATAATTCTTGCGAGGAGGATAAAAATCATTAACTACATATCCACACAAAAAAACAGGACGTCCCGGGCGGGATATAAGTTCGCTTTGGGTTGTGCAATTAATTTAACCAGAAAAAAAATATATACAGGCGGCACGAAGATAACATACGACTTCGCAAGCGCGCGGGAGACATAAAAAAAGATGAGGGTAAGAAGCATCAGTGGGAAATCGAGGATTTCACTGCATATGTATAATAAATAATACAGTGATACAAACTCTGATTTTGTCACCATGTGTTATGAAATGCTTGATAAGGTTTTTAGTGACTTTACGGGCGCCTTTATGTTAGGTTTTAAAATATAATAATATCCCATTTTGTGTTGGTCTCCTCAGTAGCAAGGGTTATGATCATCTCTTTTGCCCTTATCACTCTCGGTCGTGGATTATACATATTATAGTTGAATTCATTAATATTCTTTTAAGAGTTTGTTTTACTAAGGAAATTGACCATTATTACCAAAGGAATATGCGTCAAAAAAGATAAAAAAAATATTTTCCAACACTAATTTGATTTAATTAGTAAGGGAGGTAAAACATTTTTGTTGTTTCAACTTTTGGTTTAAAATATTCTGTCATTTTATATTGCAATAGCATGGATAAATTTTTACTTTCACGTACGGCTAATAGTTTCGTATTCAACCTGTAGAACATCATAATATGTTGGCGTTGTACATAAAAGATTACAATAAAATAACATAAAATAAAAGTTAATCATAAAGCAAGACAATATCCATTTCACGTCTTGATTTCGTTTTAATTTCAATTTGGTGGAGGCAAATTCATGTGAAATGTTATTTACGTTGGATGATCAGAGGGGAGAATTTCACCTGTTGTATGTGTGTGTTATAGCCAATTTTTCAATCGGTCGAAAGTACATTTCATCGATTAATACACACAACCGAAGTAGGTTCCTCTCCATATCTTAATCGTCATCATCATCATCATGTTAGCTTTTAACTGTCCACTGCTGAACATAGACCTCTTTTTATTGGAGAGCTTTGCCAGTAGTTGCTACGCTTTGCACAGGGATAGGCAACCGCAGTTAGGCTTTGGTGGTGTTTTAAGAAGGACGCTGCTTCCTATCTCTCAACCGTGAAGTTCCTTTAGTCGCCTTTTACGGACTGGTGGCCTATTTGACACCGAGACCATAAGGTTAACCGTAATAGGTGGTTTTAATCTCATTTGTTATCCGTCATTGCTTTCTCGCTAATGTAAATGGTTCAAACGCGGTTAACATATTTTCATCTACTAAATAAATCTAACCTAATTTCGTCTATTTTTCACATAGGTAAGTGACTATTTTTTACGCAAGTTCCGACTGTGAATTTAAACAAAGCCATTTTTTTCAAACAAGCCCACTTCCCATTGACTGAGAATGCGACAAACGTCGGTCCAATTTTCCATGTCGCTAGTCACCGACGGTACTTTTTGTTCGTGCACGCATCCTAGCAATTTAAATACATCTAACCGCAAAAAAGTTGCCCATCTGTTTACGTACATGGAGATAAATCTATTTTTTTGCGAATATAAATGTACGGTACGACTACATACTTTCCATTTGCGAGGATACATTATGGATTCTTCAGGAAGATGTGAGAGTTTGTTTAGATTTGGCAATGCACAAGTAATATTTCTGGTATATAAATATGCTATGACAATGGCCGGTATGGTATCTCTTTGCTGCAACGGGGATGGTACATTTACATTCCAACGAGGGGCTATTACTTTAAACATACTTTTTAAATTTTGTCTCTGACCAAAATTACCCCGCCTTTAATAAACGGTTTAAAAAAGAACACACGCTAGTTTTTATCAAGTAACCTGTTCTATATATTTATTTAGTCTGCGCAATGTGATAATGAAATTATAATTACAATGACAATTAATATCATACAATCACACCAACCTCTTGATTTTCAAGTATATTATTCTTTGAAATGAGACAATAGGTACCAGGGATACAAAACACCCAAGCTCAAATTTAAAGTTTGTTTTTGTTCTCTAAATATAATTGACTCTTTGACAGATATTGAGAATCAAACCTGATCAACGTACTTGTTACTGCATCACCGAATTTATCAAGCCGTACCTAACAGAGTGTCTCACTAGTATTGAAAGTTTTAGAATTAGTTTCTATTCTCTTGCAATCATTTTCCCTATAATCTTAGGGTTTGTAAGGTTATCTGAGGGATATAGCGAGGAAATTGGTGTTTTATTCAGACCGATCACTATCAGACCCTCGCCGACTGTAGAGCTTGCCAGACCCGTCTCAAGACTAGTCTGTTTTAACGATGGTCGTTCCGATAGGATTATAAGAACTAGTGCCAACGTTTGTAGTACCTTTGAAATGCGAAATGGGTTTTAGGTTCGTACAATCGACATGGGGCAATAGCACAAAATTTTATTGTTTTATTTTTATATATTATGGAGATTATTAAGAATTTTTCTTGCGTTGTTAATGGAAAGGTGTATTTTTATTTATTTATATGCTTTTGTATATTCTCTTATAGTATAGGTATTAGCTTATAACAAAAATGTACACAGGTGGATTTATTTTTTAAAGGGATTTCTTCCAACATATGTATATATAGTTATATATATATAGTTCCAGTGTATTCCCTTGTTGTAAAGATAAGCTTTTAAGGTAAGTATTGTCTATTCAGGCAAAGCACGCTTCTATTATAGCCTAAGATCCTGCCACTAATTTCTACAAGTATAATTTTTTTTAATGAAGCTTGTTTAAGTAAAAGCGAAATTATGATTGACAGTTACTAAAATTACTACCTATTTTTACAAATAATTTTGGTAAATTTGACTAAGTCATCATGGTTTTCGATAAAATTTACACTAAATGGATGTTTATTCTTCTTCATGCACGATAATATATAATTGCCTATAAAAAACGATCGCAAGTAACGATTGCCACCAGAAATCAGCGGCGGGATCTGAGGCTATTAGCTGTAATTAATTTATCCGGGTATATATGAATTTAGCTTCGCTTGGGAGAGAGTGGCTAATCCAGCCTGTCTAAACTGAGCCAAATATCATAAAGTGGCTTAATTGCCTTACTTTTCCTGTAGACATTCCAATAATTCAAGTTCCATAATCGTTAATGTTTCACGATTCGACATAATTTCAGCATATAGGCAGCAGTTTCTTCAGTATTCACACATTCTATGAATGGTATAGCTTGTATATATTTTAATATGCTCCTATCTTAAGATATTTATCTAAAGCAATAAATGTTTGTTAATTAAATCAGTACTATAGTAAACTAGTTGTTGTTTGCGGCTTTGTATACATGATGCGTGACTCCCCTTTAAGTAGAAATTTTCAAAAATCTTTCAAACAAAAAACCTTTCTTGCCGGATGTTAACGTTATAAAATAAATCTTTGGGTCAAATTTTTTTATCTTAAGCCAAAACTACTTAATCTAGAGGTTAAATAGTTTTGGCAATGCGTTGTTATATATACAATGGATTTGAAGAGACTGATATGAAAGAAAAAAAATTTGGTATTGCATACATTTATAGGCTACGGTAACCGTTTACCATCAGGTGAGCCGTAGGCTTGTTTGCCACCTTAGTGGTATAAAAAAAGTTATCGCGTAATAAATCTAAACAAAAGCTAAAAACAAAATGCACTCAAATTAAGAAAATTATGCCCGATATCGGCGACTTGCTGGCGTATTAAATTGGCGTGTGGACTTGAAAATTGGTACTTGCTAGTAACTCTTGCCTGGATCTGTCATTATTGAAGCTGGATAAAAAAATTATTTCTTTAACAACAGTATTGTAAATATTATTCAGACCAGTTGTAATTTGTAATGTATTAAAGTTAATCTGCATTTAGATACCTAATTTTACGCGTCGCCTACTTTTGTTACGAGTACTACACGATCCGCGTATCTTTTTATACAATTGTTAAGAGTTTGAAGGTTTTTTAGAGGTTTTTAAAGGACAATGTTTTGATTTTATTATCTTCTAATAAATGCCTAAATATTTTGTAGGTACCTAATGTTACAAATATTTAAATTTAGAACGCGGAATTACGAGTTTACATTAGACTTTGTCTGCAATGAATAATTATTTATCCTGTATAGAAAAACTGCAGCTTCAATTGTTACTAAATCAAAATGAAAGAATGTAAGAAAGAATCGTAAGTATCGATTCAGAACGTGATCGTGTAATAATGTCGCAAAAAAATTAAAAGAATTGAGAACCTTTTTTTAGAAGTGATTTAAAAAAAATACAACGGATATGTCTAAAATGTGCGCAGACCCTTATTTCCATACTTAATCTGAGTACCTACTGTTTTATTTATACTCTGACCTTACTCTATTAATAGAAACAGTCACACGAGATTCCTACAGTTGGCTGAACACCCATTTGCGGTATACGCGGTACAAAATACCGCAAATTAACATTCAGTCCATGCTGTCTGAAAGCCGTGTTAAACTTTATCGTTATACTTCATTTCTGTTGAAACAGCGAAGCAAATATCAGGGGGGTTTCTACGTTTTGTGTTTAAAATTCCCTTTGTATAACTTTCTGAACTTAATCCTGTTTACGTAGCTCTAGAGAAATGCTAGGTTTTTATCAACTTAGATTTTTATGTTTAAGCACCTCAGATTATTTTTCTTATCCCAGATAATAAAGTTAATTTATTTAATTTTATATAAGAGCACTTGTTTAATTAGTTGTTATTATTTTTGATGGACTTTCAGAAGAAGGTTCTCGTTTTAAAAATTTATATCGCAGCTGAGATGGTCAAATGAACTTTGTCACGTTTGAATTAGGCTTAGATTATATAGATAGAAAATCTCCAGGTAAATGTTTTGAGATAAGTAACACAACTTTATCATACAATTTTGCATAATAAATAGTCATGAGTGTTTTCTTTATAACTTCTATATTTATTTTGTTGTATAATTTTTACATCTTTTTAATGCGTAAAAATTTATTTTCATTTTTTAAATAATTAAATATAGATACGTAAAGATACATTATATGCGGAAGTATATAAAACACTGACAAAAAAACGATTAAATTATAAATTAAATTACTTAATTTGACAAAAGTTGACCCGTTTATCAGACTCAATGCTTTATTTAAGGAATTAGGATTATTTTTATGGAACAAAATCTTAAATGAAAAGTAAGTAAATAAAACTAAATTTAATATGTTTATGTACTAAAATTAATTGGCATAAAATAGGTCATCACATTCTTTCCCGTGGGTGTCGTAAGAGTCGACTAAGGGAGGGCGAGGGATGGGCAGCAGTGTCTCTATTAATACATTTCTAAAGCCCAACTGCGATTGCCAATCCACCTGCCAAGCGTGGCAACTATTGGTAAAATCTTCCAAGATGGAGGCTTATGTTCAGCAGTGGACGGTTAAGGGCTGATATGATGATGATGATGTACTAAAATTAATCGTCATTCAAAGCAATTTCATAAATAGTATACGTTTCTTAAAGCATTGATTTTAGGTACTTGGTAGAAATTTAAACTTTATAATAATTATTGTACAAAATATGTGTATATACTGGCAAAAGTAACACCGATACGATTTTTAAAATTTTTTAATGTTCACTTTTCAAGTTGGATGAATTTATTTGAAATTGTTTATCTACACCTCCGCGGGTACCTCACGTGGCTTCCTTTTGTAATAAATCAAACAGCAAGCAAGGTAAATAGCGACTGTGGCCCTGCGTCTCGGAGATATGTGCAAAGTCTTATTTATATGCCGCTACCCCATTGAAACTTGCTGCAATTTTCTTACGCGGACTTTTATTTTGATTTATTATTGTGAAAAAAGAGCAGAATAGTAATTTTGAGGTATATTTATTTGCCGTGTTATTTAAAAAAAAAATCTGAATATAAAGTAAGCTAATAACAGAATCAGTTAGAGGACGATGGCGAAAAATCTCGATTCCATAGAGAATGTTTAAAATCGGTCTACAATTGACGGAGAAATCGGTAAACACACAAAAAAAATATATACAGTCGAACATAGGAACTCCTCCTCTTTTGAAGTCGGTTAAAAATAGACACACTTTGGCCGTTAACAATGGGAGGTATTTATCCAATAATAGGAAACTTCAGATTATGAACGAAATTAAAAAAAAAATAGTGATTGTAATAATAATAAAACACAACGATGATCGCTGAAATATATCGTCATATACCATATCGTATTAACTGTCCACTACTCATCATAGGTCTTCCCCATAAGGAGGGTTTTGTCAATAGTTGCCAAGTTTAGTAGGCAGGTTGTCAACCGCAGTTAGTCAATGGTGATATTTTAAGTAGGACGCTGCTGCCCATCCCTTCCTCATTGAGTTTCCTTAGTCGCCTCTTATGACACGGACGGGAAAGGTAGTGGTGACCTATATATATTATATAGAGAAAGGAATAATACTATCAAATGAGAAAGAATTATCAGAACCAACGTAGAATTGGTGATATAATTGCGTAACATAGTCAAAAGAAAAAACAAACTAATTGAAAACTTTCTTTTGCAAGTAGTTTAATAATTAGCCAAATCTCTTAGCCAAATGGCAAATAAATCGGTCGATAGATAGATTATCGCTACTATGTACATGAGATAAAAGGAGATAGCAACGCCCAGCAGCATTCTCGTTTTCATGAGTAATATTTTTTTATTTTAATACTTATTCCACATGTATTAATCCTCAGTTCAATAAATCCGCTTTTACTACCGCAAGGTACTTTCCACGAAGCCAATTAACTTTCAGTACATTTTTAATAGTTTTCAAATGAATTATACAGTTTCTCCACTCACCTTTAAACGTTAATAAATCATTACTGCTTACCTGGAAAAGAAAATAAGTAATTTAAAAATTATATAATTTATCATTTTATTTACTTGTCTACCATTTTTATGTCGTGACCCACGAAAAAAACGAAAAAAAAAAGACGCAACATTTAAAATACATATTGTAACTAGACGATGTCTATATGTGGGATATATTTAAAAAAAAATATGTGATTGTATATTGTTTGTCTGTATCTTTGTTTTATTATGTTGACATTACGCAAAAATTACTGCACCAAATTCAATGTGGTTTAAACTGGCGAACTGGCGTATGTTTTATCTTGATATGTTGTCTAGAAGTGTTGTTCCTACTATTAAAGTCTACGCGTACGAAGTAGTGGGCAAAAAGCTGGTTATACACAAAAAATTATAACTATTTTTTGTGTATTGAAAATAATACAAAAAGAATATGTTTCAAATATTTAAGTGAATATAAAAGATATTATTCATTACAGACAAACACCGAAAAGTCCCAGCTTTAAAATATATAAAAAATAAAGGACCATTTTTTAAATCGTAAACACTCGAAAAAGATTATCTCTTTTCTTCAGCAGTCCAATAATAAACCGCTAACAATTATGAAATTTTAATGACTTTTGCAAGTTTGATTAGATATCTTGAAGGCAGGAATTTGTTTTATAGTCGCCAGTATTAAGCGTTAAACATAATCATAACACTTCAATTTCGATACTTTTATTCATAGAAGGGACATAAACCACAGTTTAACGACTACACATAGCCCCGACAATTCGTTTTTCAGTCGTAAAATGTCGTAAAATGTACGCGCACGACGAGTACGCGTCGTAACATGAAATCTTTGAAGTGTCCGTAACAATTTTAATATTAATATAACTTTTCCTTTACTGTTTAGATGTTTTGAGGCTCACAATCTCAAAGATAATTTGGAACATTTTTTCAGCCGCTTTTTAATTTCGAGATAATCTTGTTGGGCTGCGGGCTATTTTATAGTAGCTTTAATAATCGTTTTATTATGTTTTGCTTGTAAACTTCTAGAAAGATATTTGTAGAATATGCTAAGTAAATGGTGTATGATTTTGTTTATGACATAAAAAAACCTAATCAAAAACAGTAGAAGATGAATGAATACGAAGTAAAAAACAAAAAATATTAATAAAGAATTTGTAAAGGAAATAATCATATAATAGCGTAATATTGCCAAAAAATTACAGATGAATTTGAAAAATGATCTAAGTGTTCCTTATTATTCTACAATTTAATCCACGAGAGAACAAAGACGAAAAACAAAATTGCTTTAGTTATGACCAGTAGGGTAATAGGTGAGTGGTTTAGATTTATTTTGTTTAATTCCACTAAGATTGACTACTATTAGTAGACATTATGACCTTCTCTACCTCTGACCGTTATTCAGTCCACACACATATTGCGACACGGATTTCATCTCTAAACGAGGCATCATCAGGCCGATCGAGTGCTGCTCTGATTTGGATTCTGCGCCTAGACAAGGATAATAAAAATAAATATATCTTAAACCTAATTGCAAAGTTTTCTGAACTATTTAATGTATTTCAATGTATTATACGGATATGTATTTCTATATAAAATGTCACTGGGTTGATAGTCGATGCGTCGTAGAAAGCAAAAGGCGTTCGTGTTTTGCCCTACATTTATGAACATTTACTGAAGATTGAACGAGGGATGAATAAATGTTGAATTTATTTAACGGAAAAGGAAAGATACAAAGTTCTGTAATTTACTTCTGGGCAAATGACGTGTCTTGTTCGATGCGGTCTCAACCTTTATTAGAAGTTGAATTACTTGCGACCACAGAGGGAGTAAATGTATTGGAAGGCTGTAGCTGCTTCGCAAACTTATAAGTCAATTTGAAGAACAAAGGTTTGAACGTAATGGCACTTGAACAGTTTTTAGTTCTATATTAGCATCATGAGATGGTATCAACATGAATCCGAAAGGAGTAATGTTTTTTTTTTACCAAGAAATCGGTCAAGTGCTTCTCTTTAGTAAGATGAAAATAGGATGGTAATTCCACCTACGCTATCGATATATGTTGGTAGGGTACCAATGAGGAATGGTGAGGATGTAGTCAGGATAGTTGAACCATCTTAAGGAATTCACCAAGAATTAATCGCGATAGTTTGTAGGTGGATAGCGAGGAGGTTCATTTGAGGGTATATTTTTAGCAATAAATAGATTCATCTACATCATCATCATCCACTGCTGAACACAGGCCTCTCGCGTAGACTGCCTTAAGCAACGGCCCTGAGCCATCTGAATCTACTGACTCTCTGCAATACATTTGCGGGCATCATCATAGTGGAGGAATCGTTCTACACTGCATTTGCCCATACTGAGTCGCCACTGAAGAACTTTTTCCCTCATCGATTCTTCGAACTATTTGATTAGCCCATTGCTACTTTATACTTGCTTATCTCTCAAGCTATGTCGGTAATTTTGGTTCTTTTACGGATATCCTCATTTCGGATTCTTTCACGCAAAGAAACTCCGAACATAGGTCTCTCCATAGCTCGCTGAGCTTTTGCATACGGGAAACCATGTAGATTTCGGTTCCATAGGTCATCGCTGACAATACGCACTGGTTGAAAACTTTCATTTTCAAATTTCGAGGTATTTTGGATGAGATGTGGCGTAGTTGTCCAAACAATTCCAGATAAAGCAATAGGTTGATAACACGCATTACTTGCAATGCTTCCCCAATTTCAAGAGCGTATTAGTTGTGATTTGTTTCGAGAGTTTCTCCAGGAGTCTCTATTTATCCCGAAGAAAAGATATATAAATAGATATTGTGTAGACCTTTTTTAAATATAGTTAGTAAACAGTTTCAAAAGCTGATATTTTTCTCCAATCTAATTACATCTAGAACTAGTACTATCTTCTAAAGAGCGTTCTAATATAAAGCTCCTATACAAGTATTCGGTACGATCCTTGCATAGTTCATCGCTTCTGAATGCCCCGTGCTCGACCTTATTCGTGATTGTAAATTATTTTATGTAGGTTTTTTAGGATATCCTTAACCGATTTACCCTGTATAGAAATTTTTGCTACGGAATTTAATGTATTTTTGTTGGTCCATAACATGTAAAACTTTGAGTAATAAAGTTGTCTAGATGCGAGGGTGATTTATGAGAAAACGATAACCTCTTATTTACATTTCAAAATAAAAACGTTGTTTCTTAGAGTTGTAGATTATATAACATGACATGTATGTTACGACAAGGTTGGGACGGACATCAAGGGTTCATAACGTTAGTCGTTGTTCACCGACAAGTATTCATAGACCTATGAAATATAAAATTGTCGTGGAACAAGGCATGAGCAGAATTGAATACTAAAAATTCAATATTTAGATGTTGTTTTTAGAAAATTATTAAATATACTAGTATATGCTTATGTTTGGTAGTGGATGGATAATGGCTGAACTGTAATGATGATATTATTTTTTACCCGTGACTTTGTCCGAGTGGTTGGAATATATTCACACAATTATATTTAAAAAGGTTTCTTCAGGGTCGGCAATGCGCACAGACACCGGTAGTGTTGCATGCGTTCATAGACTACAGTAACCGTTTATCATGAGACTGGCTACATGCTTGTTTGTTATCTTCGTGGTATAAAAAAAATTGACTGTAATAAAAAGTAGTTTATATCCTACATCCCATGTAATATAAATTTATCAAATTTCATAGTGACTGGCTAAGCAGTTAAGGCTCTAAGAGAAATAAACTCACCTTCATATTTATAATATTAGAGTAATAATCCTACAACAAATCTAACACTCATTTGATAGAAATATATGTATAGTTTTATAGAATGCTCTCTATTTTCTCTGCCTTGGGTTTTTTATGCGTATTAATATTAACTTTAATATATAATCTTTTTTATGTGCTGATATTGCTAAAGTACTTGGAAATATGTAATTTTCAATATAGATTTACTTTGTGCTGTATCTATTAGGAAATAATTTTCTGAAATTCCAAAAGGAATTGATAGTATCAGCTTATACGCGAGCAAAGTAAACACCTAACATGTAAACAACTAGAATGTGTAGCAAAGGAATGTTCTAGGTATATTTCTAAGTGATACTGTGAGAAGGGAGTGTGAGCCTGTCATAGTTAGGATTTGTAATCACTTTGGAATGAACACGTGCCTTAGATGTGGAATGCAGGGCTGAGGAGGCAACCAAACGAGGAGGAAATCCAACGATATATTTGGTGATTGATTTATAAAGGGAAACTTTATTCCCTATTAGTAATAATATTTGTTATATTCAATATTTAACTCTGAAAGTTATAAAAATGTTCAATTGATAATTTTGCTCTTATAAAATTACAAACTTAAACTCCAAGAACAATAGATATTGCGATTAAGTACAAGATAATATTCTATATTTCTATAATTAACTGGCATGAAGAAAAATAAAGACTAATGTAACCAATTTTGAAGAATAAATGTCGTGAGTCATACTGTATGGTAATTATTTATATTGGCATTTCTCATGTTTTAAACGTTAATGCAGTTTACTACAGTTGTAAACTGCGCTTATGAAACGTGAGTAAAACCGATAAATATCATTTTGACGAGTTTTTGGTGGTTTTTTTATAACACATGGGGCAAACGAGCATGCGGCTCACTCGGTAGGTGACTACCGCCGCCCGTGATCACTTGCAACACCAGAGGCATTGTAGGTGTACTACCGGCCTTTTGAAAAGGAATATGCTCTTTTTTATGGTTATGATGTCTTATAGGTTCGAAAATACTGCTGCTGGAAGTTGATTCCAAAGAGTGGTTGTACGTGGAAGAAAGTGCCTTGAAAAACGCGCGGTGGAGACCAATGGGTTACAACAATTGATAAAATTCCTTAGAGTAATAAAAACATGATGGAAATTTGATATAATAAAAGTACCACATCCATTTAATTGTACATCTATGAAAGAGGTAAGGAGGCAGAGATAACAATAATATAAGGAATTGCTTAGGCCAGTGGTCCATCCATTGTATTGTAACTTCAGGTATGTTCAGGTAAATTCAAACCTATTGTAGCTAGCTAGAACTAAATATACTCATATCTATAGAGATACAGGATAATGTGGCTCAAAAGGACTGTTGACATGTACATAATTCAACGTTTTCATATGTTATACTATTTATAAGTGATAAAATTGGAAACATTAGCGTCATTTTAAGCGAATATTCATGTGAAACTGAACCTTTTACTTAAAGAGTAGTAGGTTGAAAAGTGACAAAATATGTTGAGCCTTTCATGTCTATACAAACACAAGCTACAAAAGTTGTCTGCTTGTGGTACCTCTATTGCAGTATTTCAATTTGAAGGGTAGAATGTGTGACTTGTGGGTATTATGAATGACAGTTATACTCTGTTATGTCCATGGTTCATATCTAGACAACGGTTACCAATTTCCATCAGGTGGGTCATCGACTTGTTTGCCATTCTAAGTGTTAAAACATGGTACGTTTCGTAGGCAAGTTCATTTGAGAAGAACAAATTTTTTCAACTTTTTTTTTGGGAAAACGTTTAGCATCACTGATGAAGTATATCATTTAAAAGTACAAAAAATGATTCAGATTTAATTCTGTTTATAAATATAACAACTTTATAGTGGATAAAGTTTTACGTGATTTGAAAGAGGTCTCGGCAGATTAGGTATAAAACTAATTGAGGAGCAAAGTTAAGATTTAAGTGAGTTAGTATTTCAAAGACTAGTTTTGAAAAGTTTCTAAACAAAAGTTTCCAAATGAATGTGACAAGGACGATATCTGGCTCTTTGAATTGGATAGTGAAACGAAAACATTCGTAAGTAGAGGCGTTGGAAATCTCTCCAGATGTCTAAAAAATTGAAAATGCGTAATCTTTACGGGGTTCTGGCATCTGTTTTATGGTATATTAAGAAAATAATTTTGCTTGAGTACTTGGAAAATTTATTTATTTATTTATTTTTTACCATTAAAGTGTAAGACGGAAATTCTATACTGCGTCACGTGGCTACGGTTATGGCGTGAAAATACAATATTTAGAGCTCTTTTCAACAGACTTCAAAAAGAAGGAAATTCCTAAACCAATTTATGTTTGTTACCTCATAGTTCCGTTAGATGTAAACCAGTTTGAAAATATTTTTTTTTATCTGAAACGATATACTTACATATAGGTTTCATAGAAATTTTATCGAAATCCGTTGAGTAGTTTAGTTTTGAAGTAAAAATAACTGATTCTATAATCATCATGAAGGTATTACTTATTAGTATTTGGGATAGGGGAGGGGAGGACATAGACTAGTTCTTATTTTGGCCATAGTTACGGGTAATGTCGCGTCTAAAAACTAGTCATAATGCATAGTAGGCAACCAAGGAAGAGGTCGCTATTTAGCGATAAAGCCGTTCATTGTTTCTTCTGTACTTTGCTTCTTGTAATTAAGATGTTTTTTGTGTACATATTGTTATATAACTATGTCGTTCTTTGAGGGGAACAATAAAGTGTTTTCATTATTTATTCATTCGTTTATAATATAAATGAACAGTAAAGAATTTCGACTATTAATTACGCCGCTGAATTACACGGACGTTCTAAATGATAATTCAGAAATTCAGAGCAGCTACTGTAACAAAGTTCAAGACTGTAGTTATTCTCTACGGAGCGTTTAATTTGATATTTAAAATGTCAGAGTGTTAACAAAAGGAGAATAAATGCGTTTCAGTTAATTAACATTAAATATTTTACCAAGAACTATGAACTATATTAAATAACTATAAATAAAATTGTACATGCATTTATAATTGTTAAGTTCGTAGAAATGCAATGCACGAGGTAACATTTTTTATTTTATACAACTTAGAATGGCAAACAAGCTGACGGCCCACCTGATGGAAAGTAGAAACCGTCGGCTATAGACATGAGCAGTACCATGGATATAACAGAGTACACTGTTTCGCCCATGATACCCCCCTTGCGTTGCCATTTCTGAGGACTCAGGTCTTATTCCTCTGTACTCAGTAAATTCACGCCATATCCCACCCTTCAAACCGAAACACAGCCATGCAAACACAACTGCTTCACGGTAGAAACACGAATGGGACAGAGGTACCTACTCAAGCAATCGACTTTTGTACAAAGTCTCTCTCTGGTGAATCATAATGATAGCAAGATAGATATAACGACGTGTCAATTAATTCAAGCCAAAATTATAGAGACATATTTTATAATTGTATTGATCATGTGATTCCAGCATAGAATAGGCTACATTTTTTTTCCTGTGGGTGTTGTAAGAGGCACCTAAAGGAACTTAATGGTAGAGGGATGCGAAGCAACGTCCCTCTTAAAACATCCCTAAAAATCTAACTGCGGTTTCTAACCTGCCTACCAAGTGTGGCAACTACTGGCAAAACTCCACATATGGACTAGGCTTATTTTTAGTAGTGGACACTTAATGGCTGAAATGATGATATCCTATAAGATCTTCTATATTATTTTATAGACATATATATATATATATATATATATCTAGAGAGAGAGAGAGAGAGAGAGAGAGAAAGTGGAAAGTGAGACATACACATAACTTTCCCTCAGATGTCTGTTTTATCTGATGCGTGCATATACCTTACGCTTGGGCAAATCTCCAATAAAATTATATGTTTTCCGACATAAAATATTGTGAATACAATAAACATACACATAAGCCAGATATAGCTGACACCGTGGGATGTTGACAAGTGACAAATTTATGAGATCATAAATTGCTGGACGTCAGTGCCGCAATGGTTTTGGTCTACAAAGTGTTCCATAATGCAGACGAGATCGTTGTAGGGTTTTTAAAGATGATAATGGAATGATAACTCCGCCTGTTCTATTAGATATAATGGAGGGGTACCAGTAAGGTGATAGGTGACAATGAAGTTAAGTCCGATATTGTATAATGACAAATGCACTGAGAGGAGGGAAAAGGCTGTGTTAGTATGGTAAACTAATAAGTATTTGTTAGTTTGACAGCCCCATTGCTAGCAATATACCCTATCAGGTTAATCTTCATATGGTTCCCCCTGGAAACCATTGTGCTAGTTCTTATTGAATTCGTTACATATGGGCTAACCGACCTTTTTTTTTTAACGTCTGGAAAATGCTTTATGTAGAGCCATACACCTTGTGGGAGGTGAATAGGTATTGTGAGAATCCCCCCGTAAGGTGGGGATGTACCCACCAAAAACCAGACGATCTACCGTCGAGGAGCCATATGGCGGAGACATGGGTTCGCTTTCGCACTCACCACATCTCCGATGGATGGGCTAACCGACCTGCTTCATCCTTACCTATCACCACTCACTGGTGCCGGGGGAAAGGGATTGTTAGTAATAGGTTCTAATAGCGCATTACTAACAATACATCCTATCAGGTCGACCTCCACGTGGTTCCTCCTGGAAACCATTGTGGTTAATCCTTTATGAATTCTTCACGATGGGCTAACTAACCTGCCTTCATCTTCACCTATCAACTATCACTGGTGACCCGCCAACGTATAACGATAGCGCAGGCGGGATTACCGTTCAATTATCACCCATTAATGCACTGAGAATAAACCACGATGATTTCCATTGAGCGTTGAAGTGGACTTACATAAAATATATAAACATACAAACATTTTAAAACTTTTTTAATTTTAAGGAAGGTTAATATTTTTCTATAAATATTTCCTTTTCATTAGCTAGTCTCCTTCTTTTATTATAAAAACTGAAGTTCCTTAGGCATGTTTAAAGCTATTTTGTATTCTACTTTCATATAGTTAAACTCCCCTGACCTGGTGCTTAACATTATGTGGGGTAATTTATTAGTACAATTAATTTCAGCTTAATAGGCTTTACTTTGTTCCTCCATCTTGTTCCTATTACACTAGGATTTCGTTTTGCATAGATTACATTGTTAATTAAAATATGTAATTAAGTACGTAATTTTTATTTATGCACTTTCACTCAGTTATCTTCCAGAACATTTCGTCTACCCAAAAATTGTTTGGAAAAGATTGCTTATATTATATACTATATGCAAAAAAGCAAATTAAAGCTGAATGAACAAGCTATACGATCCATATAATGGTTAAGTTGTAATTTTTTTTTCCAAGTTCGTAGACCAAAAAAAGAACCGAAAGACCAAAAAATTTCCAAAAAAAATATTTTTCCGGTATTCATTAGGATTGAGCGGAACATGTTGCTTAAAAAAATGTTTTTCATCATAAGATCTCAAAACTAGAAACTTTGAGATTTTTTTCCTTTTTTTTAAATTCCAGTACCTACGACCATTTTTAAGGGAAATACAGCTACTTGAATAACTTCAAAAAATTTTGAATTTTTTTGATTCCTTAATTTTTTCCATTAGTGTATATTGTTTTGTATTATTTTTTAAGTGGTTCAATAAGGAGTAAATAAATAAATACATATATTTTATAAGCATAAGATTTTATAATAAACTGCCAGAATCTGCATTAAATCTGACAGAGAGGCAATTCAAATCTTATATTAAACAATTTTTATGTAAGAAAGCCTATTACAGGATAGACGAATTCATAGATGACAACATATCAAGTAAATAATTAGTTTATTAGCATACAACGTTATAATTTTATTTTCTCATTGCTTTCTTGATTTAATTGATTAATTTTAGAAATATGAAAGCGTAGCGGTTTTTGTATTAATTGCCGCATGCATTCTTATGTAAAATGTGAATACTATAACTATCAGATGGCAATTGTGAGTAGCTTTGACGTGGTCTAGTGTTTTGAGTAGTCATGCTCACTAAAATGTCCAGACTTGTGGCGGCGTGGTGGGCCGGGTCATTGGACTCCCTAAAATATGGTCGAGCGCAGTGATGGCTGGCTCATCCGTCATACTCGTGAACGGGTGCTGCTTGTAGGGACTGGTCTGCTCTAATCACTCTGACTGATTTCCTCTTATTAATTGTTTAACCAGTTGGTTATGTATTCAATATTTTTTCTTTTTGAGTATTTAATTGAATTAGTGCTAATTGGTGGTTTGTATTCACACACTTAAACTTAAAAATGTAAAATAATAATAAAATTATTTAAAAGAGCAACACGCAAGTTTCTTGCTCGTTCTTCTTGTGATGAGACAGCTTTCCGAACGAGCGGTAGATTAAAAAAAATGTAATGACTTTTCAAAAGTGCTTCAATGTAAGTTTATTTGAATAAATGATTTCTATTCTATTCTAAATAATCTTACGGGCACATACCGATGAATGTCGGAATTGACTTGTATCTGAAATCGAAACTTCACTCGATCCATTCGAAGTTTCGATATGGGGCGAACACAATCTTGTCCAATTCAACCCTAAGAACTCTGTGCGTTCACCGCAAAAAAAGACACCGTTTGTAGTATCTTCTCAGGGCACTTCCCTTAATAATAAGTCGAGTATAGGGGTTCTTGGCGTTGATATATCTAGCGACGTCCAGTTTTGCGGTCATCTGGAGGAAAAGGCTAAGATGACATCCAAAATGTGAGGAATGTTCAATAGAGTGAGACGGTATTTCATGCCACAGTACCGCTTAAAATTGTATAAAGTTCAAGTCACCCCACATAGGAAATAATGTTTATTTTATATAGGTATTTAATTAAGAAAAATAAGATTTTTATATTAGTATCAAACGATTGTAATGTTGAATGTAACTTGGAGTAGCAACAAGTTCATACTTGCTTATTTTTTTTTATGGGTGAAAATGGTATGGTAATCCCGCCTGCGCTAACGGTATACGCTTGCGGAGCACCAGTGAAGGGTGATAGATGAGAATAAAAACAGGCCAGTTAGCCCATCATGATGAAATCATCAGGAATTAACCATGATAGTTTCCAGGGAGAACCGCGAGGAGGTCGACCTGGTTGGTTATATTGCTAGCAATGTATATTACTAACAATCAATTTCCCCCCCGAACACATACTTATTGAAATGCGGTATTTGACACCTATATAGACTTAATCACCTCTGTGGACGTTACAGAATATACTGTGACACTTACAGTAAGCTCTGTTTGTTGTGGTTCTTGAGGACAAGATAATATACTATATAGGATAGTTGCTTGATGACAGAAATGCAAATAGGACAAAGATGAAGGGCGTAATAAGGTGTTTTAAAGGTTGGCAATATGCGCGTAACATCTCTGGAGTTACAGGCGTCTATAAGCTACGATGACCCCATTTACCACCAGTCGGGTCGTATGCTTTTTTGCCCCTTTAGTAGTACAAAAAAGGTATTTTAAATAACGACAGAATTACATAAGATAATGTATATGTAACATAAGAGTATAAAATACTAACAATGCAAAACACAACTATCCGATGGTAAGCAGTTACCATAGCAGGATAGGATATATTTTATGGAATTCTTTAAATTTTTTAGACATTCAATTAATCCTAATTTAAAACTGAAAGACGTTGTTGAACATTCTAGACTAATTACTGCTAATATTTTCTAGGTAAGCATTAAATTTATACCAATTAATAATTAAAGCCGTAGGTTGATCATGCCTAATTTAAATTTAATTATCTACTTGTATATAGATAATTCAGTATAATTATTACTGTACTGCTCTGATCAAAGTTTACGAGTTAATTCCAGCAATATCAAGGTTCTGTGACAGCTATTCTATCTATATCTACTATCTACTGTATTGTATAATATAATACAATAAAAATAACACCCAACCTTTTAAGTTTACTGTCACTGAAATTAGTCACTCTTATCTGATACGAATAAGGTTTAAAATCTTTTAAATTGCGTAGAAAATTGAGTTAGATAGCTGTAAATATTACTTTGTCGGTTTATCACTTTGCTTCTGAGACATAAAGCGGGTTTACTGCTGGACCGGACCCGGCTGCCCACTAAATGGCTGTCAAACGATAATAAACGAAATCGAAAATAAATAAAAGGAAGCACATAAATATTGTCCGCGACGGACATTTGATTTGTCGTAAAAACGGCGCCAATTTGGTTTCGCCGATGAAAATTTGAAAAATTGTCCGTTCTTTATTTAAAATGAAATGTGAAAAATTTAATAGCGATAAAAATTTTAAATATTGTCTTTTATTTATTTAAAAATAATTTTGGATAATTTTAAGCGCATTGTTTAAAAATAATGAAACAGAAATGTATGTTTTTAGGTTTAAAGAATTGATTTCAAATAAAATTTTTTCTATTTGGTTATTAGTTTCGGTTATAAAACAAGAAAAAAATAAAGATTTTATTAAATTCCAAGAAATTACAACAGTGTATTTAAAATGACATGCTGGCTATAATAGTACAAATTTTTAAAATAATAAATATATTTTTATTTATTTACTTTTAAGAAACTTGGTTAGGACTAACCAAAAATCTGTGTTTACAGATGAGTTTTCTGTGTGTGGAATTATTAGTTAAGATTAAACATGTTAAATTAAAAAAAAGACTGAATTAAATTAAACAATAACTTATTTCTGTTTTAAATTATTGTTATAAAAGTATTTAGTAAAATCATATTTTATAATAATTTTAGTCATACTTTACATATAGTTTTATTAATCTTGCCGTGTGGTCCCGGCATAGAATGGGCCACCCTTTCTTTTCCAGTAGGTGTCGTAAAAGGCGATTGAGCAGATATGCAGCAGCGTCGTTCTTAAAACATCACCAGGGCCTAACTGCGGTTGTCAATCCACCTGCCAAGCGTGGCCATTACTGGCAAAACTTCCTAAAAGGGGTGGTTTATATCCAGAAGTGGTGAGTTAACGGGTGATAAGATGATATGATGACTCTTACTAGTAAACTATGAAAGGTTGTAATTTTTTTTTACAACACAGGGGCAAACGAGCATGCAGCTCACCTGATGGTAAGTGACTACCGCCGCCCATGGTCACCCACAACACCTACGGCATTGCAGGTGTTCTGCCGGCCTTTTAAAAAGGAATATGCTCTTTTCTTGAAGGTTATGTTGTTGTATCGGTTCGGAAATACTGCTGCTGGAAGTTGATTCCAAAGAGTGGTTGTGCATGGGAGAAAGTGCCTTGAAAAACACACGGTGGAGGACCGCCATTCGTCCAGATGGTTGGGATGAAATTTTAGTTTATGGCGGGTTGTACGATGGTGAAAATCTGCAGCAGGTATCAATCCGAACAATTCTTCAGAGCACTCCCCATGATAAATTCGGTAGAAGATGCACAGAGATGCAACATCTCTACGCAGTCTCAGTGGGTCGAGTCGGACAGTAAGACACCGATCGTCAACAATTCGAGTTGCCCGACCTTGAATAACTATAATGACACACAAATATATTTTTGACCTGAGCTTTGACTTCAACGAGATAGTCTTTGCTTAGTGTCATAGTTGTATTGTACCATAAGCTAATTTTGTTTAAGGAAATAAAGTTTATTATATTATTAGTATATGACATTCAAATACAAATTATTGTTTATGAATAAATAAAATAAAATACCTCATTATATTATATAACGAATCGTTTGGCCACAAGTTAGGTCTATTAACAATTTTCGATTTTGGCTATTTTTATAGGGCATCCACACAAGTAAAGATCAATAACTACTATACAAATCTTATATGAGTGATTGATCTATATTGTGACTGGCCAGCGCTACCCTTGTTGAAAGTTTAGATTTATGGTTCTCGTCCGGGGCTGTTCCGCCATGATATTTTCACCCATGTCCCGCGGGATTACGAAATAAACGATTGCTCTGTTGTATATCTGTTATTACAGTTTTATGAAATTATATTCTTTGACGTCAATTGTAAATTTTAGTTAGAATCATATTAATTATTAAGCGACTTTTAAAAGGGGATTCTTAATTTGGTGGTAAATACTTTTTTACATGATATTTACATCAAATCTGAACTGATTTTGTTAATTCTTTTTAAATCAAAAGAATTTAGTTCCTTTATTAGTTCTATATAAAATTTGACGATTTATTTGTGGTATAAAATTTTTAATTATTTTAAATAATGATTCTCGACAGTTTTAAGTGTAGTTTTGTAGAGAAAGGAGAATCTTGAGTACGTATATTTTAAATTATCATTATTCCTAATCTTTACTAATATTATGAATGCAAAAGTGAGTTTGTTTGTTTGAATGTCTCTTTTTTTATACAACTTAGAATGGCAAACAAGCTGACGGTCCACCTGATGGAAAGTGGTAACCGTCACCTATAGACATGAGAAGTACCATGGACATAACAGAGTGTACTGTTTCGCCCATGATATCCCCCATGCGTTGCCATTCCTGAGGACTCAGGTACCCTGTAAATTCACGCCATATCCCACCCTTTAAATCGAAACACAGCCATGCAAACACAACTGCTTCACGATAGAAACACGAATGGGACAGAGGTATCCAAGCAATCGACTTTTGTACAAAGTCTCCCTCTGGTGAATGTCCTGTTGGTATTTTAATAACTAATTTAATTGTCATCAAATTTGGTATACACGTAGTACGTTGTATTTAACATAGTGAAGGTCAGTCTACATTTATCTCGGTTAATCGATTTCATTTATTTATTTATTTTAATACTTTATTGTATATATTAATAATTCATAATTATGTGACAAAGGTAATCAAATGTACAAAGGCGAGTTTAACTCTAAAAGAGTTCTCTTCCAGCAAAATCAAAGTGAAAAGGAGCATCAATATATCCCAGCCAGATGGAAAATTAGTATCGTAATTTTTTTTTTGTATATTCACGAAATACAGTGTATATCCATAAAAATATAGGAGAACAAAACTGTTCTTAAACAAATCTGTATTCAACACATCGGTGGCAATCGTCTCAGTGGGTCTCACTTACAAATATTCTTGTTACAAAAAGTCCGGCATGGCCACGCACCCTGGCGATAAATCGCCCAACTTTGTTGCACCACTTGGTCTCTTGAATAAATTTCACATTTATTCGGCACGCGTCCTGTCCCCGGACAGTTTTCGACCGACGAAAGTGAAACACCACGTTCATCGGTTGAACCCATTACTTCTATGAATTACGTGAACGATTTTTTCATCCCATTTGGTAGCATGAGTATTATAGAGTATTTCAGAGTACTTTCAGAGTTCGTTCACAATACTGTTCATGTCGATAGGTGATAGTGACCACTTTTCATTAGTTGGGCCGTTACTTTATTTGCCTTTTCAAGTTTCATAAAACATACAGATACAGATAATTTATTTATAATTAACAAAATTACACGTTTATTTTAATTTTACTTATTTATGTTATTCCCATTACAAATGTAACATATTTTATTCAAATATAAATTCTAGAAAATAGTAAGTTTTCTATATAATAATAATAATTAAATGTTTAAAAATAATATTGATTTATAACAATAATAATCACGCCACTTTAATTGCAATTATATTAATAAATTTCAGAATTACATATTATTTATAATATATGAATTCTTCGACACTATACAAGCTCTTCTCGAGAAGTCAGTCTATCATTTATTTTTTATTAATAAAAAAATGAAAAATAAAATAAAAATTTATACGACCTTTTATATTTATAATAATTATTAAAAAAAATTATTACGTACTAAATACAATAACATGATAGACATTTTTAAAAGCTTTACAAAAGGCGACCCTATCGTTAAAAGCAGTCTCTTACAGACAACCTAGTAGAATATTTTACTGAATTAGGTACTATTTTGCTGTTACGTTAATAATTTATATATTACATATTGTATTTTCATTGTAATATATTTCATTAAAACTACCATATTTCACATTTCAAATCGAAACACAGCCATATAACACAGCTGTTTCACGTCAAAAATACGAGTGGGATAGATGTACCCATGTATATGACTTTTGTACAGTCTCCCTCTGATATTTTAATAAATATGCTTTTAAAGCGCCTAAATATTTCAATGCATATCTCTAAAATAAATTAATTATATACCTGTGAGGCAATTTAGCTGATTTAGCTTCATTAATGCCGCTTCATCGTTAGTTATAGTAAACAATCAACTACGAACTAAGATATTTATGTCTACTGAAGCTTCAATGGTATTAGTTAGAGGTTTTGATATGCTGAAACTATCCAACTAATGATTGAATAGAGGTAAAGTAAACATCCTCGCTTATCGAGCGAGAAGTCCCAAGTCCCGACGTGATGGAGTTATCATTAGATGATTTAGTGTTATTTTACATTAGCTATGTCTGTTATATTGTTTCTGTCGTTTAATATTATGACAAATTGTTTTGATTACATACTAGTTGGTTTCTTGTCATTTTTACCACATGAATCATAGACATACAAATATTCAAATATTCTTACAAATTTTCACTTTTACAATGTTAGTACAATGGTAGTAGTATGTTGTTGCTGTATGCTCGCGGCGTAAAATGAGTCACCCCTTCCATTTCAATGGAAAAACGCTCATATTAAACATATGCATATCTTACATATATCTAAGTACTTATAACAGTATCATCATCATCATCAACATATCAGCCTTTAACTGGCCAATGCTGAACATAATGCTCCCCTTTGGGCAGTGTTGCCAATAGTTTTACAGAGCATTGCATTTATACATATATAGTTGTATTTTTTTCATGTGGCTGTATTTATCTGTAAAATTTGTGGCAAAAATAAATAAAATCTATTACTTTCAGAGTTGCCACGCTTGGCAGGCGGATTGGCAACTGCAGTTAGGCTTTGAAGATGTTTTAAGAGAGACGCTGCTGGCCATTCCTCATCCTCTTTTAGTCGCTTCTTACGACACTGACGGGAAAGGAAGAGGTGGCCTATTCTATACTGGAACCACATGGCAACAATATATATTGCATAAATAAATATATAAAATACATATTTTAATATCCTAGCTTTGTTTAACTAGCACTAATAACTTCTTAAATATCAATTGAAGCCAATAGCTCTGAGTATCAATCGACAGTTTGATTCTGAGCAACAAAAATGTGTGTGAAAAATATCTTTTGAAACGTCAACTTAGCGAGAGTCATAAATATCGCTAACATATGTAAACATTATCGTACATTTATTACATATGGATATGTTCCCTTCCTGTATTAAAAATAATATTTCTCGTAACGGTACCTTACGAGGATAAAGCAAAGATAAATTAAATGAAGCCTTTCAAAAATAAATTAAATGAAGCCGTGAACGTGAGTGAAATATTTGCTAAAAATGTAATAAAATCCGGTAATACATTTGTCTTACACAAGAATTTCCGTAAAATACGAAAGATTTATTTCTCTCCCCAGTGCAGAGCGTTTTATAAAGCAAAACGAATAGACATATTCAGCGACCGAATACAGAGTCGGCTTAAAGTGCTGTTCGGTTTTTCATTGAACTGTGACGTCAAAACGGATCACACTTAATCATTTCATGGTGTAATATTTCATATAAAATTGAATATGATAAGTTTTTCTCGTTTTTTTTTTTGGCACTATTATGAACTATCTGAGGCAGGAGTTGAGGCTCATGAACAGATTTCTATTAATGAGTTATAAAAGCGGACGAAGTATAAATGTAAGCAAGGAAAGAGGCCTTTGGTGCTCAACTGAGTATTAAAGACACTGAGTATTAGAGACTTACGATTTACCTATACTCCGTCAATTATAGTATAGTGCAAAGTGCATAGTATTTCACTAAAACAATAGGAAAATAATACTAAAACATAATTTATGAATTTAACAAAACATTTGATTGCAACAGTTTTTAACAAATTAATTGGCACATTTATTCTATATACAGGAAAGGTATACAAAAAATCTACTGGCCAATTGAGCTTGGAGTTAAATATATATGACGTGTATAAATGACCAAAAATATATTACACGAATTTTGATTTCGTGACTTTACTCCAAAGATTTTTATAAATAGAATTTTCACTAATAAAATGAACATTCTCTGTTTACCCACAATTTGACTAGAAGATAGATTACTAACTTAAGATAGATAACTTCACACATACAACAAATATTACGAGTTACCCGTGTGTTTATAATTCTATACATTATATGAATGAATTAGATTTATTTATAGTATTATTAAAATATGAAAATCGCATTGTAATATATATCGAATTGTGTGATTGAAAAGCATTTGAAACGGACGGGATTTGAATTAAATACACATCTTCTTTTATTATAGCAAATTGCGTGGGATTCTGAATATGCAAAATACAAGCGAATGATGTGTATTATGTCAATGAGAACTATAGATATAGACGGAGCTTGACAGTGTAATTATCTCAATCTATAAATTATAGTGTAAGGAATAACTAGTGCTTTAATATATTATATTATAAAGAACAGTCAGTAGACTAACGCTTTTTGCGTGTTCGTAACGATTTCTTGATAATTCGGAACGCATTACTCTGTCTAGACGTGTCTGTTGGATGATTAATAAGAGGATGTTCTTTATAATAATAAACAATAGACTAACATTGTCATTGCTAATAATAACTTCTCACAGCTATATATAATAGCGTCATCTATTTTACATTCATGTCTGTGATAATTGTCATGTCTTTAAGTAGGCGTTGAATGTACTGAACAGTGTGTGAATGTAAACCGGCTCAGGATAGCTGCAAATCAATCTAATTACGAAGCTAATCGCTCTTTAGACATAAGCTAATTGCTCCTCAGACGTTAATTAGTTATCGTTGAATCAATACTGATTTATTACTGTCGACATGAACAATATTAGGGAAATAACTAGTAGTGATAATCATAGGTTTAAAATAGGCTTTTCTTGTTTTATTTTTTCTTTGTTTGTATACTGAAAATTTAAATTTTCACCTGTGCCATAGATTGTCATAAAGAACGGTCCTGAACCACTTGCATCCACTTATTTTCTGCAATGCTTTGAGATCGTCACTTCATCTAGTTGGAGGGTCGTTCTTCACTGCGTTTGCCCGTACGGGGACGTCACTTCATTGAAAATGTATGCATAAAATTTAACCTCTCTCCTACCAACACATGTATTTATAATAATGTAAATGAATTATATTTCTTTGAAAGAATAAATGTCCTAAACCATAAATCTATTAGATTTTCACGTAGAATATAGCCGGAACTTCAGTGATAGACAGCGAAATCGACGCCATATTTTTTAATACAATAGAAGCGTAGAGCCGACTCGGCAGTTGTGTTGCCAATCTTTTATTTCTATGGGTAGAGGTATCCTTGATCGAATTAAAAAACCCTACGTACAAAATTAACTTATATGGCTATGATTAAGCAACTAACATCTGTATACATTTTTATTTAAAAATAATATATACTTTTAAACTTATAAAATTAAATAATTGTGCTTATTCAGTATATGGATAATTACCTTTGTATTTATGAATTTAATTCAAATCCATACAGCAGTTTAGCTTGATTGAATTACTTGAGTTGGCTGAAATATGAACAAACAGTAATAATAAGAGGTCTGCTTTTTTGACAAATTTAAATGGAATTGAGTAATCAATGAGTATAGCTACTTTATTTATTATTATCATAAGTATAACATAGAAATATGCAAACTAAAAAATAATAATAACAAAAGAAATGGGTGATATTTATCAAGTTTATGTGACTGCCTAATATTTGTACTAATAGTAATACTGGGAAAAAATAATATTATCTCAAGTCCACGCAAATAGGACTACAAGACAATACTCGTATAGTAATAACTTTTGTTCGCCATTCGATTTTAAATAGAGTTGCTTAATAATCGATTATTAATTAATCAATAGTGTTCACCCAAAATTATTTAAATATCAATTGATCTATTGATTTTTGGTACTATCAGTACTGTTGATAGTATCAGTATGAAGCTTTTGCTAACATAATCGATTATAATCTGATATTATTTAAAACGAATTGGTTGGACTTAGCGCAGAACAGAAACTTTTGGAAGAAGAATTTGAAGAAATTGGGGTGACTTTTAATCAGCAGTAGGATAGCATCGGTTAATAATAGATAGAGATAATCTGACGACTAATTTTAAACAATATTTTAAATAACTGATTGTATCGTATTATCGATAATATCGTATTAATGATTGATTAATTAATAGTATCTCAATCGATTCGATAATCGAACAATTGTTATTCAATCGCTTGTATCGTATTATCGATTAATAATCGCTGTCTAACGATTACGTGCCAACACAAATTTCAGCCGATCTCACGAGGTATTCTAGCTATCAATCTAATCACAAGGCTAATTGCTCTGTGCTACATTAATCAGTGACCGTAGTTACCAACTAGCACTCGACCCAATAATGTGTGTGGGGCTTACCTTGAATAATAACCTTACAGTAATATCTTAACGCCATGTCTCTAGTGGAGAAGACAGTGAGAATAAACGTGTCGTAATATATTATACTTTATTTTATGCTATTGCTGTCTATTATCAAATTCAAATTCAAATTCAAATTCAAAAATCATTTATTCATGTAGGACATTTTAGCCGCTTATGAACGTCAAATTTTTACATTATAATTTTATATTTACCCTACCGTCCAGTTCGGTATATAGATCCAATCGACTAGTAGATAATGCCATATGATGTAAAGTTTGTCATTTAGATTGTCTAGGTGTATTAAAATTCAATATAGTAGAATCTCCGATTATTCGATAATTGATTATCTGAATATTCAATTATCCGGATTTAATCTGCACGGTTCTAGTTACTAATTTAGAAATGGTATTATATATTACTTGGGTAAACAGGTATTATGTAATCCATTATCTTTATAGTTCGTAGTTTTTTTTATATCGCATTGTTTATATAACGTATATAGAACACTTCGCATAATATATATATATATATATATATATATATATATATATATATATATATATATATATAAATTTAATTATTATTTGATTTAAATTTAAAATCGATTATCCAGATTTTCGATTATACGGAATATCTTTGGTTTTATTTGATTCGGATAATCGAAATTATACTGTAAATAATTAAGTAACAATTACATACTTGTATATATTTTGTCTTGCACAAAACAATAACTTCTGTAATAAAATTAAAATAAACGCAATATGGTAATGCACCTTATTGATTATAAAAAAGTATTATCAACTTCGGTTCAGTGTACATGGACACTTTGCTTAATAAATGGTATTAAGGGAATTAATCAATTTCTTTTTCCATTTATTTTTAAGTTGTTAAAAAATTAAGAACTTTTAAATAAAATTTATCAACTTTTGATACAATCCTCGGTAAATTTGTTGTCAATGAAATTATTGATTAGAAATTATGTCTTTTACTTTTTTAAAGTTCAGTGCTTTGAAAGCGGATACCAAAAGACTACGACTACAACTAACAGAGAGATAAATCAGAAGGTCTATAGCTATATTGCCCAAGTTTTACTGCAATATGTAAATGCAATATGAAAGTTTAAGATGTTTTCAGTACTTTCATAGCTATCTCGTAAAATTACCGAGTACAACGCGCAGAGTCGTAATATTGTCGCATAAAAGGCGGGCGAGAGGTAAGCACTGTTGTTTCTATTATAGGTGTCAGTTTAATGTGACGTTACAACGCAGTTCCGAAGTACGTTAAAGAGTTGTTAAATCTGGAAATATTTAATGTTGTTTTAGCTGCGGCTGTGCCTGCTTAAATCAGTATATGAAGCATCTTATATGTTTAGTTAGGATACAATTTACCTGTGTACTAAATTTCACTCAAAGTAGTTCAGCCGTTTAAGTTTATTATTATAGGCCTTCCTCATAAGGTGAGTTTTGTTAGAAGTTGCCACGCTTGGCAGGCGAGTTGGCCACCACAGTTTGGTCTATTAAGTTCGGTTAGTCACTTCTTACGATACCCACTGGAAAGGAAGGGGTGGCGTATTCTATGCCAGGACTACACGGCATGGTATAAAAAAGAATTATTGTGATAGTGTCCGTCCTTTAAACAAAATGGTCGCACGGTGTACGTATTATATTATTAGATATGTATAAATACATCAATTTTATGTAAACAAAGAGTTTTCTTATTTCATTAACTACAGTCCACGCTCTCAGCAGTAGAAATTAATAAAAAAATGTAATGGAAAGGCAGAAAGAAGGAAACAAAGAAGGAAATAAAGTAATCATCTACAAACTAGAAAGAGGAAAGATTTTATTGTTTGTAATGAATAAATTCGAAAAATACTTAACCGATTTTAAAAGTTCATGACCTGAAGAAAGCAAAATCGAAAAATTTTAAAATCCTACACTGTCTACCTGTATGAAACTGGTACAGGTTGCTAGTTTACTGCAATTAAAAAAAATGTGACTATAAACGTTAGAAAACGCCTTAAAACAATATGAACATTTATAATTTATGTAAATATTTATTTAAATTTCTGTCTTGCACTACTACTGGCCACTCACTACTTCCTATGCCACTGCGTAAGGTTGACTGGAAGAAATCTCTTTTAGAGATAAGTTCGCCTTTGCTAACATTGTTATTAACTTATTGTTGTTACTGTATGTTTTAGTGCAATAAAGAATATATAATAACATTTTCAAGCTATTACTTCGTATTATAGAGCCACAAAATTAAGTAATAACATTATTATATGAGTGCTAAATTGTAAAGTGTATTCTTGTTAAATGTATCGGTAATAAAGTGCAATTGCTCCGCTATACCGTAGCTCGTCCATCACCGAGCTGTTAACGGGTCCCAACTGTAGTGGCTGACTGCACTAAACAAGGACATCAATATTGTGAGTGACAGTTTACGAAGTGTACAATATTGAGGTTAGAAATTTATACGTATATTTTGATGCCTTATTTTAATATATAAAAACTATATTATTTTATTTCTACACAACTTAGAATGGCAAACAAGCTGACGGCCCACCTGATGGAAAGTGGTAACCGTCGCCTATAGACATGAGCAGTACCATGTACATAACAGAGTATACTGTTTCGCATGATACCCCCCATGCGTTGCCATTCCTGAGGACTCAGATGTTATTCCTCTGTACCCAGTAAATTCACGCCATATCCCATCCTTCAAACCGAAACACAGCCATGCAAACAGAACTGCTTCACGGTTGAAACACGAATGGGACAGAGGTACCCAAGCAATCGACTTTTGTACAAAGTCTCCCTCTGGTGAATATTATTAATATTAATCATAGTGAAACGCACCTGATGGACAATATGTTTCGTAAATTAAAAAAAAATTAGAACGTGAAATTGTATGTGCATAGTAAAAAAAATTACAACTGCAATTACCATAAACTTAATATGACAGCAAAGAGAACTATATCAAGTTGTTTTAGATTTTCATATTGCATGGTTGATGGATAATTAATGATAATGAAATAAAGATTGTAAATACACGGAATAAAGACAAGGTCAGTGTGGGGCGCAGAAACCCTCAATATATATAGAAAAGCTACCACATAATGAGTGGGTAGAAGAAAAAATTCAACTTTCATTTTTTTTTTTTTGATGGGTGAAAATGGTATGGTAACCCCGCCTGCGCTAACGGGATACGCTGGCGGAGCACCAGTGAAGGGTGATAGATGAGAATGAAAACAGGCCAATTAGCCCATCATGATGAATTCACGAAATAACCATGATAGTTTCCAGGGAGAACCGCGAGGAGGTCGACTTGGTTGGGTATATTGCTAGCAATGGAATTCTCAGTCTTTATTACTAACAATTCCTTTCCCCCCAAATTCAACCTTTGAAGTGAAGACGTGACAGCGCCACATCAGTCTACTCGTGACTACGGCTGTTGTAATCTAGTCGAAACGAGATCTGGGTTATCTTGACGTTTCGACTAGATTACACCATAAATTATCGTAGTATATCGTGCATAATCTCGTCATAGTCATAAAAATACTAATTAATACAGAAGTTCTTCGTTTTCAAGCTTATATAAAATATACATTTTGGGTGCCAATGTTTCTAAGAAACGTTTATAAAAGAAATGTTCAAATCTTAGCTATTGATTCTAAGTAACTCGATGTTATTTAATTGCTTACAAATATATTTTATGAAGTTTAATGATTGCCTACTTATTTTATAAATTGAATAAGAGGTTTCTTAGAATTACCTAATTGTCATCAAACAATCAAACAATTTTGTATATTACTATTAAACAATTATTTATTTATATTTTTGTCAAATTTTTAACTATATATAGATTTCGATATACTTAAAAATTATTATTATTTAATATTATATTGTTACTTAATATATAAAAATAAAATAATGCTGATTATTAGTCTGTATTTCTGTATTAACTATTAAATCTAATTTAGTAAAAGTACATCCACATAATCCGTGTGGTCCCGGTATAGAATGGACCACCCCTTGCTTTCCTGTGGGTGAGTTCCCAAAGGGAGATTTTAATGTTCAGCATCGAACGGTGAACAGCTGATTAGAAAAGGGTGATGACATCCTCGTAATATGATATAATGAAATAAGTTTCTCATATCATCATCATCATCATATCAAGCATTGTCTACTGCTGAATATAGGCTTCCACATAAGGGGGATTTGCCAGTAATTATCACGTTTAGCAGGCAGGTTGACAACCGCAGTTAGGTTTTGGAGATGCTTTAAGGGGAATCCATTCCTCGAACATGAAGTTGTATTAGTCGCCTCTTAGGGGTGGTTCATTGAAAAGAAATTGCCTTATGGTCCCACCATATAGAGAATATCAATTCAATCACCTATAAAACAAATAAATACCTATGAACATTTGCATTTATAAGATTAGATTAAAGATATGTTGATCCACAAAACATTGATTGACACATAAAGCTCTGTAAAACCTTTAAACGCTTTGTCATTTATACAAGTACCTATATTTTATTAGAAATTTTATGCTTTGGAAAAAAAACAGAGGAAAAATATTACTGTATATACATCGGCGAAATCGAAGTTGTTAGTCGTATCTAAAATTATTAAGATTGCGGCACAAACAGTTATTTTTCGATGGGTGTAAATGGTATGGTAACCCCGCCTGCGCTAACGGGATACGCTGGCGGAGCACCAGTGAAGGGTGATAGATGAGAATGAAAACAGGCCAGTTAGGCCATCATGATGAATTTATCAGGAATTAACCATGATAGTTTCCAGGGAGAACTGCGAGGAGGTCGACCTGGTTGGGTATATTGCTTTCCCCTTCCCCCCAGTTATTTCGATTTAAAAACTGTAACAATGAATCGACTTTGATAAAAATTCTGTATTTTTTTTTATTTATATTTTTTTTTTGGTTAATTTGATGGGATTAATTTATAAGTATAGATATACAAATGTCTTTCAAATAAAAAATAAATTTCACATCAGTTTACAACTGACTGAGTTATGAGGTTATAAATATAAAAAAAAATATAAAATGCAACCGAATTGAAAACCTATTTCTTCTTGAAGTCTATTAAAAATGTACCTATGCTATAGGATGTAAATATTAGTACAGAAATTTTGTAATTCAAAAATTCCAAAGTGACAATTTTGAGCCTCTTACCCTAAGTACCTAACTTTACCGCGCGATGATAATTTAGGAGTCTTCCATTTTTGTCGTTTTTCGTTCTATATTTCTTTGGTGAAAATGTTCAGTTTCATTGAATATTTTCTTATAAAGTCATCTATGTTTGTTGATAAAAATTTCTTTAAAAGTTCCTATTACTAGCTCGCGTCTCTTTAGACTTTATTATTCCATTGACTCGCATCCTGTACAGAATGAACTGTTTCATAAAACGAATTTATACTATTTTATTGATGTATGTACTAGGGATAATGCAGTTTATATATTTAATAGTAGTAGCAGTTATATACGAAAAACCGTCGCAAATTATTCACTCAATATTTTAATAATATTTAGTTTGTGTTTGGCCACTCATTACTTATCTAGACTTTACTTAATATCGACTTTTATTAACGATGGTGTGGTACACGATGTGGTAGTTTTAAATTGAATTACTGTTTTATATATATTTAATTATTATGTTATTAAAACTGTAGGCTTCCCTCAATACAAATAAATACAATGATGGAAAGGTCAAAATAAACTTTAAAATTTACGAAGCTGTGATATATGTTTTATTTTAAGCTTTCGCGTTGTTCTGATCGTGAATTTAAAATTCTAACAAGAGTAAGAGATTAAAAAAAAATATCAATTAGTTCTTAAACTATTCCTGATTTGTAATTTAAGATTTCTTTTTGTGTAATTAATCTAATTAATTTTTTAACGGCAGATTGATGTAAAACATAATTTAGTGACTTATTTAAATAAGGACTTAATTAACCTTTACCTTTTCAATATCATCTTTCTAGGAAATACACTTAGTATCCTGATCATAAAACAGATAAAAGAGATCACTTTAATGAAGTCGACAAAATATTTGGTTCGTTGGACTTGAAGTGCTTCTCAAAAATATATTAAAGTAATAAAGTTTTATTTTAAGTAGGATAAATTTAATTAATTAATGACCTTGGATACAAATTCTTCACTCTTTAAATACGATAAAAAAGAGAGTTTTGTCAACGTGGTGTAAGGTTATCGAATTAAAAAAAAAAGCTTAATTACTAATAAATTGTAGCTAAATTGCTACATATGAAATATATAATCTATGATATATTTTTGTATATTAAAAAGTCTCAAAGAGTTATCTCTTAACTTAAAAAAAAACCGAATGAACCTTACGTGATACATTGATGTTCTCGTAAATAACTCTTGAAACTTACTCTTTTACGCTGTATTTGCTCACTATTTTTTAAATATAAAACAAGTTTTTCTGTTGCCTTTGATACTTTCCAAAGTTTTCTTCCTTCGATGGATCGTATTTAGAATACTATATTTAGGGCTATCGCTGAAATAGAAATAAAAGGGGTTGGAAAATCCATTGAAATCTTTAGCACCAGAGCAATGCGACTATAAATAAAACATTTTGGCATTGTTCCAAACTAGTGAGACAGGTGAAAATAAAAGTACTACAAACGTTTACTTGTTCTGATTCGATGGTTTTTATATTTTAAATATAACTTAATTTTTTATTATAGTTAAAATACGTAAAATAATGACAGTGATTTCAAAAAGGAAATAACTAATTAAAATTGCAAATTTTTATGTTTTGTATGTTATTTGATTTTTTTCTCCATTGCTGAAACTACATAAATAATTATTAAAGTATATTTCAAATTTATAAAGATTATTGCATAGATAACGTACTCGTAAATAAAAACAGATGAATTGAAAACTTTTTCCTTTTTAATATCACCTGGAAATGAGCTAGGTACATTTTAGAGACTGGAATTAATTCGACCACAATGCATGCTTTTATAATTTACTGTATTACACCACGATCTCATATAATTTTACCATCATTGTTATGGTATTATATCGTCGAATGGCATAGAGTCACATTTACGAGTCATTTTCCGTGACGATATCGTGGGTATGTAAAGCATGACAACATTATTGACTTGCACGGAATTTTGAAGTAAAAAAGTAAAGTAAAATTTATTTTTCCTATTAATATTATAAATGCGAAAGTTTGTAATGATCGATGGATTTTTTTTTATACAACTTAGAATGGCAAACAAGTTGACGGCCCACCTGATGGAAAGTGGTAACCGTCGCCTATAGACATGAGCAGTACCATGGACATAACAGAGTATACTGTTTCGCCCATGATACCCCCCATGCGTTGCCATTCCTAAGGACTCAGGTGTTATTCCTCCGTACCCAGTAAATTCACGCCATATTCCACCCTTCAAACCGAAACACAGTTTGCTTTACGGTTCAAACACGAATGGGACAGAGGTACCCAAGCAATCGAAAAAAACTATTGAACGGATTTGAATAAAATTTTGTACACGGGTAGATTATATCCTTTTTTAGCACATAGGATACTTTATATACTTACTGATTCACGTGGGTGAAATCATGGGATACAGATAGTATGAAATATTTTCTTCTTTAACTATACCGTGACGATAAATTCGTACGTCATCGAGCACTGTTATAATACATTATAAAAATATCCATTAGCATTTATTAATAAGAATTAAAACTGTCGTAAGTCTAAAAAAATTGAAATTCAATAGCAACAGGCCAATTTTTTGTTCAATTCCGATCTTTTTCCTTGCAAATATATAACAGAAATGTTCGAAGTTTGGAGACAAATGGAGGTACCAATGGAGTTGGGAAAACGCCAAGCTGCAAATAAGCTAGCTTTTACGTTTGATTGTTATGTGGCTATATTTTTTTTTGTAGAACGAAAATAATGAAATTCGTTAATAATCTATACCTATAGAAAGAACAATATTACTAAGGATAGAATTTTTACTAATTATCATCATTATACATTTTATAAAACTTTATATCTCGCGGCTTTGCCCACGTGAATCAGTACATAAAGTATCCTGTGTACTAAGTGAGGATATAATTTACCCGTATTCCAAATTTCATTGAAATACATCTAGTAGTTTTAGGGTGAAATAATAACAAATATCTATCTATCCATCCGTCCGTCCATCGTCAAACCTTCGCAGGGTTCTCCTTGCATATAACATTATATAATCGGTGTCCTTGCTGCGAGTCAATGTAAGTTTTTTTTTTATGTAACTTAGAATGGCAAACAACCTGATGACCCACCTGATAGAAAGCGGTAACCGTCGCTTATAGACATGAGCAGTACTATGGACATAACAAAGTATGGAGCACCAGTGAAGGGTGATAGATAAGAAAGAAAATAAGCCAGTTAGCCCATCATGACGAATTCATCAGGAATTAACCATGATAGTTTCCAGGGACAACTGCGAGGAGGTCGACCTGGTTGAGTATATTGCTAGCAATGAGATTCTCAGTCACCATTACTAACAATCCCTTTCCCCCTTGGCAGGTAGATTAACAACCGTAGTTAGGTCTTTTTTAAATGGATGATAATATAATAGTAACCTTGCTTGAGCAAATGGTGTACGCTGGTGGGGCACCAGTGAGGGATGATGGGTGAGAATGAAGTCGGATCAGTTGGCGCATTGCGACGAATTTGCCAAATTTTAGTTGTAAGAAAGAAAGAAAGGAGTGTAATTCCTTTATGAAATAAGAAGACGGTCGCTTATAGTACAGAAAAATGTAATCGTCAGACAATGACACTATCAGACACAGAAAAGAAAAATATGAAATTAAAAAATATATTATAAAGAGGCGCGGTCTACACATAATTATTTCAAAGAGGAACCGCGTGGAGGTCGACCTGACAGGGTATATTGTTAGCAATGGGAATTAACGTCTCCATAACTAACAATCCTTTTTCGTCCCAGTTAGTTTAGGTTAGGTAAGTTCCCCTACACTCTTGTTACATAATTTGCTACATTACTTCCAACTGACTGAGCGTTTGACCTCACAAAGCGTTATCGTCACACCTCAAAATCTAGTCATTAAAAGCTAAACACTAAATAAACGAATATGTCATACATAAATCACCAGGACAAATCGGTTCAGCAAATATTTAGCGACGCAGCTCACAAACTGGTTATCTCCATATTTGGGTACTAACAATATATTGCACAATTGCGGTACGGTTGCATTGCACGAAATGTATGTAGATTGTGCGGTTTCGCGCGGCTGCGAATAATTCGTCGAGTTCCGTGTGAAGCATTGCATTTTACACTATAGTTGGTTAATTATTTTCCATACAGAAACATATTCGCTTATTAATACGAGGAAATTCAACGTATTGGGATCGGATTTTAGTTCGGTTACTGAATGGATGGATACGTTGAATGATTTATGAAGTGGAACGTGTAAAAATAATATATTATTTGTTGGTTGAAGTATCGATATTGGGGTTATTAATCTGTTAATTAGGTATAGCAATAAAATTATTCATAACCGGAGCTTGGTTTTGAACAAAGAAATGAATCGAGTAGAATGATAGGGATTAAATTTATATTAAATCTATAACATTCATAAGAAACATACATATTTTATTAATTTACTATATTTATTATTTATTTATTTATTTAACTCTTTATTGCACCATAAATAAAAATATACAATGACAAGTAAATACATACATACATACATACATATCTGTCACGCCTGTCTCCCATTAGGGTAGGCAGAAACAATGGAACGCCAAATGCTTCGATTCAAACAAACCTCTTTCACTTCTTCCACATTCATCAATCTTGTCATACACGCTCGCCGGTTACGGGTACTTTTAATTAAAGTTACTTTTAACAAGTAAATAATTCAAGTGAAATACAGTAACATAAATACAGATTGAAATATACACATAAAGGTACAACAGGCGGTTTTATCGCTAGGGCAATCTCTTACAGACAACCTTTGGTTAAAGGAGAACAGATAGAAATGGGCAGGTGGCGCAAGAGTGAATATTATTTTTATAAATGGAGCAATAAAGTATAAGTAAATATATTTTTTAATTAATACGATCGATTATTTACATTAAATATCATAATTTCTTATATGAATACTTTTGTAATGTGATTTTTGTTTTGAAATAATCTTCAATTATTGTATTGTATTAACAACAAATTGTATTGTATTACAAAATCTTTATTGTACATAATTTACTTTGAATTAAAATAAATCGAATCGTGTATTTCGTAATTATCAGAAAATGATAATATTAACATGAGATTTATTTATTGGCTACCAAACGAAAATTGGCTTAAAAATGTTGACGTAGTCGCGTAATATACAAACAGACAAGATTGGAACCTTTTTCATTTGATAGACGCTTAAAAATAAATCAAGACGTTAAGATACCGGTAGGTAACAAACAAACAAACGTTCACATTTATTATATTAGTAAGAATATCTAGATTAAATAAGCTGGTTAGCTACGAACGTGTGGAGCAGTTAAGAATAGGTAGAACAATGTAAGTGGTCTCTCTTAATGAACGCCACTAGGTATCTACGTAAGGCTTTCCACACATTAAACGGTTTCAGGAATAGAGATTTTTCTTATAAAAAGGATTTTGAGAATTTTACTGCAATATATAATAGCAGATGTAACAACTTAGAATATGAAGAAGTTGGGTATTTACTAATGTTAGGCTTGTTACTATTTTTAATAACAAAATGTACAAAACGTTGTTCTATTTTTCTATGAGGTAATTTTTAGTATCAAGTTCTCAAAGTAAATTTTGTTTATATCCATCTTTTATTTAATTTTTTTTTAATCGGTCGAATCTTGAATGTATCATTTGAACCTTACAATATTGTCAGAAAATTAGAATACACTATGCAATGAAATCAAGAAATCAAATAATAATAAATACTTACCATTGCATAAAATTCTCAGCAGCATCTAATTACAAATTAAGCAGGGCTTTTATTATAAGTACTAGACAATCGACATAATTTATATTTTTTTTTTGATGGATGAAAATGGTATGGTAACCCCGCCTGCGCTAACGGGATACGCTGGTGGAGCACCAGTGAAGGGTGACAGATGAGAATGAAAACAGGTCAGTTAGCCCATCATGATGAATTCATCAGAAATTAACCATGATAGTTTCCAGGGAGAACCGCGAGGAGATCGACCTGGTTGGGTATATTGCTAGCAATAGGATTCTCAGTCTCCATTACTAACAATCCCTTTCCCCCCACATAATTTATATTAGTCATGTATAAACTTAAGTTTGTCTAGTTCTTCTTGTTTGAAAATTAATCATATATCATATCAGCTGTTAATTGTCCATTGCTAAATATAAGTTTATTTTTGATATTTTTATTATTAATTGATTATTTATATGATTTTACCAATAGTTACCATGCTTGAAAGGTGGATTGGCAACCGTAGTTAGGTTTTAGAGATGTTTTAAGAGGGACGCTGCTGCCCATTCCTCGCGCTCACTTAGTCGGCTTTTACGACACCCACAGGAATGGAAGGGGTGGCCTATTCTATGCCGGGACCACACGACCAAACGGCCAAAAAGTTTGAAAATTGTCACAATATTATACGCCGCTCTACTCGCTGACATTGATTTGCCTTTTAAGTTCGGGTTTGCTGGAAGAGAACTCTTTTAGAGTTAAACTCGCCTTTGTACCTGTATTTATGCTTTCCACTGTTATATTTTTTATGTAAAACAAAGTATAAATAAATAAAACATTACACAGACTCACTGAAGGACACGAGTTAAGTTAGTATTTATTTCATTTCTTATCTGCACAAAGCAAGGTACGGAACTCTAAAACCCGTGAATGTATGTCATAAATTCGCACTTTTTATTACCTGTACCTTCGTCGGTTTGTTGACTGTGCACTTATTCACTTGACAGCCTTATATTACCGTAGGAAGTTAAACAGATTTTTCTTATCAGTTTAATATTGCTGCCTTAGATTAATACTTATTACTTTGAATGGTTTTTGTATAATTTTCTTGTAAAGCGGCGAAGAACTTTTGAAATCGTGTTAAAATTTGAGGCTATTCATCTTTTTTATACAACACAGGAGGCATACGAGCATGCGGCTCACTTGATGATAAGTGACTATCGCCGCCCATGATCAGCCACAACACCAACGGCATTACAGGTGTGCTGCTGGCCCTTAAAAAGGAATATGCTCTTTTCTTGAAGGTTATGTTGTCGTATCGGTTCGGAAATACTGCTGTTGGAAGTTGATTCCAATGAGTGGTCATTATTATAAATATATTTATTGTATGGGTTAAAATTTATTTCAATAAATACAAAATTATTCAATGTATTTGTCTGGATTTTATTATTACTGGAATTCGCAACGGTACAGAATATCTAGTTACAGCCGGTTAATGTGTGAAATCGGGCTAAGATGAATCGTTTCATTACTTCGGTTCCTTATTACGTTTTATGGGATGATGGTGGTGGGTAGCTTATTGCCCAGGTATTTAATATTACGCTTCTAATGTGTATTTTGCTGACTGTTATAAAAATTATGTTCCTACTCGTATCTGTATTATCTAATTGCTTTCATTGTATTCATTGGTGTTCTTTTTTTATACAATTTAGAATGGCAAACAAGCTGACGGCCCACCTGATGGAAAGTGGTAACCGTCACCTATAGACATGAGCAGTACCATGGACATAACAGAGTATACTGTTTCACCCATGATACTCTCCATGCGTTGCTCTTCCTGAGGACTCAGATGTTATTCCTCTGTACCCTGTAAATTCACGCCATATCCCACCCTTCAAACCGAAACACAGCCATACAAACACAACTGCTTCACAGTAGAAACACGAATGGGACAGAGGTACCCAAGCAATCGACTTTTGTACAAAGTCTCCTTCTGGTTACGGTTATGGTTCTAAGAATAGTTTTATGAGATTTGCTTGAAAAAAATACTTATATAATCCTAAGTACATTACTATAGTTTTCTACATGAAAACCACTTTAAATGTTGTGAAACCTAACTGGTTTTGTAAAAATTAAATTACTGATTCAATTTTGATAAAATTTCCATAGAATCAATCTATACAACTATAACAATATAAAAATTGGAAAAAGTGGACTAATAATCGTAGTCAATTATAAAACATTCATGAGTGCTGCTCATAATATTAATTCACTTGAGATCTCCTGCATGGCCCTACTTTTCAAGTTCTTTATGGAGAATCAACTGTACATATTCCTAAAGAACATATGGTTATTTGTGCACGGTTGTCCGAGCGTCACTGATACATTACTATACTGGACAAGTCCTTAGTTCCTTATGTTTGTTGTTTTATTTTAGAGTACTGTTTATCAAATGGTAACAACGCAAGAAATAATTAAGATGCTTAGATTAGACCCCTTAGGAAAGCCGATTATTTACTTTTATAAAAAAAGAATTTTTCAAATCGCTTTATAACTCTTGCACTGAAACTACTCAATGATATTTTGAGCCAGTATCCGCAATTGGATGTATTTGCCTCCAACTTGCTGGAGTTTCGTCGAGTGACCACAGTGTATTTGTGTTCAGACGTTTTTTGTTTCAGTTAAATCTTTTTATATTATTTTTTGTTTAATATTCTTTGTTATATGTTATTGTACTCATGCTTTCCTGGGTGAGCGTATTGAAAGACTGTAAGGCTCACCCAGTGGATGTAATAAATAAATAAATAAATAAAAATACCACCAACACATGTAATACTCTTGTAAATCTGAAAACTAGTTTCGTAATGTAAAATTAGGTCTTTCACATTGCATTTTTTAAACCATTTTCTTCTATGCGCTATCACGCTTTAGAATTAACTCCCAACAGCAGTATTCCCGAACAGATACGACATTGACCCTTTATGGAAAGGGTATTTTTTTTCTTAAAAGGTGTAGTGTACTTGCAATTCTTTTAGTGTTGCGTGCCCTCATTGACGGCAGTAATCACTTACCATTGGGTAAGCCGTATACTCGTTTACCATCTAAATAAAATTAATTCATTATAAGATTTTTTTTTAATCTTTATTTATTTAGGGACTTTTGTCATTTTAGGCATGTCAGTCCCATTGTACCTTAATCAATTTTAGGATATCATTGGACATATTTTAACAAAATATAGTCAAATTCAAAAGACACCACCAAATCAAATAATATGAATAAAAGGAATGTCGTGAATGTGAAAAGGAATGTGAAAAAAAAAACTTAATAATCTATGGTCGGATGTAGGCCTTAAGGCAGATAGATCTACATTAAAACCTACATCCAACCATATCATACACCAGCCTCGCGTCGTCGGACGAGGGGTCTGCCAGACATTATAAGATATGAGACATAGACGTATACCGATCAGCAATCAAGTTGAAACTTCTAACTCAAGTAGCGATAATTCCCCTGAATGTCTTTATGCGTTGATACGCATAAAGAGATTCGTGGGTTTATTTTTATAGTTATATTGGAATAAAAGTAGTTTACTCTATGTTAACCGTTCGTAAAATAAGACGTTATAAATTGAAATTAATCGTCCGGCAACGGTTATTAGTGGACTGTATGAAAATTATTACGATGATGGTAGGTAAATAATAAACACAAGAGGATAATGAAGGTGGAGACCACTGACCTGAAGTTTTGTAGTTTGCAGGATTCGGTTCTGGCTTTAGGTTTCCCAGAACTTCTGGCTCGTTCGAACTTACCCTCAGATCCGGGTTACCTATCCACCGCCTTGAACCGACCAGCAGTGCAATGCCCTCCTCTCAATCAGCCTCTTGGTTATGTGTTATATAATTAAAAGCCATACGAAACGATTCATATTAATTTATTCGATATTCGCGGCAATATATGCACGCGCGCGATAATATTCGAAAACGAGAACGACGACAACGAACGCACGTTCTACCGACACATTCGATAACAATAGACAAGACTTTTTTTTTTCTTTTTTACGATATTGTTGCCAGGCGAAATTTATTAAAGCTACAATTCTTAACACTCTAAAAATATACAAGATTTTTGCTTTATTCTGTAGCTGAACATATTTTTTAAAAGCTGGATTAACTAATAAAAAAGGATTTTGGTATTTGTAATCGTTTAATTATAATCAATCACAGTCAGTTTTTGTAAGATTAACTCAAAGCGTCCCTAACAAAGGCCAGACAGGCTGTAAATATTTGGCCTGACACGTAAAAAGCCGGATACGTTTGGCTAAAACCTAGTAGCCAGAGCCGCAATCAAGGGTCGGTCCTTGATGTCTTAAATTAGACACGAACCAACTAGATGTAATATATACTCGACCGTATCTAATTAGTTTTACAATAAGCTATAAAAGCGAAGCCTTTGTAAAACAAATATATATTGTTAAAATCTTTTTCAATACTGTAGACAACATATTAGTGTAAACGATTTTTATAATATGTGGTATCTATTATAAGGTATTCGTTTAATTAAAGTAATTATGTAGTGGAATTAAAAATTAACTAGATGAAAGAGTCTTAACAATAATAACAATAGTTTTAAATTAACAGTAATTAATTTTAATTATTTTTTTTTTGTTTTCAATTTGTATTATTTTTTAAACTTACTAAGTGCATAAAGTGATTCTATTTTTGATTTTTTTTTTGTTTTGTCTATCTATGGTGGAGGTTATATTATCAATCTTATTTTGGGCCAAGTTATATTGATGTCTGATAACTATATAAATTAGTATCAGTAAAATATTGATGTATAGTTTATAGGTCCGAATCAATTTAAATATTAAAATTTTCAATTATAAACATTGTCTATATTTGTATTGTTTTTTCATATAACTAGCCCTTACTGTTGACACGGTAGGCATATCTCTATCGGCTTAACCTAAAAGCTTTAGCTTACCTAGCTAAATTAAAATAATCCTATAACAGTCCCGGAGGTTGAGTGCCAAACGCTGTTCCTCGTTTTCCTTGTCTCGATCATGTCAATAAAAGAATTTATTTGCCTACATACAGGAGATTAATCGTTTGAAATTTATTCTATTAACTTTGTCACTGCCATTGTATAAGCACAAGACGAATTATGCTGACAGTGCAAGAGTTTTATGTAAAGATAGGTTTTGTTTACTCCAAATCTATTTCGAACGTATTGACTGGAATAGAAAGATATGGATTTTATTTTTTTTTATTAAGTTTATTACTTACAACAGTTTATTTAATATGGCAACTATTTTGATTAATATAATCAATATATCTTTCTCCATGCATGCAAAATTTCATAATGCTCGGTTCATATGTAATCGGATTAAGAAGTAATAAATACATATTTTTGTAATATTTTATATCAGTACCTAATAGAGACTAATAAAAAAAAATATTAGAAGTAAAGATTAACTCACAGTTTAAAAAAAAAAAAACAAATTTTATAAATACGTTTAATGCTCGTTTTGGAAAACTACATATTATACAGCAATACCTAGTTCCAAACTAAGCAAGTTTGTACTCCTCTTCTTTTTTCTACCCTTATCCCAATTATTATATAGGATCGGCGTTATATATTTTTATGCATATTACAAAAAGATTTGGCTTACGACCGCCCGCCTGCCTGACGTCAACCCTCTTTGGAAATGCATTCGTTGGTGGTTTCCGCCACTTACGGTATGAAGGAAAGGATTGAGGGGAAAAAAGAAAGGGAATGCGTAAAAGAATATGCGTAAATAAGAGGAATAAGGGACTTATGTGGGAAAGGAACGGGGGGGGGGGGGAACACTGCAGTTGCGGAAAAGACTGGGACACTGCAGCGGTTCGGGAGGCCGGGGTCGCATACCCGTATGCCCGTATTATTCTAGAATCGGATAGCTTTCTAGAAGAACACTCCTGACGCGAGCAAAGTAAGTCTGTACTATGGATACTAAATAATTGATATTCATACATAAATACTTAATTTGTAAATATTATATATAGAGCTTTTACATAACTAATATATAATAAATAAATTTCTAATGTAGGGAGATATTATATTTATTTATAGTATAGTATATATTAGTTACTTGTATTCGGATATAATAGATCGCTTTAGCTGCCCGCTAACGACATGCTTTCAAACTGTATTGGGGTGAACTGGAAGAGATCTCTGTCAGAGATGAGTCCACCTTTGCTCACAATATTAAAAAAGTTTTATTATATTTACCGAATAATGTAATTTTATTAAGTATCAGACATATATTAATTAACTTTACTAATAACATGTAGTTGGACGAGTGTACACGCTAAAGTACGAAATGGCGAGTTCGCGAGAACCCACGTCGGTATATTAAAAATACTTGGCCGTCCATCAACGAGCCGCGACCAGCTCGGCCCATACCTCACCGCGGTCCAACATTTGTTTCCATTTCCTGCCACCATCGCTGTAAATCGCCCATTCTTATTCCGAACAAGACCCTTCCTATTCCGCAGACATTTGTATGTGTGCCAGTACTCGGTGCAAATTTACAAGGAGTGTTTCAATGGTGCTCAAAATATGAACTGCAGCTGTTGGACCTGAGGGAAATTCTGATGATACAGGAAGTTTGCCGCCGTAACTATTGTATTGCGTATATTTCAGTATATATTTTTTACTAACCTTTACCCGTGTCTTCGGCCGTGTGACTTGGGTATTTGCTGAGCACAATAAATATTAACCTATACTCTATATAATAAAGAGTAGGAATATATATTTATATTATTACATGTATCACATCTCCATATTTAGAACTAACAGAATTTTTCATCGTGCCTTCCACCAAATTGTTTATAATTACTCCTCTCCATCCAAAGGTTGCCTGGAAGAGATCGCTTTTAGCGATAAGGTTGTTCATTGTTTTCTAATTGTGATTATTTCTTGTAATTGTTTATATTTATCATAAGTTTACTATTGTAATCTTTTGGAGACAACAGTAAAGATTATCTATCTATCTATCTACCCTTCTTTACTTCAAATAGGACTTGTATACTAAATTTAATGACGGTTAGTTAAACCTTTAAGACGCTAGGGCTATAAAAGGGCTTTAAATCAGATCTTCAGGACACTACTGTGAAAACCGCATCCATTTTGGTGCGGTAATTTTGTGTGATGCTAGAACAAACAAATACATAGACAGACAGATTTTTTAAAAATATTGTTTGGGCCTATTGCTCGAATGAGACCCTCAAATATATTTTACTTAAATATTTCACATATACAGATATGGTTTCGTAAAGGCTGATATGATGATGATGATGAAGGAAGAACCAATGGTCCAATCCTTTTGTCATGACCCAGAACGATTACAATTCAGGACACATTGCTCTGTCTAGACATGCCCATTGAATGATTGGTATTGGATTGGATTATGTTGCAGTGACGGCCTTGGATCAGGCTGTTTTACTGCTCTAAATTCGTCTATTTTTGTGTGTATGTTACATGACTACGTCGAAAATCATGGGTCCATTTCGTTTTGTAACTTGTATTACTCATTTTGTACTTGTCTAATTTATATTGTAATTAGGGTTATAGGGTTAATGTCCTTGTTGGATTCATATTAATTTTGTGACATTTGACTTCGCTGTTTTTCTTTGCCGAATAAAAACTCGTAGATTGAAATACTATTCCGTATTCGAAATTCAAATATTTTCAATCAGATATGTTTACTACATCTCGTCGTTTATTGGTGTATTTTGTATAAATTATTCAGAATATGCTCACAATATCATTAAATTTATAATCTTTCAACAGTATTAAACAAAATTTATATACATATCTACCAAAAGATATAAAAACAATGAATTTGTTTTGTGTAACTTCTCTGGGAATTATTTCAATAAATAAGCTATCTGACCACGGGTCGACATTAACAATTACTGCGGTTTGACCCTTCGTGGGTACATAAAGGGTATTTAGACGCATGAATTATATAAAAAGATTCAATGTTTAATACAAATTGTAGCTTGATTAAAAACATTTATTTTTATTTTACTAACCATGTAACTGTTATTCTAAAATACCTATTAATGTATAATTGTGCTAAACAATTGTATGAGAATATACTTAATTACATTGTTTGAATTATTAATTATACGCTACAAGTATATTAATATAATTAAGGTATTGTTTTCATCGATAAAAAGGAAACAAGATTCACAATCTCCTACGAAAGATGCATTTAAAACTGTCTCGAAAGCTAATTAAAAAAAATATATTTATCGTAAGACAAGATATTAGTGAAGAAGTATACTTATTAAATCAAATCAATCCAAATGATGACGGTAGCCTCTATCATGTTAGATTCTAATCAAGCTCGGCAAAATGTGGGCGTTCTTAATTCTTAATGGATGATATGGTAACTCTGGCGGAGCACCAGCGAGGGGTGACAGGTGAGGATAAAAGCAAGTCGGATCATTGTGACGGATTGAACAAGAATTAATTACGATGGTTTCCAAGGGGAACCTGTCGACCTGTCGACCTGACAGGTTATATTTCTAGTCCCATTGATTAACGTCCCCATTACTAACGATCCTTTTCTCTCCGGCAAAATGTGGGCATGACGAGTTTTACGTTCATCACAAAGATATAAAAACTGATAAATGTCTCTGTCAACCACAAAGGAGATTATAGTCGTGAGCATAATTATTATTGTTTTTTTTTAAACATGTTTAATAACAAATATCATTGAATAGTTCCCAAATTAAAAAAAAAAGTTCTTTATTTATAGTGTCTGATTGTGTATCTAGGCTTTTTTTATATATCAATGACTTTTATGCATGTTTTAATATGAGTTTAACATGAAGATCTTTTGATATCCCTATAGTAATCTGTGAAAGGTTGCTCTCAATTATCGTAATACACTGCCGGTCGCGATAAGATATGAAATGATGGGAAGAGAAGATTTACGTAATAAGACAAATTTGCCAATTATGTGAAAATTCGCGCTTCTCTGTTGGGACTGACAAAAATATGATTAATGTTTGGTATAAAGCCCGTTACCAAAAGTTTAACACCGTCTCTTTTTATGAACGTAATTCGCTTCTTTCTAGCTCTTAAGAAGATATTTAAGATGATAAAATATATTTTTTGTACTACCAAATTTATATATATAAATATAATAGACTTATCGTATACTATAATAAAAATACTTTATGTATTTAGTATATGTATGTCTGTATGTATATCTTATTATACATTTTTAAATGAATAAATGTATTTAAATCCACAGTCAATACAATTTTAGACAAGTTGTTAAAATTTTTATTTTTTAGCCTGTAGTTCAGCCATCTTCAATAATTCGACTTTTTTTAAAATGTACTCGTAAATTATGCATTATATTCGTCAATTTATCACAATTTACTCCCGTACGGATAATTTATATTTTTGTTATAAGTAAATTAGTTTTTTTTTCATATAGATAAGAAATAATAAAGATGAATGGAATTAAAAATCTCACAAAATTTTCAATAGGGCAGCTATTGAAAATTTTGGACTTTAAATAAAAAAAAATAGTAATTAAAGTTTTACTTAGTCTTTTCAAAACCGCAACAAATTATAGGAACGAAGTTAATTTTCTTGTGTTACAAAAGTACACGAAAAACTTAGATACAAAAGTTTAATTAGTAAAGTTTAAAAATTCTTATTTATTTTTGTTAGGTACTTTATATAAACAAATTTAGGTTTAATAAGTGGTATCAATATATCAAGTTTTTTTTTTGCTAAAATGGCGTAACTTCGAGTGTCCCTTCTCAAATGTAAGACTAGCGCCACATACAGCGGAACTTTGGTTCCAGCGGAATTCAAACACAGCAGCCATATTCTAATCTTGTTGCGGATTTTCCGTCGACTACTGAGCCTCACAACATTAGCTTAACAGATTTTATAGCGGTATGAACCTTTAAATGTAATGAGAATAAAACGTAGATATTATAAACCTTCTCTAAACATATTTAAAATAAAAATGTAGGTACATAATTACCAATGGGAGCAGACCAAGTGGATCGTTCGTAGAATGTGACAATCTTACGTCGGCGGAAGATCGGCAACGCCGCTTTTTATATTTTAATTACATTTTTTACGCGAGATTAACTGAACAGACGCCGAGTGTGAAAGGTACTGTATACATGTAGGTATAGGCGCCCTGTCGCTGAAGATCCGCTGGCTGTAGCGCTAGCCTTAGGAAGGGATCATCATTTTTCACTCGCACGCACGATACTTGCCGTTTTCAATTAGTGCTCCCGTGAATTATGGACTGTGAAGGGGTGCAATTATTTGTTTGCCAGCCACTTTGCATTTGTTTTTATAGACTTTAAATTTTATTCGTTTTGTTTACACGATATTGGTTTTACCGGCAACAAAGTTTTCCGATTACGAAACGAATAAGTGGGTTAAACTTCGAAAACGGTTCTCTAATTGGTTTCAAGTGCGAACCTCCTAAAATTTAGAATGCAATTAGGAGTCTGCGCGCGCAAACCATTTGCATTTGAGTTTATTCAATTTGAACAAGAGTTTGTAGTGTTGTGAAATAAAAACAAGATAAAGCGCCTTCGTAAATGGAACTTTGGATTTCTAGTTTTCACGATTTTAAATTTTTAATATTTTCATCTTCAAGACTGGTGAGTGAGACATTTTGTAAATACTCACGGTTATATAAATTGAAATTACCTATGTTTATATTTAATAATAAATCAACAATATATGTATAAGTTAAGTAAGTCCAGAAGAAGAAGTAGTATATGATAGTTGAATTGTTCAAAAGTTCTAACCATTTGCAGATGAATTGCGTGAGAAATAAACCAATAAAAATTGCCTTAATTTCCTTTGGCAGGAAGTTTATGAATTCGAAGGCTCGAGCTCTATTTAGCAGAAAATCTACTGAGGTCTACAAATAATGAGGCTGATGGGCCGTGATGACCTCAAACGATTTGTTACCGACAACTTGGGGGAGCGTGGTACAAAAATTCTTGAAGATATTAATCAGTTAGACGATAGGCTTAAATATGTACGAGTATTATAGATTGGAGGACTTAAAGCAGTTTCTTAAATCGTTTAATTTTTTTGTGACCTTGTTATTTGATTACGTGACCCATTCTAAATCGATTTTCATAATTCTTTAAGTAATCGATAGAATTTACGCCTGTGATAGATATTTTTTTATTTGGTTGCGATTATTAAATATCTGATTATCGGTATGTGTTCACCACTGAAATTGTTTTAAAATATGCTTGCTAAGTTTTCTGTTAAATATAATATTAAATTTACTAGGTATATTAGTGAAATAGACTTTTATAATGCTACTTACTTTATAACATTGAGCAATAAGCAGTTTGGGTGCCGATTGGTTAACACTAGGCGGAGCTTTAAAGAGCGATCTAATGATTTGTCCAAAGATGTCTTGTTTAGAGGTGAAGAAACACGTGTCGCAAAACGTGTATGTGTTGCAGTCAAAACTCTTAACAAGTCAAAAATACTATTGACTAGTAAAATCAGTCAAAAGTGCTTTTGACTAAAATAAGAGTTAAAAGTACCTAACCTAACCAACCTAACCGAAAATTTGCAGTCAAAACCACTTTTGTCCAACCTGTTCAGTCAAAAGTACTTTTGAATGAAAAGTGTTTTTGCTAGTCAATAGTACTTTTGACTGGTTAAGAGTTTTGACTGCAACATATGAACTAAATGGCAGTCGAAGATTGATGGCTAGTATGGAAGGTTGTAGAATTTCTTGTAGTAAAGTGATGGTCAATCATTAAGTGTTAGCAGTCACATATACTAATAGTAGCGGAATTAAACAAAATAAGTAAAAATAAGTTAGTAAAATATCTGAATAATGTAAATTAGCTTTATTTTGGAGAGATTAAATCAACCGTTAAGTGGTTAATTCATGTCTCCAAAGTATACGTAATTCAAATATTTGTATATCTTACGTTAGGTCAATGACTCTAAAGAGTCTTACAAAACTTGATTTTGTACTTGGTGTAACAATATATTTTGATACAAATGTTCAGAACAACTTTCTATTGGAAAATGGAATTAAATGTCTATAATAAATACACGTCTTACAATCACATTTATTGCTTGGTCCTGGGATGCTTTATATTATAGCGAATCAGACAAAGTACCCACATATAGCAGCACAATCTAAACAATTCTACGTGAAATTATAGGATACAATTATTTTGTCTTTAGACACTTTTCAACATTATCATCATTATATAAGCTTTTAACTGTCCACTGCTGAATATAAGCCTCCCTCTTGGGGGGTTTTGCCCGTAGTTGCCACACTTAGTAGTCTGATTGGCAAACGCAGTTAGGCTTTGTAGATGTTTTAAGGGGACCGCTACTGTCTATTCCTTGTCCTTCCTTAGTCGCCTCTTATGACACTCACGGGAATGGAAGGGCCTATTTTATGTCGGGACCACACAGGCACTTAGATATTTTTAATACTAATATTATGAAAAAAACTTTTATCTTTGGAATCACAATAATGCCTATCGGTAAAGTAATAATTGACAATTATGCAATAATCTAAGAAGTTAGAGAAATACAGAAAAATACAGAAAATCATATAGAAGTTATATAACACAGAACGACAACTGTCCCTCGTTTTGGGGGATTGCTAATAATATGAGTTTTAGGAGCAGCCTTGCCGAATTGTGAGTTTTGTTTGTTTCCTTTATGCTGGTGTTATCGCGAATCAGTGTTGTTCGTGGCCATTTATTTCGGGCATGAACCTAACTATTATGAGGCAATAATATAAAATTGTAATACTTATTACAATTTCTTGCTTGGTATAACTTTGTTATATTAACTGTTATCTCTATTCTGTGGCTTATTGTCCAATGTGTGGTGTTGGTGTAGTGTGAGGTGTAATATCCAATGCATGTGTAGTGTAGGATGTATAAGGAATTAAGAATAATACAAGTCGATTGTAATAACATAATATTACCCTAGCGATAAGGTCGCCTTTTGTACATTTATGTGTATAATTTAAACTATACGTTATATTACTGTATTTCACTTGATTTTTTTTAATTGTCATTATATATTTTTAAGTTTCTGGTGCAATAAAGAGTTAAATAAATATTTATACTTATATTAATAATTGGAAATTCTTGGTTGTTTAGAAAAATATTTGTATATTTTGTTTTCATCAAAATCTTGAAATATAGAGAAAAATAATATAAGTGTATAAAATTCCAGTATCAAAGAAAGTTTACATGTTAAACATGAATTACGGTCTATTTGGTATAACAATTTTATTAAAATCCTTTCAACGTTTTAAGCAATCTGTACAATTTTTGCGTTTATAATATTAAAAGCTTTTACCACTAACAGAACTATGAAAATTACCTGATTCAAATTTGCTACGCCAGTCTACCAATAGATTCATCCTGCATTTAATGGATAGAAGGAATTAATAGCCGTAATTAGTCAGTGTGGTTATGAATCTAAATTATTCCCCGACGCTTTGCTAGAGTGAAACTATAGAAATTTGCATCCATCATCTACTTTTGCATCAAAATTGATTAATGTAGATTTGGACTGACATGGTTTAAAATATCGCTTTGCAAATATCTATTTCCAGTTTTAACAATGTGAGAGAGAAGTTCATTTAATTTTCTTAATATTATTTTATTCTCTTGCATTTCGTATCGACTAAGTAAAGATCGTAAGAAACTTTTGTCAAGAATTCTCTACAGCAAAGAAATGCAATGATGAAAGTGCTTCTAAGTGATTACTTAGAGTTTCCTAAGTAGAATTACGTGGCTCGGATGTGCTGATGGAATTTGTAGATTCGGCAAGAATATGAAATACACCAAGTTCGAGGATTGTATACTTATCGCGCGGGGAGTTGAAAAGCTTTTTTTACTTTATTAAAACCATTTATATGATAATCCAAGTTCATTTTTTCCTTAGGTAGCAGTTACTCAGTGTTTTTTTTTTTCTTGTAATATAAACCTTATACTGAACAGTGTGAAATGTAATCTTACCACAATTTATTAAGTTATTTTTATTATAGGTACTATTAGGTACTTTATGGTTTTGTTTAAAGTTTAACAATTGCTAGGTACTATTTGATTATTACCTGTAATTGATGTATTTTATAATATTGCATATATTACAATACTAGCTTTTGTCTGCAACATTGTAGGTGTAGACTTTGAGGTAGGTTAACCATTTCTAAATGTGTAATGGATAAACACCTATAAAAATAGCATTCAATTTTATCAGTAATTTTTGGCAAAACCTCCCTTATGGGGGGCACCTATGTTCAGCAGTGAACAGTTTTCAAATTCAAATTCAAATTCAAAAATCATTTATTCATGTAGGACATTTTAGCCGCTTATGAACGTCAAATTTGTACATTATAATTTTATATTTACCCTACCGTCCAGTTCGGTATATAGATCCAATTGAGAAGAACTGGCAAGAAACTCAATTGAATTACTTTTTTTTTTAAAGCCAGTTTATTTACAATGTATATTTATATAGGTGTCTATGTCTAACATTAAATGAAAATTCAGTGCATGAACAACTATTGCCATGCACACTCGTCATTCAAGTAATCGTTTAGTGAGTAATAGGCTTTGCTCAGTAAATATGATTTAACAGATGTTTTGAATTTATTTAAGGGTAATTCCAACATATCCTTTGGTATCTTATTGTAAATTTTTATACCTATTCCCATAAAAGACCTATTAACTTTTTCTAAACGATACTTGGGGACAGCAAGTTTGTCTTTAAATCTAGTATTAATATTATGAATATTGCTGTTTTTTGGAAATAAGTCAAGATTTTTATGAACATATAGAATATTTGAATATATAAATTGAGAAGCAACGGTGAGAATATTTGCCTCTTTGAATTTCTCTCTTAATGAGTCACGACTCTTCATACAGTAGATCGCTCGAACGGCACGTTTTTGTAATATGAATATATTCTTAATATCTGCCGCTTTTCCCCATAGTAATATTCCATAAGAGAGTAAACTATGAAAATAACTAAAATAGACTAATCTAGCAGTATCAGTATCAGTGTACTGTCTAACTTTACGCACGGCAAAAGCTGCTGAACTTAGTTTCGCTGCAAGGCTTTGAATTTGTGCACCCCATTGTGTTTTACTATCTAGTGTGATTCCTAGAAAGACAGTAGATTCTATAAATTCGAGAGATTCGTCATTTAATTTAATATTGCAATTAGTATTAAAACTTTTAGATAGAGAGAAATTAACACATTTTGTTTTTTTAGCGTTTAACATAAGATTGTTAGTTGTAAACCAGTGCAGGAGACGCCGCAAAGCACTATTTACATCGTCATAATTATTAGTCATTCTATTAACTTTAAAAATCAATGAAGTATCGTCTGCAAACAATACTATGCCGCATCTATCCTGCATGGCATATGGGAGATCATTAATGTAAACTAGGAATAAAAATGGACCGAGAATAGATCCTTGAGGTACACCCATTTGCACAAGTGACCCGTCAGACGTAGCGTTGCTAATCTTCACTTTCTGTATTCTATCAGATAGATAAGATTTTATTAAATTTAAAGCATTGTCTTTGACGCCATAAAAAGCAAGTTTTTTTAGCAATGTATTATGATCAACGCAATCAAAAGCCTTAGAAAGGTCACAAAAAACACCTATCACATCCATTTTAGTTTCCCATGCAGCAAATACGTGTCTAAGCAACTCTGCACCTGCGTCTGTAGTTGAACGACCTTTGGAAAAACCGAATTGACTATTGTGGATTAAATTATTTAAATTGAAATAACTGACAAGTTGCATAAGGATTATTTTTTCAAAAATTTTACTGAGTGCTGGGAGTATGGATATAGGTCTATAATTTATTGGGTCACTCCTATCTCCAGATTTAAAAAGCGGTATGATTTTACTAATTTTCATTATGTTAGGAAATTTACCTTCATCTATACATTTATTGAAAATAAAAGCAAGAGAGGGCGCAATAATTTCCATTATACTATCCAGTATTTTAACAGATATACCCCATAGATCCTCTGTTTTTTTATTATTAAGCTGTTTGAATATTTTCATTATTTCTACTGATGATGTATGTCTAAAGTTAAATACAGCTGATGACTTGCTAACATTGTCTGTTAGTAAAGTTTCAGCAGCAGACGGGGAAGATTTTAGTTAACGGCTGGTATTATTATTATATATTATTATTATTATTATATGTATTACATGTTTAGTTTTTAAGTCAGCTGTCAAGTGAGATGCTCAAATTGTTTTGTCATTTTGTATAATCCTCTACAAATACCATAGATGCAAATGATTTAATTTTGTTATATGATTTGATTTGTTACTTATATACTTACTACTCCTACTTATCACTCTTTTCGATTTTGGCTACAATTCTAGGGTTATTATGCGTAGGTATCATGTGTAAATTTTAAACTTCCCGTTTCATTTATTTTAGCCAAAAATTACGAAATATTAAAAATGGAATTACGATGTATAGATTGAAAATATAACATTACTTGGTACAAGGGTGTTTTAGTACCTAAAATGACGTCATGATTGGAAACGAATATGTAAATAGCGCTCGTGTATTGATATCGGGAACCGTTGCTCATTTGAAATAACAGACACGAACGCAAAATAAACAAAACAGTACTCGAGTGTAACCGATGCTACGTAGACGTCATGTGGGGTGGAACAGTTCAATCAAAGGCTCGTAGCACAGAATAAGTAATAGAATTTTTTATCGAACAACTCAAAGACGAAGGAGGATCTCAAATCTTTGGAATTTTTTTACGACTACATTACGCGATTTTGTCGCCAATTCGGAAACGATTTTCATATTTGTTTTCGTAACCAATGAGGTTTATTTCCGCATATGGTCTTTTTTATACAAATAAGGGCGCAAATAAGCATATGATTTAATTCACGGCATAAACACGAGTTGAACTGAGTTACGTGGGTAGTAAGACTCATGGTATGTTAAAAAATTTTATAGTTTCTCTCTAGTGGAAATAGCAATTATATCTCCACCTGTATAATTTAAGTTTGTGTTCCATAAAAAAAATACCGACTTCAATTGTGCCAATTGTGTTATTTTAATTTTAAAATTAAACTACTTATCCGATTTAAAATAAATTTCTTTGGAACCAATTTGTAAATATATTCTTTCAGATAAAAAGAATGTACATCGGTTTGTAACTGACACAATTATGAGGTAAGAAACATAAAAAAATGCAACCTGATAGGGAATCTTCTTCTTTTTAAAATCAGTCGAATACTAGACGTGTAATAGAGATATATACATAAATGTTTATCAAAGACTGCTGTCCTTGTATCTATAAATAATTTCCGCTACTGATTTATATTGTTAAATTGTATTACACAAAGGCTGTTCTTGGTGAAATATATTGAAGTACACAAGTTTACAAATTTAAACCCTCCAATCGAGTGTAATCGAAATATTACGTATAATAAATATTACTGCCACAATATAAGGATTATTATTATTATTATTATAAAAATCATTAATATCCTATAGCCATGGGTCTCTCTCAATATAAGAGGAGTTTTATAAACCTTCTAATACTCCGGTGTAAAAGTGGTTTGATATATAATTTAATTTTGGCTATTTCTTTCCATCTAAGGTAGCAAGGACTACAAAATTTAATTCGATATGCTGAAGAGATAAGAATTAAGAATTCTTTGTAACTTATATAAGTAGTTTAAGAATTTATAAGCAAGGTTATAATAAATCTTAAATTTATATATGTATATATACTATTTTTTTTATACAACTTAGAATGGCAAACAAGCTGACGGTCCACCTGATGGAAAGTAGTAACGGTCGCCTATAGACAGGAGCAGTACCATGGACATCACAGAGTATACTGTTTCGCCCATGATACCCCCCATGCGCCGCCATTCCTGAGGACTCAGGTGTTATTCCTCTGTATCCAGTAAATTCACGCCAAATCCCACCCTTTAAAGCGAAACACAGCCATGCAAACACAACTACTTCACGGTTGAAACACGAATGGTACAGAGGTACCTAAGCTATCGACTTTTATACAAATTCTCCCTCTAGTTTTTACCCGTGATTCCCCACCCCGACCCCAAATAGATAAAAAAATACTATGTTGTTCTCTATTTTAAATGCTATGTGTATCACAATTTTTTTAAAGGATTGGTTGAGCGAACAGATAACACTCAAATAAACTCACTCCTACTTTTAACGATATTAATCAGGATTTAGTAACAATTATCTTTGATACAGTTTAATTTAGAATGTAACACGGGATAATTTTAAATTTTCATGAATCGAAAAGCAATACGCAATTTGGCATGTCGATGAGACAACACTCCCACGTTGCATACACTGTAGTGCACTACATACTGTTTTGACATTCAAATTAATCGGCACGGGTTGCAATCTGTCTACCAGCACGACCTCTCACGTTGAGTAGTGTAATTAGTGAACTAGTGTTGGCAAATTTGAATTTAGAAACTGTATTTTAAAAGACACAGTCGATTACAAAGCATTGAACATTTCTTATTTACTAATATAATAATATTGGAATTAGACGGTATCTGATATAGGATGATATAGGAGATATTTAAAAAAAAAAAAAAAAAATTTATGTACAATCTCACATTCGGTAGGTCCTCAATCGAAACGGACGTGCACATAATTCTTTAACAATTTTAATTTTTATTATTTATTCATCGTTTCATAAAAGCAACCATATACATGTGCAAATTTTAGTGGCTGTTGAATTATTATTTAAGTGTGTAATTATGTATTGTTAAAGCTATCTGTTTGCCTTTTATAAATAAATAAACATAGAATAGCAAATAAGCTGACGGCCCACCTGATGGAAATTAGTAACCGTCGCCTATAGACATAAATAGTACCATAGACATAACAGAGTATACTGTTTCGCCCATGATATTCCCCATGCGATGCCATTTCTGACGGTTAAGGTGTTATTCCTCTGTACCCTGTAAATTCACTTCTATATCCCATTCTTCAAACCGAAACACAGCCATGCAAACACAACTGCTTTACGGTACAAATACGAATGGGAAATATGAAGATTCTTAATAAGAGCAATAGATGCCGTAACAATATTTTTTAGACATTTTATCTGTCTGTTTGTAAATTTATTCTGATATCATGCAAAAAATAATTAACTAGAAATAGGTACCTACTTCCAAAATGGACTCGTATGAAGTGGCGGGAAAAGTTTACTGAGTAATAAAAATTGTGTAGTTAGAAGAGTGAGGTGAAAATTAACGTCGGTATCTTTATCACAATGAGCTAACTGACCTTGTTTCATCTTCACTTATCACCCTGTCATTTGTACTCCATCGTATAGAGTAAATCAATAGCGTAGCCTATTTCCGATAATAAAATACTTGCATTGCTAGATCAGGGGGTCTACCATGAAATGAAATTCCGAATTTTCGGGCTCAATTTCGTGTTTTTGTTCGTACTAAAATCGACCCTATAAATGGAGCTTAACATTTCATTTATCATAAATCCTACCATAAAAGTAAAAAGGAACGATACTTTAGCATTTTAATATTTTTAAACAGTATGTATCAAGTAATTTTAACATCAACTTTTTGTTTGGTTCGGATCTGAAATTTTGGAAAACATTTCATGGTAGACAGGTGTTTTTTCAGGTATTTTTTTCACATTCCGAATCAACGATAGAATAATAAAAAAATGTCTATTTAAAAATTATTACATTTAAGTTTGTTTAAATAAAATTTCTTTCTTTCTTTCTTTTTCTATTTCTGTCTTTATTTATTTCTCACTTTCTACAATATTGGTGAGGATTGTATTTCGATACAAAATCCACTACGTGCTCCTGAAGGCATGTTCGAGAGTTAGCTTGGAACTGACAACTTCTCTTAGTTGTGTTTATCGAAGTCTACATGTTGCATGTCAGATGGGGCGAGAGAACTATGTACTTGTAGAACTTTGTTTATACTGCCCTCTGAATTATAAATAGAATATAACTTTTTAAACAAAACACAGCGAGTTTGTTAATTTTCCATTATATATTATCATCATTACCAGAGGGAGACTTTGTACAAAAGTCGATTGCTTGGGTACCTCTGTCCCATTCGTGTTTCAACTGTGAAGTGTTGCATGGCTGTGTTTCGGTTTGAAGGGTGGGATATGGCGTGAATTTACTGGGTACAGAGGAATAACACCTGAGTCCTCAGGAATGGCAACGCATGGGGGGTACCATGGGCGAAACAGTATACTCTGTTATGTCCATGGTACTGGTTATGTCTATAGTCGACGGTTACCACTTTACATCAGGTGGCCCGTCAGCTTGTTTGCCATTCTAAGTTGTATAAAAAAAAAATATTGAACATATTTCGGTTATGCGGACGAAGGCGCGGGTAAATGCTAGTTAGATCAAAAATGTACGATAATACTCTCTATATTATTAATTCTACCCACATAAAAGCTCTTTAAAATCATTCTATTAATTACAGTGCTCGACAAGAGTCGTGCCGCCAGACAAATTGCGACCCAAAGCGATTAATTTAAATGTCAAAACAGACAAGTGCACTACAATTCGGGGCTAACGGCTGAAGGGGAAAATAAGCCTTTTGAACTAACAAATAAAAATCAAAGTAATTTTGTCATTATTTTTTTTTCTTTATTTGTTTCTTTTCTGAGCGATTCTTAAAAATATTGTATACGTGATGATGAGTTTGTTTATTTATTTGTTGCCTCTTTTTGCTTTAACCGATCGTCATGAAATTTGGTATTCAGCACGTAAAATTGGAGATGCAGGGCAACGTAGGGTTTTTACCTTACTTAATACACCTTACTTACGCCGAGATTTAATCTCGGCGTTGCAGACGAAGTCACGGGTAAAGACTACTCATTGGATATTTGTTATGCGTTTTAAATTGTATGTTTTTTATAAGTACCTCATATTATAATTACATTGTGACAGCAGTTTTTTCTCACATTGATCCTTTTTTTCACTAAAATACTCGTAAAAGGTCCGTCATGGGTTATTTAAGATGGCAATTTATCAGGAAACGTAAGTAGCCATGACGTAACCCGATGATGGATTCAGGCATCTCGTTGGAACCTCATCCATCAAGAACAAGGAATTATGAATGAAACGCTGTCAGCTGTTCAATTTTATAAAGAGGCCACGTTTGTAAAGATAATGAATTTAATATCAGATTTTTATAGACAATTCTTTTTATTTTAAGAAAAGGTTTCAGAAATAAAAAATATTTTTTTTTACATAACTGCCTAAAAGAAGTATATTGTTTTCAGGGTTCAGGTATTTGAGTTATTTTACTTGATTATTATTTTTAAGTAGCTGAACATATTTGGATGTAGCTATCATTAGAATTCTTACGTCATCCGGAGTACCACTAGCTATAGTTTTGTTAAAAAAAAACAATGTACGCAGAGAGTCGCCGTTTTCATGTGTAAAAAAATATGCAGGCCAACTGTCCTGTGCCTTTTCTAATTAAAAAAAAAAATTATAAAGAAATTGTGTTTTTAATTTCTTTTTCTAACTAAATGTGCTTACTCATATTCTTTATTTAAGGTCAATGATATTATAATAAATATAAGAGTCGGTATGCGTATATACAATACAATATATTTTATTCAAGGAATTTCTATTTTTATTATACATTTACGAGTAATATAAAACGGAGAATATAATATAATAATATAGCTATGTAAAGTTGAAGGTTAAAATAGTAATAATATGCTGCATAAAAAAAATACAACAATCAATTTAGATAAAATTAAGCACCCTATTGTAAAAAAAGGTATATCCTCATGTGGCTATGACTAAGCTATGACTAGACTAGCCACAATGACAAACTAGAGAAAAGCTATTTATTACAAAAAGTCAAAATTGATTCTGAATTGTTTATAATATTTATTTGAATATATTAAGTATTACTTCAAGCTTACTTAATTCACGAATGTACCGCCTACTTATTTCTCTGTTTGCCTAATGATTGGCTGGTAGAGAACACCGTCCGATGCTAAGTCTTTTAATATACATAGAATTCCACTGTGCATTAAAATTCAAATAAACAAATAAATTGTCGAAGGGCTTATTAAACATACAAGTGAAAAACTGAATCGAAAGCCATTTACTGATATCTTTATTTTTTTATATCACTTACTCACTTAAGCACTTAATAACGTTTGGTATGAGAAAAATAATTCCTGCCATACAATTACGTACCTAATACAACATCGGCCACGATGCTATAGTTTCGACGTGGACTGAAGAATTTCTGTTCGAGTGGAGAGAATAAAATTGTCCTGTTTTCGTTTCACAAAATTGTCAATGGAATGTTGGAACAGTAATATTTCACTGATGCACGGAGCGTTTGATAACAAACTGATGGGAGGTAATTGATGCAGCTTATGTTTCAATAGCCTCGTGTATTTATTACTAGCTTTTACTTGCGACTTTGTTTGCGTGACTAGGATATGTTGATTGACGGAATACATTACTATGTACCGGTCACACAAACATTCATGGAAATGAAACAACCAATTGTCAAAGGAAAAGAAGGTGCAAAGACCTTCAAATAGGACCAGAAAATTATTATGGCATGCTGCCAAGTCACAGACGTCTCAAACTAGAATGATTAACAATAGCAAATGATTGCTAATTAATATTGCCATTAAAAAAAACACTAAAAAGCCCAGATTTAAAGGTTTTAAGAAATCTACTTAAAAAATAAATTCTCTTGAATAAAAACAATATTTGTGTATCGATGAGAGCTCTTACTGGATTCCATACAAAATAAGCACGTGACCTAATTAGACTTATGTCCAAAAACCGTTTGCAGACTCTAATATGTTGAAGAAGAAACGCTACAACACTTAATTTGTGGTTGCAGCCTACTTACATATCCATAAGGAGGTAAAAACATCGCTGTTAAGAAAGTAATAAAATTTCTGACATTTACAGATACTTATAGAAAACTTTTAAGAAAGAGCGATCACAATAGATCACAGAGGAATACAATAGATTTTTCTGCTTAACAAAGCTTATTTCCCAATAATAATAATAACCTATCCATAATGGAGTATTGTGATTTTTTCTCATAGTTATTTTGTATGAACATCTGCTAATAAAATAGAAATGATATTTTATCAATTCATAATCGTTAAACATGTGATGATTAATAAACTTAAATAATGATTATAAAGATATTTAGTGAAATTATAATTTCGAATAGAATATGGAAATGACTGCGACTAGAGAAAAATAGAAGAGAAGAACATATTATTCCACTGATCCCAGTTATAATTGGGACGAGGATAAGAAGATGAACATGATGGACCTGAGAGAATTCGACCTATATTAAAAAATAAAATATGCAATATATATTCCACTAATTCGTTGATTGGCCCTTGTATTAAAGATATAATAACGTTGATAAGAATTAAAAAATATTTGTAAGAGCTAAGTTTTCTTAAATTTAGCTTGATAAATAAAGAACATTTCGTAATAATTTTAATAGAAACGTCGAAAAATATAATTTATAGTAGCGTCAATTAGAAATTTACAGACTTAAAATATTTTATTTGAAATTATAACCTAAATAGAGAAAAAATATATTTCTGTAAAAACTAGAAACGAAATTAATTCTTGGAAGTCATTACTTATTATTATCTTAGAAATATTCCATTTAATACAATAATGAAATATACGCTTACGACTATAATCTCAAATGGGTTAGTCACTAGGCTCTGTCGATTGTTGATACGAGCATAAGACAGCCTGCTAATATCTAACAGTAGTAGTGCTGGTGACGCCAATTTTGAAGTTTAATTTTTTTTTTCTAATTTGGTACACTTAGTCGAACTAGGTGGGCTGTCCTCGCTATTTGATACAGGTGACAGGATATTTGATATTATATTGTTTTTGCCAGTATTTTTGTAGGTATTTTTTTATTAATTGCACCTTCTCGCTGATTGGCTGCCATTCCAAAAATTAATTGGTTGTTAATATATTTTGTACGTGTTGCTGTTGGGATTGTTCGCAAATGATTACCTATTCTATTTTCCAAATTACGAAAGGCGAGGTAGAAACCAGCTGGCTAATTATAATTTTTAAATATTAAATTTCTTTATCAAGGAAGTACAAAATAAAGAATAGATTGAATGTTTGATTTATTACTAATTTCATTTAAAGAGTATTTCTTAAATTATTTTATTTTAACAAAACTTGGATTCACTGACTTTTATTAAAACATACTATAAAATTCTTTTTTATGAATATGGTTGAGCCATATTTTTTATGTAAGTTAAGATGTCGAACAAACTAACTGCCCACCTGATGGAAAGTGGTAACTGCCGCTTGTAGACATAAACAGTACCTGGATATAACAGAGTATACAGTGTTACCAATGATGCCACTTATACATTGCCATTACTGAGAATTAAGATGTTCTGCCTCTGAACTCTATAACTAATTAAAATGTAACAATTAATGTATTAATATGTAGAGGTATTTGTAGTAACAGCAGACATATTATTTTTAATACTATTCAAATTTAATTTGATTCCATAGCGGGATAATAATTCCAACGAATTAACATTTCAAAGACAAACTTGTAAATGAGTAGAAATTAAATTCATTAACGTATTTTCTCACACTGAGCTGTATATTCTTTAATTACAGTTATTGCTGCATGCTTTGTATTGAAATTGAGAATACAAAGCGATTAATTTAATTTTAATTATAGTTTTCGACCAGCTAGTTGGGATCGTGAACTTATAAAATTTTTTGGAAATTCAATACTTAATTGGACGTAAGTGGCCGAAAATTCCTATTTGGAAATATCTATATTTATTCATGTATTCATTAAAATAATTATAACATTAATATAACTATGTAATATATTTATATATTACTAGCTTTTACCCGTGACTTTGTTCACGTGATCGGAATATGTTCTCACTCACCGTGACAAAAAGTAAGCCATTGTCCATTACATATTCCATACATATTTGCCACGGCTCTCTCCAATTAGGCTAGGCAGAAACGTGGCAAATAATTTGATTTAAACGAAATATAGCCCATGTTACTCGCTAAGAATGTGTCTTTCTAAAGGCGAATGAATTTAAAAAATCGGTTTTTTTATTTTTTATTGTTATATTAGTTTAGATCACTATTTGTTAATAATATACTTGTTTATACTTTAAGTTTTAGTGCTTTTCTTTAGGTGATATTTGCCTCAATCATAAAATATTTTATCATTAAATATTTTTTTTAGACTGAAGAAGTAGAAATATGTAAATTCATGAAATTTTTAATGACATGTTTGTATTGCTGCGCACATTTTGTGGTACCTACTGCAAATCAATCGAAGAAAGTCTTGTTGGAATAATCTACTTGCTTTAATCCGTCATTCATAATCAATGTTTAATTTAATTTGGCCGCGGTCCTTTGATTTAAATATGAATGGCGATCTTTTCTTGGAAGTACGAGGAAATATCATAAATTCGTTTCTCGGCCATATCCTTAGGGAAATGTGTTAACCGCATATTACCTCCTTCCTAAAGGAATGGACTCTCGAAAAAAGGTCTTTGTGGACGTAAAAACGGCTCACTCGTGAATCGTCCTTTATCTCCAAAGAGCTCTGTTAGAGTTAAAACTCTTTGTAGATATGGTTCGATTGCTAGCGTTTTGATTTCAATTTTGGATACCGTTTCATATACTTTATATCTTCACGTTAGATCTTTTATAGTGTCGGCGATATTCGTGATCATCTTGCCAGTTTTATCCTGCGGTTTCGTCCGTGCTTGTACTTGAGATGTTAAATAAATCCTTTTCTCAAAAAATGAGATATAAAATGCGAAAACAATTTAAATTAATTTGAACGGAAATTTACATGATCAAATAAACAAACTCATATGCTTTATTATATTGTTATATGTAGATTTATCGCTATTTTTTACATTATTATCTACAAATCTTTCCACATAAAAGGAGGATATGGGTATATAATTACTGTGCTAACCAGTATTATTATATGTCTTTATTATATTTTTTCCTTCTCTTGCTTCTTCTTTATTTACTGACGTACTATATTTTGTTTCCTTCAGTGGCATAATATATTTTTATTATTTTATCATACAGAAACTTTTTTCAAACTATTCTAATGCTGTTGGCCGCAGATGGCCTTTTTTTTACAGCTTTACCGGAGGTAATGGGGGTGAATGCAGATGGGACTCCAACCCGCGTAGGGGCTTACGGAGCGGCCTTTCTATGTCTTCTATCTACCTGATACGAAATTTTAATCTAAGGGCACCGCTAGGCATGTCTGTTATTATTTGTGTATTATCTATCCTTATATATTTATTTACTGTAATTTATAAATGAAATTTAAACGTTCTATATTTCATTTGTAATTATCAAATTATAAGCTTGTGTTAACACCGTGAATTAATTTGTTTATCTCCATGTTATTTCTATACAAATTAATTGCGAATGGTTAATTTGTTATGAAATGAATTCGAGATGAAATTCATTGTGTTTATGCGAATTTATGATTAACTGTGATTAATTATTATGAAAATAAATAAATGAAAGGAACATTAAATGTAAATTGTAACAGATAGAAATTAATTCAGTTTGAACTTGTAAGCGATTGTTAAATTTTGTGATGTGACCCGTATCAAATAACGATGACGGAATGTGTATAAAATTGTACCTGTAACTTAAGAAAAAGCGATAATAGATACTGCATGTATCGAATATTAAAAAGAATAATCTGGCAACAATTTCCAAATTTTAAAACTTTCTATATTAATTTGGGACCTTTTTATAAGCGCCGTTTTAGTATAATAAGTCCAAATTTCTTATTGTTTTTCAACTCTTGTTTCTTTAGAAATAATATTTAATTTTGTGAAAGCTCTCTTAAAAAGAAGCTTACGATTTCGATCTATATTTTAACCGTCGATGTCGCTGATAATGACACCACAACCCAAAACTACATGGGTTTTTCAAGGGACAACGTACTCGTAGATTGTAGCTATACTGCTCTCGGGGGATACCGTTTGTAAGAATACGTATCATTACTGCATAAACCGACGGTGTGTTTAGCTCTGTCAAATTTCACAATAGGAACCCCGTACTTCATATGTGAGAAACACAATTTTTGTCGGAAATTATTCTTGCAATGTTGTATATATTTAGCAGTTTATGCATCCATTCGATTATACTAATATTATAAAAAGGAAAGAATTAAATGTTATTAAGAAGTTGTACTTTTATTACGATCAAATTATGCGAGGAGAGCGCGTGGGCGCGGTATTGATGGTGAATAAATGCTTTGATGCATGTATATGATTTTGGACGAAGTGATTCTTTGTGAATAAATAAATATGTATTATATTAATATATAAAGATATTTAAAAATTTAAATTTTTTTATGTAAATAGAATCTAAATAATACTCGTGAAAATAAGTAATACTTTATGAATAAGTGTCACTTAAAAATAGTTATTATTTTGTTTATTCATAATAAAATATATGAAATAACTATTATATATTTTTTGATTAATAATATGTTAAAAATTTTAATTTAGTTTAATTGGGATATTCATTTTCAATGTACCCATGGTAGATAAGAGATTTGTGAATTTATTTCAAGATGGGTTTAGAGTTGATCTTATCTCATTTGACGGTAAGTGATGATAAGATCTAGGATGGAGCGCACTTATTCAGAAGTTACTTTATCATCGACTACTACTACTTCCCTCCTTGGGAAGTATCTTAAAAGTTATGTAGTAGTTAAGTATAAATTTTAATCAAGAAAATTTAAATTTAAGCATTTTTGAATACCTGTATAAATATATCCAATATCTAAGCATTACCAGATTATAAAAAATATATCATATTAACATACAAAAAGCATTTAAACAAATTAATAAAATAAATCAGTAGCAGTAACCAGACTATCACCCGTTCACGAGTATGACGGATAACCCAGCCGTCTATACAAGCCAGATACACATATACACACATATATATAGAATACAGAGGGATATTTAATATACAGCGAGGAAATCATTTGTCTATGTTACTCCACACATTTTCCTTCAGCAAAATCAGTAGGGTAAATACACAACTTATCGGCCGGACAAGTCGATTAGTTTCTAATTGGATCCAAGAGGACGCGGGAGGAATAGCAATTCCTATAGCCTTTGGGAGCGCGTGCCATGAAAGCCAAAAAGGGCAAAGCCAAGTAAGGACATGGCTCAATAATGAGGTGAAACTTGGGTGAAGATTTATTTGCTGTCCACGCACGCATTACGATACAAAAAGATGTTAAAAAAAAGAGGACATATAAAAATGTTATCATTCGATAAAAAAATATCATATTTTGCTACTACAATCTTTTGTGTTTATGCTTATTCACTTGTATTTTTTTCAGCGATATTAGACAGTATCTAGATGTATCTGTTTTTAAACGGTTTTATTTTTAAACATATTTATTTTCATGTGTCTTATGTTTTTATTCTGTTATTCTAGAAGATTAACTAATTTTAAACTTTCGCGTTGTTTACAAATATTTTAAATACACAATCTTTCTAGATGATAGTTTGTAAAAAAAATTGTGTTTTTTAATCTACACTAATATTATAAAGAGGATAGATTTGTATTTTTGTGTGTATGTTTGTAATGAATAAAATCAAAAATTACTTTGCCGATTTCAAAAATTCTTTCATCATTAGAAAGCTACATTCACCTTGAGTAACATAGGCTATATTTATTGCTAGAAAAGATTATGGATCCTTACTAAAACTTTATTAACGTAACTCAAAGTGTAAAAAAAAATGTTATAAAATATCTTTCGTCGTGTGCGCCGCGGAAACTATTGGTGATAGAACACAAGGAGGTTCTATAATATTGAAGAAAATATCAATAACTACAAAAACTTCCCGATACTATATGTCTAACTAATATCGTTATGTCACAATAACCTCTTTTTTATATTGTAAAACTGTCCACCCGTGTGAAGCCGGGACGGGCCGCTAGTTTTAAAAATAAAGTGTATTTATCAGGTTTTGCCAGTAAGCAGTCGATATACGTATTCAATCAATTTGGTCGCTATCTGACTTATTTGATTGTATACATAGATAAACTAGAAATAGGTAACGGATTTGGAGTAATTTATCAAACTACAACCAAATGATACCTCTATTAACTATAAACTGATATGCAATCTTCGTCGTGTAGTTAGAACATTGCTTTATGTAAGAGGCTTCGTATTCGATTTTCAGTCGGGCCAATTTGGAAAATGAATTTAATCCTTCCTAATTGATTGGGGTCTGAATGTCTACAGTTGTTGCTTCCAGATGTTTGTGCATTCTGCATCCTGTCTACATTATATTAAATAATTTAAGGAAGGATTGTCGTGTAGTCCCGGCCAAGAATTGGACACCTCTTCCTTTCCCGTGGGTATCGTAAGAGGGGACTAAACTCCTTTTTAAACTGTACCCAAAACCTAACTGCGGTTTTTTTAATGGATGATAATGGAAAGGTTTCCCCGCCTGCGCTTACGGTATACGTTGACGGGGCACCATTGAGGGATAACAGATGATATTGAAAAAGGCAGGTCCCTTAGCCCATCATGATGACTATACTTGGAACTCAGCACGGTGGTTTCAAAGGGGAACCACAAGGAGGTCGACCTGGTTGAGTATATTGCTAGCAATAGGGCTCTTACTCTCCATTACTAACAATCCCTTCCCCCGTCTAATTGCGGTTGCAACTCGCTTGCCAAGCGTGGCAACTACTGGCAGAATCTTTATTCTGGGGAAGGTCTATGTTCAGCAGCGGACAGTTAACGGTTGATATGGGAATGGTGATGATGAAGGAAAACTTAAGCTGTTTTAGTATCACAATAATTATTAGAAAATAATCTATACTTATAATAAATCTGTAGAGAGGTCAATTATGTACATGAAATATATTTCCAAAATAACTACTAGGGGGTGATTAGTGATGCCAAAAATGCAATAAGTAAAATTTTTGTCTGTCTGTATGTATGTTCGTTATAGAAACAAAAACTACTCGACGGATTTTAGCGAAACTTGGTTCAAATATTCTTCATACTCCTGGGCAGGTTATAGTATATTTTTCATCACGCTACGATCAATAGGAGCAGAGCGGTGAAGGGAAATGTGTCTGTTACATCAAAACCACTGAACCGTGAGGAAGAACATAGGCTACTTATTTTATGAAAAACGACGGAAACGCGGACGGAGTCGCGGGCAACAGTTAGTAAAGAATAAATTAATATAATTACCTGTTAAAGAAGAGAGATGGCATGAGTTAAATTAGATTCATTAGTACAAACTCCTGAATATTCAATAAGAAATTTGTTTGAATTAAACCTCAGGCTTCCATGGATCGAAATGCTTGTATTAAGTATTCTGAACAACTTACCACGTAGATTCCTTGGGGAAATCCTCTGAATTGGCAAAAACGTTTCTGGTCTTGATAACCTTTAAAATACTCCAGGGAGGTGGCAGGTTATCTACAGATAGAATTGACACGTATAATAACGCGGTATGAATATGAATATTGTTTTTAACACTTATTTGTATTTTGTATGTAACCAAGATTGGGAAGGAATTTTAATTTATATTTTAATGTAATAGCTACGGTTTAACTTACGTGTAACTTGGTCGAGTAAGCTCGACTCGTTTCGTGACCAGCACAGTATGCTCTATAAAAATAAAAACGAGAAACAAACGAATACATCGATAATAGTAAAAACAATTACTTATTTCAAGTAAACGATGAAATGTTTACTTCAAAAATACTTGAATTTAGGACGACATCTACGAGTATCTAGACTTTGCTTCCCAACAAGCAGTATTTTTTTAATGGGTGAAAATGAAATAGTGACCCTACCTGCGCTGTCGGTATACACTGGCGGGGCACCAGTGATGGATGATAGGTGAGGATGAAAGCAGGTCAGTTAGCCCATCGTGACAAGTCCAAAAGAATTAACCACGATGGTTTCCAGGGGGAACCGCCTGGTGGTCGACCTGATAGGGTATATTGCTAGAAAGGGGGTTGTTAGGCCCCAATACTAACAAAGAATTATTATTATTATAAATAAATAAATAATTAGTATTATACTCCACAAAGAACACAACGCACAACGGTGGAATTATCATTACCAAATTAACATGGGATTAACACAGGAGTAAATCTTATTAATTTATTTATTTATTTTACACTTTATTGCATAATTCGTAAAATGACCCTATTTACCCTATTTACATTGCAATGTACGATTACTTACCGTGTGGACCCGGCATAGAAGGGACCACCTCTTCCTTTCCTGTGGGTGTCGTAAGTGGTGACTAAGGGCACTTATTCTTATTCTTTATTGTACACAAAATATAATGTTAACCACAATTCATTTTAGACGTAATGTACAAAGGCGAGCTTATCTCTAATAAGAGATTTCTTCCAGTAAACCTTTTCATGTAATATGGATGTTATTTTAAAAAAATAAAAATAGGCAGTCAGTCATACGATCTGCATACATTGTATAAACACATTCATAAGATATGTATACACAAAGAATAATACACAATAAACAATGGTCGAGAGATGGGCAGCAGCATCTCTCTAGTCAGCGCCTCTCTACGCCAAGCGTGCTATTGGAAAGTTATAATTATAATATATAGAGGGGGGGGGGGGGCTTTATGTTATGATTATGATAATGATTACGATTACAAAACATTTGAAAATCGATTCAGTTAGAGTTACAATTGATGTAATCGTTTAACATAATAAAAAAAACAATTTACAGAAATGGAGAACCACTTTTGGAATCCAATTGTAGTTAAATTGAATACAAAAATTTATTTAAATCCGTTTATTTAGTTACAATATTTGGATATTCCTTATTCTATATCTATTTATTTTATTTATATATATTTTTTATGTGTATGTATTATATATATATATATATATATATATATATATATATATATATATATATATATATATATATATATATATATATAATACATACACTTCATATATATAATACACGTCTTCCATTAGGGTAGGCAGAAATAATGGAACGCCAAATGCTTCGATTCAAACAAACCTCTTTCGCTTCATAGTATATTAATATGTATGTATTTACTAAATATAGTATTTAAGTGTTTCTATCAGTTTTCTAGTACCCGTTGCCTATAGATATGAGCAGTACCATGGACATAACAGATAATTGTATTACAATAACTTGATAACTGCTTTACAATTGAAACACGAATGGGACAGAGGTACCCAAGCAATCGACTTTTGTTTGATGGTAAACAGTCATTATAGCCTATGGACGCTTGAAATAGTAGGATTGTCACGTGGGCGTTGCCGACCCTACAGAAATTTTAATACATCCTATCTGAAGAACCTCATACTGTAGTCTTTAGAGGAAAAAACATATTTTATGTTTTTAGCATATAATTTGAAATTAAATAAAAAAAAACTACTTTGTTTACTAAATGAATGACTTTTAATTCATTTACAAAACACCATTGACAAATTCGTATAACACGTGTATATAAGATAACAAGAAAGTTTTCCGACCGCAAAGATCCATCCCGTATTAGTTACTGAGCTTGCGACCGCGTGACCGGGATATATTGATTGAAAGGGGATAAAAATAGCCTATATCATTCTATATGTCAAATACAATTTATATGACAGGTTTAATGACGATTAATAGACCCATTAAAGGCAGGGAGAAGTCCAAATGATCCCGATGGGTCGTCGTGTGACACATTGTAATCTAACCCCAAAGACAACAAGATAAGCCGTTAAGGTATAGAGGCTATTTATGTACAAAAAATAGAGTCACTTTCACATGTAATTATTTGTATTAATGATATTTGTTAGGTTTTTATTTTTATGATAGGAAAATTTTCCAGATCAAACCAATCTGAAAGGAATGGAAAGAAAGAGGATCTGACTCGTATACTCGTGTCGTTTAATACATACATTTATACATACATATCTGTCACGCCTGTCTCCCATTAACCCTAATGGGAGACATAACATGTAATTATTTGTATTAATGATATTTGTTAGGTTTTTATTTTTATGATAGGAAAATTTTCCAGATCAAACCAATCTGAAAGGAATGGAAGGAGTGAGAATCTGACTCGTATACTCGTGTCGTTTAATACATACATACGAGTACATATCTGTCACGCCTGTCTCCCATTAAGGCAGGCAGAAACAATGGAACGCCAAATGCTTCGATTCAAACAAATTTCTTTCGCTTCTTCCACATTCATCAATATTTCCATGCACGCTAGTTACGGGTACTTTTAATTTTATCTAATAATCAATTGTTATTAATTATAGGTTAGTATTTACACAGAATAATCTATATTATCATCACTATTACTTTAACTGTTCACTGCAGATATATGCCTCGCCAATAGATTTTTTAATGGGTGATAATGGAATGGTAACCCCACCCGCGCTATCGGTATACACTGGCGCGGCGCCAGTGAAGGATGATAGGTGAAGATGAATCAGGGCACTTGGCCCATCGTGACGAGTTTAACAAGAATTGTTGACGATGGATTCCTGGGGGAACCATGTGGAGGTCGACCTAATAAGGCATATTACTAGCAATGGGGCTGTTAAACTCTATTGCGAACCTTTCCCCCTCCCCAATAGACTGCCATAAGGAATGGTCCCGAACCACCTGTATTTACTGACTCTCTACAGTACATATAAGGTCGTTGCTCCATACAGTGTGGGGTCAATGTATATATTGGTTTAATTATCGATATTAAGGTTTACAATTTAATCGATTATAATCGATATGGTGTTCAATACTATTGATAGTATCGATTGTACCGATATCGAGTACATATAGATATCTGCTATTAATAGTAACGTTTATATTAACCGATCGGTAATATATTTGTTAACTACTCGTATATATTTTTTATTGTTTATAAATTATTATATAATATTATCGATTACACAGTCGATTCTTAAATTGCTTAAAACAACAATCGAACTATCGATTAATAATCGATACAAAACACAAACTTCTATCTAATCCTTCCCGCGATATCCTTCCACTTCCACACTGGAACAAGGAAATTGCGATCGGAAACTTCCTAAATATTGTCATGTGACATACTGAAATAGGTGGCGATATGTCGGACCAAACAGCTCAATTTTCAACCGCAAAGTTTTATAGAATATCCATTTGCTCTAACGACTTCTGAGAACTTTTGACTTTATAGTTTATAGTTTCTACGTAATGGAGGTCCGAAATGCGAGATCGGGTGACCTTTGAGGATTAAGCCAGCCCTTTTAGCGGAATTTCAATTCTAATGTGTAAGTGGTTTTGTAAAGTGGTTTACCTACGGCTCGTGCATAGTTGATGAAATATCTGGTGTGTTGTGATGTAACACAAACATACGGAATAAAATATTCGGAATAGAAGTTTTGTCTCACTGTGGGAGTTAAGAGTCCCCGGAACCGGTGTGTAAACATAAGACGAGTTTTGAAAGAAAGGATATATTTGTGAGGCACTCGGTTCTATCTATCCAACTTGTAACGAGCCTGGCGTAAAGATAGATAAATTTTGTTTTGATAATACTTTTAAATTTTTTTAAAGGACAAGGAGAATATTTTATTCTGAACGTATGCCTAACATGTCCAGATATTATCGTAGATATGTACTTATAAATTTTTTACAAAACTTTACTAATATAACAAGACGTTGTCTGTACATAAGATATATTTAAGAAAAAATATATATATATATATATATATATATATATATATATATATATATATATATATATATATATATATATATAAAATAATGATTTTTAGAAACTATTTGTCTGCCCGTCTATCTCTATATTTGTTTCGGCATTACACAAAAATTATTCAATTTTTAGCGCCAAATTGGATGTGGTTCTCACAATTATGTCCCTGAGATATGAATGGGAGTAATGTCCCCAATTAATAAACATGAGTAAATTTTTTCACATCACATTATTATTATTATTACTTAACACCTATATATATTTTTTCTCATTACCTGATGAGTTATTGCTGTCTGTTCTACGTCAACGTTACTGACTGTTACTAAGTGTAATTTTTCTGTGACTGATTTGTTTCCTTTCAATTACCTTACATTAGCGTTTAAATTATAAATATCTGTAATTGGCGTAATTTTAATATATAAAATTATAAAAAAAATAAATTACTAGAATATACTCTAACAAGCTGACTTCCAAGCACTCTCTCTTGGAAACCATCGTGATAAATTTCTAGTGAATTTGTTACGATGACACCTGACTAGACCTCATCCTCATCTGTCATTACCCACTGGTACCTTGCCAGGGTATACCGATAGCGTAGTCGGAGTTACCATTCTATTATCATCCATAAATTAAATTTCAGTATAAGTACGTGAATAAAAAACCTACCGAGTTTATTAGCGATCACGTTAATCTTTATCCTATTTCAAAATCCAAACTCAAATTAAAATGACATATTGTATTATTCATGTCATATATGTAGTAGGGCTGTGCGCAAATAATACTTTTTATGGCTGTGCATAAATTTATGTTGATGGCAGTCAATTTTATTTAACGGCCTATTGTTCAACGATTGTATATGGTAAATGTACGAGTATACTATGTTTTATGGGTATGATGTGTTTTAGAGAGCCGAGAATTAAAATAATCACTATTTCGAAAGTGTAATAAATCATTTATTATTATCATCAAATATTAATTTATAGAGGGATGGGCAGCAGCGTCCCTTTTAAAATATTACTAATAGCCTAACTGCGGTTACCAAGTCGCTTGTCAAGCGTGTTTACTACTGGTAAAATCCCCCTTAACAGAAAGAGAGGCCTACGTTTAACAGTGGACTGTTAACAGGTAATATGATGATGATGAATAAATCATTTTACGATTTTATTCTTCGAACAAATGCCTTTAAATGTGATAAAGTTTATATGGAAACAACCACATGAAAATCCTATTGACTGTTGTTTAGAATTGGCGAGGATTTTGCGTCATACGAGTGTTAACCTCAGTAACTTCTATCTAAAATAGATTAAACTTTGCAGAAATAAAACAAATTCTATTACTGAATTTAATCCAAACTAGCTGTATTCCGTGGCTTCGCCCGTGTAAACTACATAAAGTATTGTACGTATGTGCTAAAATAAGGTATAATCTACTCGTGTACCAAATTTTAATCAAATCCTTTCATCCTTACAAATTTTAACATTTATAATACTAATAGGATACGATAAAATCAAAATTCACGTGAAATAATATTTGTCTCTGTAATATAGAAAATAAGATAGGCTTATCTATCTTCTAGGAAAGTTTATGTACCATTTTATAAATGTTATTTAGAAAGTTAACCTTTTTGAAGTTGGCTGAAACAAATGTAGAAGTAAAAACAACTATATTGACTTGCGCACACTTTAGTCGAAAATGCTCGATAAATTTCAGGACCATCTGAGACCCTTAGTCATAAGCGGCCATGAAGCGAGCATGGGATTGACTGCGCACCTCGCTAAAATATGTAAAAGTCAATTCGATTAATACATACATACATACATATATGTCTCGCCTGTCTCCCATTAGGGTAGGCAGAAACAATGGAACTACAAATGCTTCGATTCAAACGACTAATTTAATTCGATTAATCTTCCATTAAAATATAATTTGTACTAACAAAATTTTTCAAAATAAAATGTAAGTGTTAAAAAAGTGAGGAGAATATTGAATCTTAAAACTTAAAGATACCAGCTATATCAGGTATTAGATATATATATATATATATATATATATATATATATATATATATATTTTTTTTTAACAATGGTCGGAAAATGATTTTTGCGGGTCCATCTGTTACGTTAGTATGTTCTATTTTTGTCGTATCTCGACCTGGGGGAAAAAGTTCTTCGATTTCTCTAGTAGATTATTAATAAAATGAAGAAAATGATTTTAATTTTAGATTATATAATGATCCCTTACCATCACGCAGATCGCATGATGTTTACCTTCGTAAACTTACACAAAGAAAAACGGATTTGCTGGAATCAGCTAAGGGATCAGTTTGGGACATCATCTGATCGAGGTCATATTATATGTGGATACAGCCGCCTGCTGCTAGGGTAAAGGTTGAATTATTAATCTCTGCCTTATAATTTCTCCTTTCATAAATAAATAAAGCGTAACCGGATCGTTTAAACCCGTAATTTATAACGACGAGTCATCGGGGTTATTCGTTTCCTATAAATTTATAGTATACAAACATGAGATTATCGTCATGTATGAGTTAAGGTAATATACTTTTTATTTCGGCTCGTTATGAGAGATGATGTTTCTGTAATTTCTAAGGATTTCCAGATTTTCTGGGAGTATTTCTGTAGATAATTTGTAATGTTTAAAAAATAATAATAATTTTAATATTAATATTGTTCCATATTTTAATAAATTACCATAAGTTAGTTTTATTGGATTTACTATAACAGTGTATGTAGGTATGCATGCGATGTAGGTATTTTTTTTGTATTTCATAAATAATAATGACTAATTTTCTCGTTCATGAAAAATGCATTCGCGTTAGAAAAATAACACACAAAACATTAGTTATCGATCCCATGTGGGGCATTTTTCATGTCTTGAATATTGTGGGCTTAGCAGACGAGAACTTCAAAGCCACCTAAACATAATGTTTATGTATTATTATTATAATAAAATAATATTATTTTAGTATGATGATGTTGGTGACTGTTGCAGTGTTGCCAGATTGGTTCTTTCTTTTTCACTATTTTGGGCAAAAAAAATTCTATTCGCGAAATGTTAGAATTTTTTTTTTTTATTATATATACTTTTGATCAATATAAAAATTCATATAATTACAATAATTAAGATAATGAATTAAAACTGTGTATACACGAGTTAAAATATAGAAAAATGCTTTATTAATGGATGAAAATGGTTTGGTACTCGTAATTTCTCGAATGTTATTGGTTTACGTAAGCGGATTATAGTTGAGAGATGATGCATAAGGGTGAGGTGAGATCAGTTATCTTATCGTCTTATGACCTCGAGGAAGTTTACGATATAGGATATACTGCTAGCAATGGAGTTAGACCCTAGTATTAATTATTTTTATTTCCAGTAGCCAGTCCATAAAAGCATATATAGGTATATATATATATATATATATATATATATATATATATATATATATCTTTCAAAAGAAAGTTATTTAATTACAATTAATTGTTGAGATTGAAGAAGTTGATAACTTCCCTGCAACTTATTACCGTTTAAACATGTCTACAAAGCTGTAAGTTATATAATTAGATTTAGAGTTCCCATTCATTAAAAGTTGGAGCAGGAGACTGGAGGCTGAACCTATTAACACATTAGCGCCAAATTCAACGAATTGTGGAATGGCTCCTATGTGCTTTCGGCGGCTTCGAAACCCACATTTAATTTAATTGGAAGAAATTTTGAAGGCACAGCAAATATGTAAACTTTGCCAATTACGTTTTGGGGTTAAACTATAAACGTTCGCGATATTCCTGAAACTAATTGAAATAAATTTGTTGGTATCAAGCCTAACTTGGTTACGTTACGCTAGTTTGGACGTGATCTTCTTACTTTATCTTGCAATATATGAGAAAGTGTGAAATAACATCCTGTAACGTTGGTTGCTGCTGCGATTCGAATTCGAGAAAGATTCATCGCGTTTATACTTGTGGTGTAATAGTACGTTTTAGGAAATTAAGGCCCAGGATTGTATTTTTAACTGGGTCAATTTAGGAATATAATTTGTATTGATATGAAAAAGTGAAAGAGTTCGTTTGTTTGAACGCACTAATCTTTGGAATTTCTAGTGGCTTTGAAAAAATCTTTTTGAATTTAATAGCTCATTTCCCGAATAATTAAAAAATTTAAATTAACTCATTGCTTTCTCAGTGTGATCGTTTCCTTTAATTATTTGTACTAACTAACTGTAATAAGTTTACTACTGTAATCTTTTAGAGTAGAAAACAATAAAGAGTATCTATCTAAATTAATATGTGAACAAATACAGTCATATTATATTTTTTCCGTCTAAACTGACATATACTTAGAATACATAGTCACACTCATTTAATTGGATCCCACTGTTATTAGTTGAACAAATATTGTTCGTGCTAATAATGTGATATCGTTAAATTTCCTTCCCGTTTCCTTACCAAATACCTAGGCGCTAATTAATTTATGTTTAGTTTATCAATCTCTCATATAACTGTTTTAATTCGGTGATTGTGAGAATTTTTTTATACAACTTAGAATGGGAAACAAGCTGATGGACTATCTGATGGAAAGTGGTAACCGTCACCTATGGACATAAGCAGTACATTGGATGTAACAGAGTATACTGTTTCGCCTATGATATTTCCATGCATTGCCATTCCTGAGGACTCAGGTGTTATTCCTCTGTACCCTGTAAATTCACTGCCATATCCCACCTTTCAAACTGAAACACAGCAATGTAAACACAACTGCTTCACGATAGAAACACGAATGGGACAGAGGTGCCCAAGCAAACGACTCTTGTACAAAGTCTCCCTCTGGTAAATACATTTAACATGATAATTGTTCTAGTAGCAGTGTAATGGCGTTAAAATTACATTCAATTTAATGATAACCAGTAACGGAGATTTTTAGAGTCTAATTTAAGATTTTGTTGTACACAAAAGAAACTAATTTCAAACTGATTTCACGACAAATGCAATATGGGACCAAGATGATTATAAAATCTTATTAGCTGTAAACAGAATATTGGATTCTATTCCTGGAAGCTGGGGATGAAAGTATCTGATTGGAAAGTATAGTTGGGATAACGAGTTTGGAATATAAAATTACATCATAATTATAATGACTATTACCAGATGATTAGATTAAAATTAGATAACTCGATTAGGCGAGGTATTAAAATTTTGAGATCTTATATTCTTTTTGCAAAAATTGTGTTGCTCCTGTATAAACTTTCTTACGATTGAAAAAACTTTTTTTTATATATATACATTATAAAAATGTATAATTCCTACTGAGCAAATCACGTAATACTTACTTTACATTAGTATGCGTTCGACCACCATGCCTTTGTGAGGGGAACCCACCATCATTAGCAGGGACTATTAATTATGGGACGTGTAGATCGACCCACCATAATCAGTATTCAGGTGCTATTTTGTGGAAATCAATTTCACGAGATAAATCCTCTTCAGAACATAGATTACGCAAACTAACACGGTGTTCATTAAAATGTTAATCTTTATTAATATTATGAGTATAAATGTGAAAGTGAGTTTGTTTGTTTATTTGTTGTGTTTGTTACCTTTTAACGGTTTAACCAATCACTATGGGGGGGGGAGGGATTATTAGTAATGGAGACTGAGATCCCATTGCTAGCAATATACCCAACCGGGTCGACCTCTTCGCGGTTCTCCCTGGAAACTGTCATGGTTAATTCCTGATGAATTCATCATGATGGGCTAACTGGCCTGTTTTCATTCTCATCTATCACCCTTCACTGGTGCTCCGCAAGCGTATACCGTTAGCGCAGGGTTACCATACCATTTTCACCCATAAAAAAAAACAATCACTATGATATTTGGTATATATATACATACTATATGGGATAGAGAAGAAGATAAGCTACTTTTTGTCCTGGTTAGTGAACATATTCCAGTCACTCAGACGAATTCACCTGTAAAAGATTTTGGCCAGCTCTTTTGAAGGCAAAGCAATAAACTGAGTAGTGACCATTTGTGTTACTGTGGCATACTCACAGAAAAAAAAAAGATTTTGCTTCTTATACATTTTTCTTTTATTTTTTTTTGTACATATTTCTTTTTATTTTTTCTTTATTGCACAATAAAACTTTGTACAAATGGCGAGCTTAATGCCATATGATATTCTTTACCAGCTAACCATTAGGTATATGTATTCTTTTATTTCTTTTTTTTTGTGTATGTATCTATATCTATTATTATTTATATGCTGTGAGTAATATAAATAAATTATATATTTATCTATCTAAAAGATATGTTAGTTTAACAATAAGCCAGTGATAACTTCTAAATTTTTATCTTATGGTTAAGAATAAAATAAACTTTTTTTATTCCTCTTCATATATGTATTTACTTTATAAAATATAATATTTAAAAAAAAATTGTCTACATATCCAGCGGTGATGAGAAGATAGCAAATGTTCTTTTGTAATATCCTCGTTAAAAGTTTCTAAAAGTTCTTCCACAAACTGTAGATACCGACCCACACTCACTAATTGGAACTGTGTACTGAACCTTAATAAAATAATGATAAATTAAACTGTAACGATGTAATATGACACTTTTTTTTGTAATCGATTTCGCTGAAATTATAGAATTGATGACATAAGATATGGTTTTGCTTCACAAAAAAAATCTGACAAATTTAATAATGATAAAATTAATTTTGGACGAACATGACACGATAGAAAAAAGCAGACAGTACGTCTGTTTTATTTTTATTATCCTAATACGAGTGCTTAGAAGAGCTGCTCATAAATTTATCGCTATTTCTACAAACAATAAGATGAATTATTCTTTGTGGTGGAATTTTGTAACGATCAATATCATATTAATTCTTAGATTTTAGCTTTGAATGTTTTATAATTAAAAAAAAAAAAAAAACGAGAATTAATTTATTTAGGTGAAGTATAATAATTTATCCAGAGTTATACTGCCCATAGTTACGAGTTGACTGCTCAATATCTAAACAAATTTTATGTAAATTAATATTGTAAGAAGATTCGACTTTTTTTTGTTTGTAATGAATAAATTTAAGAAAAACCGATTTGATCGATTTTTTTAAATTATTTCACTTTTCTTTTAAGGAAAGCTACATAATTCGCGAGTAACATGGGCTGTAATTTGTTGCAGTGGACGGATAATGGCTGAGATGATGGTGATGATGATGATGGGCTGTAATTCACTTTAAAAAAACCGTGCAAAGTAATAGTGGGTAATTAGTCACGTATTTTGTACTTCTGTGCTTTGCCGTTGATATGACAGCCGCCTTACAATCCCAAACTAATACGCAAGAAACAATAATTCACAAATGTCATTCAGCCAAAACAATTGGGATACACAACTCAATAATACCAGCTTACAGTTGCCACATTGGGTTCAGTGTAGCGAAGGGAACATAAAGTTTCTAATGGGGAGCAAACTTTATGACAAATTGCCCCAAAGTAATAAAAAGGGATGGAATATTTATGTATTTCCAAAATGCTTCCAGTTTGATGGTTGAAGGCTCTTAAACTTTTTAAAAGGTATATTAATAAAGGGTTATCGCCTAGTAAAATATTTTTTTTAACATTTAAAAGCTTTATCAGATTTAATAATTTCTTTCCGGTAATAATAGGATTTGGAAATTTGGCTATAGTCAAAAATTATTGCAAAGACCGACTGTAACTTGGGGATAATTAATAAAAACTGTAATAAGCTATTTTCAGAATACTTTTTTTAGTTAAAATTAAAATACTTTTTTAGTCTCTGATTACTAAAATTTACATAACATGGATAAGTTTTTTAATTTTTGAAAGTTTAGAGAATACTTTATCCTTTTAAAACGATAGATGATAAAATTGAAAATATAAACATCTTATTAAAGGCATATTCTATCAGAGAAACTAAACATTTACAGAAAAAAAAATCAGGTTCGAAAGCACCAAAAAATTATATCGATAGTTCGATGCATCCTATTAGTATGGCAAATATAAAACTTTTTGATATTTTCCGATTCCGCTATTTCAATAGGGAAAATATTTTGCTTTACATTTGTAAAATACAAATAGAGCACAGTATAATATTTGATTCGGTTCTATATAAAAAAAATCTACTTCAATCGACAGAAACAATCATTATGGTTTAGAAATTAAGCTACTTAACTGTTTTTAATGAAATTTCTATGGGACCAATTTCAAAGTAGCTTAAAGTATATTCTTTTTGAGAAAAATAATTAATTTTCCAAATACGTTTATAAATGATGGAGTTCTGAGGTAAAAAAACATAAAAATATTCAACCGAATTGAGAACCTCTTTAAATTGCTTCTCCTTTTGAAGTTGGTTGAAAAGAATGCTAATTTCAATTTTACTCCATTCACTTAATATTACCTACTGGAATGGGTGAACGAATTACAATGACATTTTGTAAACAGATGGAGTATATTTTAAATTAGCTCATTGGATATTTCTGTCTTAATTCACGCGAGCAATGTATCGGGTTAGTAAAATATAATTTTAAAGTAAAAATTGGTTATAAAAATTTAAGTGAAGCACGTAAATTGGTATCCAACACAAGAAGTGAACATTAAATTATGTATGAGAACAGGTAATTCTCGACGTGGCATGGTCCATATTTAATAAAGATTACAAGATACGGAGTGGGGATTACCCAGGTTTATCTATGGGTCAGTGCTTTATTAAATACTTGGGTTTCCATATCCGCCCTTTGTAAACGACGAGGTCGTTTAAATCGTTTCCGTAGATTTGAACAGTGGCGTATTTTTGTGGAAAAGATTTTAATTGTTTTACCCTTACCAATGAAATCAATTTTTTTTTTAAATTAAGTTTGGTCAAAATTTTTTTTGACAACATGATATTTGATTTGATTGATTAACTTTGGTAATGGGTTCTGATGGATCTATTATTTGTATTATAATATCTACCCAGTAAGTTCGACCTTTATATCGTTTCGCTTAAAAAATATTGTTTTTAAAGATTTAAATTCCTGATGATTCTTCACGATAGCCCCACATCGAATAAATAATAAGTTTGCACAAAATCTATGCAAACACTTCATTAAATAAAAAAAAAAAAATACTATAAATTATAAGAGATTTTGATTAAGAGATATTGATTTTTTAAACTTATTATATTTCTTTTTTTACTGCTATGGTGTCAAACAAGCATACGGCCCACGGTATATGGTAAACGGAGTTACAGTAGCCTAATAAATATTTGTACAACACTTGAATCTTCATATATTTTAGTGATAATGCCTTTAGATGATTGCATAAATTCCTTTTCCATTTTGACAATCTAAGGATAGTGGTGTCTATAAAATTAATTAGTAATTTTTCTTCTCTTTTTTGCCCTTTTTATTAATTGATAGGCAAAGAAAACGAAGCCCATATGGTCTAGCTGAATTGGATTTTTTTTTATACTAGTAAGGTATTAAATCTTGTTTTATGACACTGCACAGAGTGCATACACCAATTCAAATACATACGTATACTCTGTGTGTCTCTGTTTTTTTTTTAATATATTGAAGTGTCTATTTACAATAAAGGTCGTGTAAAACAGCTATAAATTTATATCCCATCGTAAATTTTGGAACAATAAACCTATGTGCTAATATTATGTTTATATAGTATTTCACCAGAAGTTAAACAAAAAAAAAAGAATTCAGCACTGTCTAGTTTCTGCGAATAACATTATTTATCAAGAGACAAAAACGTGTATCATAAATTATTCCGGCTAATCCGCGGCTACGTAGAATATATGATATTGTGTTGAAGGCACTGGTTTGTATTAAATAGAGAAACAATAAAAATGAAATACTAAATTCTGCTACGTCCTCCTAAAACACCACCAAAGTCAAATTGCGGTTGCCAATTCGCTTACTAAGCATGGTAACTACTGGCAAAATTCCCCAATAAGTGGAAACTTATTATATATTTATTTATTTTTTATTGCATTACAATTTTTAAAATGAATTTCACAGGACAACAAGACAAGTTCTGTTTACTTTGGCACTAGATGGCACATTATATGTCAAGAAGTATTCATTTTATATATCTATCTCTGTATTTCCGTCTGTATATTAAATGTAGCTCTTATTTATAGTCCTCGTAGCTGCATATCTCGGTGACATGACAGCGGAGCGGTACGCTTAGCCGCTGACAGACGTTTTTATTGCATCCAATTCAATTGTTTGTGTGACAGCCCATTTTCTGTTGCGTGAATGTAGAGAATTAAGAATCATTTGACATTGATATTTTATTTATAAGTACATATTTCGCTTTATTGTTCGAACGCAAAATTATGTTTTGTTATTTAATAGTTGTGCCCCGCGGCTTTTCCTGCGTTGTATATAAAATATAATCCAATATGTATTAGGTAATTGCAATTATATCTGTGTACTATTTTTTTAAGATACAATTAAACTGGTTTAACCGTTTAACTATAATTGAGTACCAAATATACAAACATATAAATATAAAAATTTTCTCATTAATATTTATAATTGTTATAATCTTAATATTTATAGAATAAAATTTATAATTTAAAGATTGCATTTCACAAAAAAAAAACCAAGATCGGTTGTGACAAAACTAGTTATTTTGATTTAAAAACTAAAGTACTGAAGCGATTTTGGTAAAATTTCTATGAAGAAAACAATTTTATAACCAACGGAGTTATTAGGTAAAAAAACATTAAATGAAAATACAACCGAATCGAGAACCTCTTCTTTTTGAAGTCGGTTTAAAAATACAAAAAAACCTCGCACAACATAGATATAGGGTGACATAAAATACTCTTATTTCTCTATTCATTAGTGCCATTGTTACTTGGGTTACTAAACTGCTAAGGTATCTTAAAATTACATTACCTAACACTTGACATTCACCCGCGTTAAATTCCTTATCGGCCTCTGTGTGAATATTACCACCATTTTTTAAACTTAAGCTGTGTTCCTCTGCTGGGAAAAGGGTTCATTTTACGTTTCCACATTCCCTTAATCAGACCTTGGTCGGGTTATATTTTTTCAGTAAAACTGAGTAAACCGCCCCTCTATACTTAACCTCGCATACCTATCCTCACCACCATATATCATTTCAATACTTATTATATACTACTTCTACTACTTGTGGGTAAAATAGTAATTATTGGTAATGAGAGCATTAGTTTGCATTACTAATAATGTACCTTATGAGGTTGACTTCCATAGAAATTCCTTTGGAAAACATCGTGATTGACCTGGCAAATTCGCGAATGGTTGATACGATTTCAGGCTCAGACTGTACTCGTAACCCGCCAGTAAATACCTATCACACATGTCAGGGTGTCACTCTCTAGTTCTAAAGGCTTCTAGGTTACCTTCATTATACATGAAAGTTTCTGTCGTTATATGTTCTTCTACGTACGTAACAAGTAACAATTACTTTTGAATAAATCTGAACACGAATTTAAAATCAAAATACTTTGAGATCACAGGCCACAGTCAAGCGTTGTCCGACTGAATGGTCACAACTTATCAACTTCTAAACTGGGGATTATCCTATAGATTGACATAAAGAATTGTCTTAACCCATCTCCATTCTACAACATATTAGAAGGCTCCATAGCATTTGCATATACAGTCATTTTAGTAGGTACTTGTCATTACTAGAGGGTGTGTGGTCCGTTTATACCCGCTGCACTTCGTCAACTAGGGCTAGACTGCACAATGTGGTCTTCTGCGGAACCCAGCCGATACGAATACGAAATCTTTTTTTTTTGTAATCACAATAAAATCCCCTATTCACGTCATAGAATATTCTACTAAAATGTCGACGAGTGTGGTTGTAAAATTTTATGTGCGCAGAAATTGTCCATTTTGGCCTCTAACGGTTGGTTCAGCTAAATGGAACTATTGAATAAAACGTTCAATGGATTTATACCCTTGATGTCGAAGTTGAGGCTGTGGATGTTAGAGGGCTCTTACGTTTTAATATAAAAAGGCCGATTTTTATGCCCAATATTGGCAGCCCAAACCAATTTGTTATAGCAAAATTTGAAATGACATCTCCTTAATGAAATTCGCTTGTTATCGTCTCTTCTTAGTTGATTTAGTTTATCGATTATCTGTTTTTATTTGAATAGCTAAGTACAAGGTCCACCGTCTTAGTAGAATATAGTAATTATTATTATTAACATCATCATCATCATATTAACTGTTCACTACTGAACATAGGCTGCTCATATAGACTGTCATAAGGAACAGTCCCGAGCCATCTGCATCCACTGACTCTCTGCAATGCATTTGAGGTCATCGCTCCATATAGTGAGGGGTCGTCCTACACTAGGTATACCTGTACGGAGTCGCCAATCAAGAATCTTTCTTCCCTATTGGTTGACGGTTCTTCAAACCATGTAACCAGTCTATTGCCACTTCATCTTGCATATTTTTCGGGGTATGTCGGTCACATTGGTTTTTCTACGGATATCCTCATTTCGGATTCTATCACGCGTTATTAACATGCTACATAAATTTTGAAATTTGCTAGTTCAATAAGAGGATGCCATTTGTCATTTTTAAATATTCTCTTCTTATTTAATATACTCGAAAATAAAGATGACAGTTTATGAAGCTGTTTATTATTAAATCACGTTCAAATGGTTAATAATATTATTTTAATATTTTTTTGTATCTACAGTAATTAATTATATCCCAGTTTAATAATACCCGCCTGTTCGTGTGGCCACAGCCAAAAGCACTAGTTATATATATATATAACTAGTGCTTTTGTATATATATATAACTAAATAAAATAAAACAATAATATCAGAATATATAAAAACCATTTTGTGTTATTTTCACCTTTAGATTCGCAATGAATTTATGTATAAACCTTATACACAATTTTAGAGTAACACGAGAGGATTTTTCAAATCACGGAACACCTTCCATTCGCCTGATCGGCTTTTGTCTTTTCAAATAGTTCAAGACACGGAAAATCGCTACACTTAGTTTTTCTAATATTTTTTTTTAAATATATTTTAGGTTATTTATTCTTTAAAATTCTTTATTGTACGTCGTACAAGAAGAAATTTGTTACATAAATAGGTATATCAATGTTTGTTGATGCATTTTATAATATACGAGTAGGTACTTACGAGTAGACTTCCATTCATATATTATCGGAATTGTAGGCAATTTTCATAACAAAGAGAGTCGTAAACTTTAATTGAAAAAATAAGACCAATAGCAGTCTTTTTGGCAAGAAACAGCCTGAATATGTTTACTTTTATACTTATGTAATGTCGTAAGTTATACGTGGTTGCGTTATATTAATAAATAAAAACACCTTATTTGCAAAATTTTTTTTATGCATCTTAGAACGGCAAACAAGCTGACATTCCACCTGATGAAAAGTGGTAACCGTCGCCTTTAGACATGAACAGTACCATAGACACAACAGAATATTCTGTTTCATCCATGATACCCCATCATGCCATGATATGCATTGGCATTCGTGAGGACTCAGGTATTATTCCTCTGTACCCGATAAATTCACTGCCATATTCCACCCTTCAAACCGAAACACAGTCATGCAAACACAACTACTTCACGATAGAATCACGAATGGGATAGAGGTACCCAAGCTAACGACTTTTGTACAAAGCCTCATTCTGGTAAAATATAAATTTGCAGTAGGATAGTCCATTTTGTTTATCCATTTTCTTGGAAAAAATAATTATATATGCTTATAAAATTATATGATTCGCGGTAGAGCGAAAAAGCGAACCCGTGTCACATTAATATAGATCTGTCATAATATTATATATACACAAAATATATAAAAAGGACGGGTCGCCATTATCCGAATGCACCAGACAATCCCAAGAGATTCATAATTAACGCGTTTATCTGTGGTGTATTAAAAATATAAATAAATAATAAATAGCTTTGGTTATATCACAGCGCCATCTATTCTCAAAACTATCGATACTGTACAATTGATAGACATAAAAAAATATTATCCTACAAGAGAGATAAGAGGACCCCAACGATCAAACAGACGACCACGCCTCTAGCCTCAGTGAGAGGACATTTCTTCCAGTGATACGGGGGTAGTTGCCCCCTGAGTTGAAGTCGGGGTAAAGAGGCTCGCCCTGAAACTCCCACCTATTCCTCGTACGAGGGACAAGATGACCTGACTAATTTGATAGACAGTTTTATCTATACTATTGTATATTTTTTGTAAAAATACTTAGTCCATTACGAATATATATACTCGTAATATAAATATTTGTATAAGCGTTGTAGGCAACCATCAGAAGGCGAGTGCTTTCAAATGATAAAACAAAGGTCGTCATTATATAAATCAAATAAAATAGTAAATCGCTTCAGGCTCGTGACTTTAACCACAAACGGCGTTGGCAACCCTGACAACGGTCAGCCCAACCCCTGTCGCCGCCATACGAGGTCAGAAAAATGAAACGGATCACAGTAGAAATCAAGACCGTTTGTTTTTTACACAGTTTCGAATTATGACGTCATTGACCACTCCGTGTAGCAGATTTTCGTACGTATATACAGAAGTATTCGTACATATACGAAATTATATGGAATATTGTAAAAAGTGCTTTTTTTGTTTTTCACTTTATTTAGATAATATGTTTATTTAACACTTTATTGTACCAATATTACAGGACTTGTTGAAGAATTTTCAATAAGTAAAGGCGGTCTTACTGCTAAGCAATCTCTTCCAGACAATCTTTGGGTAGAAGGAATTAAAGAATGAATGGGTAGGTGGCGCGTTAAAAAAATAAATGTAAATGTGTAAATAAGCACACTTTACAATATATATATATATATATATATATATATATATATATATATATATATATATATATATATATATATATATATATATATATATATATATATATATATATATATATATATATATATATATTGTATATATATATATATATATATATATACATAAGTATATAATACACATAATTCTGGTAGGAATTAAGGAGGACTAAGTTATTATAAGAACAGGTAGTGGGGTTTAACTAAGATTTAAAAATAGCCAAAGGTAGAGAGTAGTGTATAGAGGTAGGGAGTACACAGTACAGTAATAATATTTTCCACTAGTGTAATCCAAATGACTGTTGCGTTTATTTCTAGCATCTTTCTTGTTATTTCTTTGTGGACAACGGTATTGGTTGTACATTTCCAAATACGACTTATAATCCTATCATTAGTATTAAGATAATATTGTACTGCTGTTTTTTATTGCAATAATGACAAAAAATAAGTGATTTTAAAATAGTTTTATTAATGAATAATTGTTATTTGATTTAATTCGCAGTTTATCGTATACCATACTTCTGGGAAAAGGCTTTCTTTAAGTGTTTACTTTTGTCATGGACGTTGAAAGAAGCGAACTGATTACAAAATTGGATTATCATTTGTTTCATTGTGATTATGTTATAATTACGTTGTGAATTTTGAATCAATTTTCATATTTAATTTTTATAGTTAGATAGATAGATAATTTATTTACATTACTTACAGCACACAAATTATAATACAAACATACATAGTAAAAAAGATAAAAGAATGAAAATAAAAAAGCAACAAATCAAAAAAAAAAAAACAAAAATTATTATTTACTTCCATGTTGATTTTATATTAATTTTGTGACAATTAAAGTTGTTTTTTTGCTGCGGAGCAAAATTGCGGTTACTGAGCAAAAGCTACTGTACACATATATGCGTAAATATTTTTAGAGTAATACCCGTATATCTATCAAACATATCTCCGTTTATCTGTGTGTAGGTGTGTGTTACTAATAAAACAGCTGAGCTTGTCTCTTCATTGCATAGATGCATAGAGTTCACATGACCTCTTTTCTGTTATGCTGAGAAGCGATCCATGGGCCAAAATATGTGTTATACCAATGGTATGATGTTGGTCCATACATCTATTACTTGGCATGCGGCCCACGTATCCTACCCAGTTCCATTTTATTGTTGCGTCATTGTTGCCCCTTTTTGTGCCTATAAATTAGTTCATTATAACTTTACAGTTTTGAAAGGAAAGATTTTTAAATTTAAAAATAAAATAGGATTCACTGTTTCCGTTAAATGTAAACTATGTGCCTACAATAAAGCTTATACATACAAATGTTTAAATTATTGCTATTAATATTTAAAATAGTATAAAAGGCATGTTTGGTGTATTTTTCGCCTAATAATCTTCTCAATCATGTAACGGATTTAGACACGGGTTTCACTGTCGTTTAGATTTTATTGTATAAAAAATGTTTTTGTTAATGGATGATAATGGAATGATATAGATAGCATGATATAGGCCACCCGCCTACGCTATCGGTATACGCTGGTACCAGTAAGAGATGATAGGTGAGAATAAAAAGGTAGATCAGTTAGCCCATCGTGGTGAATATACCTGCAATTCAGCACGACAGTTTCCAGGGCGAACCACATAGAGATTAACATGAAAAGGTTAGGTTAGGAATTGCTAGCAATGGAGCTAGTAGTCCGCATTACTAACAATCCATCTTCCTATATAAAAGACTAGTAAGTACAATTTCCACGCTATCAAAGCATAAACATGACCGTGTGGTCTCGGCATAGAATAGGCCACCCCTTCCATTCCCGTGGGTGTCGTAAGCAATAACTAAGGGAGAACGAGGGATGAGCAGCAGCATCCTTCTTAAAACATATAACTGCGGTTGCCAATCCGCCTGCCGAGCGTGGTAATTACTGGCAAAACCCGTCAACCTCCCCCGGTTTATGTTCAAGAGTGGACAGTTAAAAGGTGATATGATGATGATAGGAAATCATAAAAATATAGAAGATAAATACAAATAAATCTAAGTATTAGAAATTCAGAGTGAATCAAAATCAATTGTGGTTTTCGTGAGTAAATTACAAGTAATACCTGTTCATGAGTTTTGTGGATCAGTCGGCCATTATTGCTTTTAACCATTCAACCACATTTTAGATTGCAATTTGTCCCAGTATCACATTGGGACAGATTGCAATCTCTCTAAAATATATATTAGATTATGCACGAATAAATCAAGCCCTTCCGATGTCGTGAACTCTTATAATTTAACTAGCTAACCGGATAGATCCATTTTGTCAATATTTAATTGAAATTTTGAATTGGCAAATAGGAACAGTTTGTACGTGGAAAAGGACAATGGAGTTCTTACGTTTATTTACGAGTTTTTCCAATTTATTTCTTTATTAAAACCTTTATTGGATTTCAAGAAATAAAAAAAAAAAATATAATTGTTTTAGCTAGCCGTTCTCGATTTTTGCCTTTAGCAACACATTTATCGATTCAATTTTATGTATACATATTGTTTTTATAAATTATTTTCTTAACAATGTTAGAAATCTAGTAAATTAATAGCTAATACAAATAAATTGATAGCTCATTTCAATGAAAGTGATAACCGACTTAAACAGTACCATATTAAGTTTATAACATATTATTCATAATACACTGCAATGTGCATTGCATAGCATGCATTTATTTAGCATGGTATATTTTCCAATATTGCTTAAGAAAAAATTGTCTTAGAACGATTGTTGCAGAAATAAGTATGAGAAAATATGCGTGACAAATAAATAGTAAAGAATGAAACGATTATATTAAAACAAAGTAAACTAAGTAGTGGTGAACTAGAAAGCGTTCGACAATATTCACCTTTGATATGTTCGAAAGTCGTAAAAATTGAAGAAAATAAAACATCAGATGCAGGGAAAAATAAAAGCAAAACAGGAGCGAAGGAGAAAACGTTGGATATTTAGAGCTGTAAAGGCAGTAAACAGGAACAGAATCCGGATTCAGCACACAAAGCTATTTAAATCGAGTTTGTGACAATGTATGTGATGTATGGAATTGTATATACTTAAGCAATTGTGCACTTTAGTTACTTTAATTAGATAGAAAGATAAGATTAATCTTTCAAGAATAGCAGGTTGACTTTTATCCAATAAAATTGGGGTCAAATCTCAACAAATCAATATAAAATTTGTACTAAATAAAATCTTATAGATACTTTACGTATAAGATAATGCTATTAAGAAAAGTCAAAACGAAATTGTAAATCATAGAAATATTTTTGTTGACACAAAAATTTTATGAATTTAACTTCTAGAAGAGATCAAATTAGCAAATAATTTGCAGTTAAAATTACTTTAATCGTCACAAAATTTATACGAGAACAACACTAGAGTAAACTCTATTGATTATAAAAACAATTCTAAAAATTAAATAAGAATCAACAAAGATATCACATAACATATAAATACAAGCAAATTGCGAGCTTCGTTCTCCTAAGTTGATTAAAATAAACAAAAAATTATAATCTGCATTAATTTTACTTCTAGAGGAGATTAAATTACTAAATATTTTACGGTTAAATGACTTTAACCGTCACATAATTAATCGACGAAGTAAACTTTATCAATTGCAAAAACAATTATCAAAATTAAATAAGAATGAGCAAAGATATCACATAACATATAAATACAAGCAAACTGAGAGTCTCGTTCTCCTAAATCTGTAAATTTAGAAAAATAACAGATTTAAAAAAATAAAAATGTAAATTTTTATATTTTTAAATCTGAATAAAAATGTATAAATATTAAAGAAAACTTTAAATGTATTGTTAGATATAATAATTAATTAATTTATCTAGCGGGTAAGCTAGTACTGACACAATATAGACTTTACCGCCTGAAATAACTTTTATAATTGCCAGTTACTTGCAATTCACTTATTTAAATATTAATTTATCTATTCGTTGGATTAAATATTCGGAATAGTTAAATAAAATTAAGATCGCTATGCTACCCAATTTGAAATGTTTAATTTGTTTGGTAGTTGAATCAACTCCAAATTTCTCAATAGAGCGATTATATTGCTGAGTCACCGTTTTCAGTTTCAATAATATATTTCTGGTAAATAGAGGCACAAACGAAAACAATATTGAAAAAGTATTACATAAAATAAAATTTACTTTAATTTGAGCATTAAACATTGTTTATAAATAAATTATTGTAAATATAGGAGCAATACGAAAGCAAAATAATGTATTACCTGTAACCACTGAAGAAAGAATGGAGAGAAAGGAAAGGTCACTCACCCTGCGATCTGCTCACGTCTACACAAGCGTCGATTGTTTCAAATTTGAAGCTTCGATGATGATGACACAGAACGACGTGACTGTGTTTAGAATTTATTTTCTATCAATTGCGTTTGCAGCATAAGATTTACATGCGCTTTTCACGAGGCGACCATCGCGAGATGTCACGACGAGTTTAGCAAGCAGACTTCAAGCGAGTTTCCTTATTAGATTTTACAAAAAAAGTGCAAATTTACGAAACTACGAAATTAAACCTTTGATGATTATTATAATCGTACAAACAAATTCTAAGACTATGTATGACATATGTAACAAACATTTTTTGAAGGGTTATATTTGAAAATGGTTAAAGAGTGTATTAATTTAAACAGATCGTGAATTATATTTGAAAAGAGGAAATAGTACATTACTGCAGCGGCCAGCAACTGAGGCATTAATGGACGAACGTCCAAATGTGGGCCGAGGCGTAGCCGAGGCACACATAAGTTAGTCCATCAATGCCTAGTTATGACCAAGGCTTGTATAGTACTTTTCTCAAACAATGCGCGGAAATTGAAAACACAATTTTACTTTTTAACTTCAATGACGAATAATGAACAATAATAATTTTTCACGCGCCATAATGTGCCTTTATTTTTTTTTCAATAAACAGCTTTCTGTTTGCAAAACAGTTCGAAATTTAAATAAAACCTTTTATTAGTTGCCTCCTTGGTAGACATGTTTCGAAGTAAAAGGTCATTCCATTTTTAAATTACAGGTCAGATATGAGTTTACATAGTAATTTATCTGGCCGCAAAACACGACAGATATGGATTTTCATACAACTTTTGCCGGCCGCTGCCCGCATGTATCTGGCCAATACGGCAATTTTGATTTATCTCGAAGAAGATTGTCAAAATAATACTCACATTTTCAAGCATGTTTGAGAAAAAATAATTATCTTAAACTTTTGCAATTAATGAATGAAATTAAAACTCACAATAAAATTGATAAAAACAAAATAAATCTGCATTTAGATAGATAGATAGACAATTTATTTGCATTACTTACAGCACACAAATTACAATAAAAAAAAAAACATACACGTAATACACAGCAAAAGAGACAAAAGAATAAAAATAAAAAAAGCACAAATAAAAAAACAAAAATACAAAAACAAAATACATAATCTAACAATCTCCTTTGTTAACATTCCTTCATGCGTGTGCCATAGTAACACAAAATGGTCACAGCTCAGTTTATTGCTTTGCCCTTAAAAGAGCAAAACACTGATATTCTGCTGTGGCCAAGAGTCAGTCGCGAAACTTTTCATTAAAAATTTACAATATAAAAATATAAAAATTTAAGTGTCCTTAAGTTTAACTGTACTGTTAAAAAAGAAGGTTAGTGTTTTTAAGATGCGTTATGGTTTTCCGGATATTTGACGCAACATGTAAATTGTTTGATAGATATTAATAAGGTATTGTTGCGAATGATAGTAGAAATATTGATGTTATAAAACAAATATAGTTAAGAAACTATTAAAAGAACATTCTACAAATAAGACAGCGGAGTTTCTATGACTACGGTACGTTTACATTTTACGGACGAATATTAATTCTACCTAGTAGGTACAACCAATCAGGAGAATCAACAGATTTTTTCGTACTTAAAAATTCATTAATATTAAAAGCAACACTTTCGTCGGGAGCTATTAGCGTAAAATCTTCCGGAACAAACCTTGTAATCTCTGTTTGAGGCAAAGTTAACGAATGAGCAAATCAAATATTCAGTGACGGCCAGCAGTCGTGTTTGCCTTTGGACGGGCTCAGGTATTAACCAATTGTAACTTTTCTTATTTTGTCGAGTTTACACCACGGAGTTGGATTGTGGAATGAAAACAGTTGTAAAAGGGCAATGACACTTGACACATGTAGGAATAGAGATTGTAAAGACTATTTTTTATATTGTATAAGAGAAGTTTTAAGAAGTTACGTAGTTTGCGCTTAGTAAATGTATATTATGTAATAAAAAGTGTCATCTAAAATATATTCCAATGTAATTCAAATTAATTAAAAATTCGCAATGTACAAACAAACAAGATGAAACAAAGTCTTTTAACTGACGTTGATAGCGAAATGACGTAAGGAAATCATAAATATTCCTTCTATCAAGAAAATATTATTTCCTAAATACAGATTTGTATTAAATTAAAAAATCTAGACAAGATATACACATAGGGGATACCAAGTGGAAAGAGATAAGATATACACACACGGGATACCTAATGGAAAGAGTTAAATATTTCATACGGGCACCATCACTGATGAATTATCTGTTATAGTTTTACCCACTGCTGGGCATGTTTTCTCAATCAACGTTAAAAAGAAGGAATTTCTCGGTTCTGTTGGCTTGTATTTATTTTAGGTTAGTTACCACATAACTCCATTAGTTACAAATCAATTTGGAAAATTTGTTTTCTATCTGTTAAGATCTACTTACAGATTGATCTCATAGTAACTTTATGAATATCGGTTTAGTACTTTAGTTATTAAATAAAAATAACTAGTTTAGCAATGATTGAAGTCTGTTTTTTTCTTGTGCGAATCTTAAATTACATTATTCATGTGGAAAAATAATACTGCTGTGAAATCGTTGATTAGGCTATTAAACCAGTATAGAATTTTATTTAGAATTTCTCTTCTCTTGCATTTGTGAAGATAGATAGATACTCTTGTAAAGATTACAATAGTAAACTTATTATAAATATAAACAATTACAAGAAATTATCACAATGAGAAAACAATGGACAACCATATCGCTAAAAGCGATCTCTTCCAGGCAACCTTTGAATGGAGAGGAGTAATTATAAACAGTTTGATCGGAGGCACGATGAAATTCTATTATTTCTAAAATATAGAGATGTGATATTTTTGAATCGAAGCATTTGGCATTCCATTGTTTCTGCCTACCCTAATGGGAGACAGGCGTGACAGATATGTATGTATGTATGCATGATATTTGTGTAGGTGGTGTATTATGCTCTGTTCCTTTAGTCACCATTTGCAACATCCCAGAGACGTAAAGTAGTAGCGACATATTGTATTCTTAACTTGTCACCAGATGGAGATAAAAGCACTTAGTAATCTCCCAAGGCAACATGTACAATACAATTTTAATCTATATTTGCCCCTTTCCAGCATTGAATTACCACTTGGAAAGGTAGTTATTAAAGAAACATTTTAACGTACCTAAAACATTAGAGTATTATATACCTTTTATAAAGTGATTCTGGTAACGAAATTCTCGTGTGCTTATAAAAACAGTCTCTTTGAAATGTTCTCTCTCATTAACCTGTTTGAATTACAAATAGTTACATAGACAATAAATAAATTTCGTATACATTTCATATGTATTAGAAAAATGTGCGTTAAATTCGAAATATTGTGTTTGTTTTATTTATGGCGTGTATAGCTATATAAAAAATAAAATATTTACAAATGAAATAAAACATTATAAACAAGTAATATAAGAGCAATATACATAACATGCGGGACAAAATTGAGTTAATTGGCATTCTTTTAACTGAGTTTTACATCAGTAAGACCTTTTTTTTCTTTCATGTTTTTTCAATAACCTAATAATCTGTTTTTCGAAATAATAAGCTACTTGATAATAATAATAATATATTTATTATACAAACATTTACAAAAGCTTCAAAAAGTAGTACAATACAAAATTTTACTCTCTTGTGGGATTTTGCCAGTAGTTGCCACGCTTGGCAGGTGGATCGGCAACTGCAGTCGGGCTTTAAGAATGTTTTAAGAGGATATTATATCGTATTTCCTTATAATTTTAATGTTTATCAAAACAAAAAAATGCAACCAAGTATTTTTGAAAATAAAAATAAATAATCTTCTTATCTATTAACATGGCTTATCTGGCTGTCAAGTTAATGGGGGCTTCAATTTTTTGCCGTTTTTGGCCCATGTTTCCTTAAAAAAAACAGATTTTTGGTGAAATATTCCTATAAAATCACTATATATTGTTACAAGTCTTTAAAGACTATCCAGGGTTAAATAAGACGCTACTCTAGGGTATATTAATGAAGAAAATGATAATAAATACCTTTTTTATAACCCAAAATTTGCTTTTCATATATTTTTTTTTTAATATTTTTCTTCATTATAACCTAATTAATCTGCTAACAAATAATAAACACAACAAAAAATGAATTATTCAAAAGCGTATTACATGTGATGCAAATGCAATAAAAATTAATTGCCAAATGTATGTAAATACATACATTTGGATATTAAATATATAGATAAGGAGCTGTTGTCTGTGGCTTTGCACACGTTGTGTAGTATTTCGCCTTTAAGTCGAAACTGTCAAATATATTTTTTTATGCAACATATTATGGCAAACAAGCTGACGGTCCACCTGATGGAAAGTGGCAACCGTCGCCTATATACATGAGGAGTACCATGGACATAATAGAGTACTGTTTTGCCCATGACACTCCCCATGTGTTACCATTTCTGAGAAACTCAGGTGTTATTTTTGTGAACCCTGTAAATTCATTGCCATATCCCACCCTTCAAACCGAAACACAGTCATGCAAACACAACTGCTTCACGGCAAACGACTTTTGTACAAACTCCCAAAACATTCTTTTTTAACGAATTTTTACGTTATAAAATAAACCTATGTTTCAAATGTTAGATTTATTGGCTTAGTAGTTTTGGCTGTGAGTTAAACGTCAGTTAAGATAAACGATTTTATAACTACAGATAATATATATATTTAAAAGAAATACATTTTGCGACTGCAATATAAATGTATTTTCAATAAATCTTTTTAATTGAAATCCTTTCCCCGCGAACTAGTTCTGCAGAAACTTTGTTCTTTCGAATTTCTCAACCTTCTGAGTTGTTGGAAAACCCCTTAGGAGCGATTTAATAGTTATTACGTGACGCGCGAATCAATGAAAATTTAACCACGTTTTTTACACGCGAATTTAAATGTTTGTTAGATACAGATAAGGTTGCATATTGTGTGTATTCTTTCATTTTGTGTAAGTTATAATTCATGGGTTTGTTCAAGTAAATTAAGATATAAAATATTCTATGCATTAATTCAGTTGTTCTGTCCAGCGTCAATCAGTAATAAATACTGAAACAATTTAACAAAACTTTCATGTTTATATTATGCTTATTCACGTAGACAAAGTAGCAGTAAAGAGCTAAAAGTGCTCTTTAGCCATGTGCTTCAAAATTATGGTTCAGTAAACCACATCTGAGGCTATCTTATGTAATAAAAGTGTCTTAGAACCTCAGGAAGTGCCACCTTCAGGGTAGAGACATTAAATAATTCTTCGTAAGAAATTCAATGTACAGGACCCTAAATATATAAATCTTAGGTACATACTCAAGAATATATAAATATTTGTATTGTATAGGATCGAACTCATGACTGTTGGTGAGGCGGTGTGTTAAACAGCCACATCGCTAGGATCATCAAATTGTGATTTTAATTATTTCAAGATATATTACTTTTAATAAAAACATTTCTTTTTCCTTCTGCAATAGGCACATATATAATTCACTCCATCTATATGTTATTGATCTAAGATATAAATAACCAAACCACTGCGATACTGTACGTTCGTAGATGACGTACAAAATGTAGTCGTAAAACAAAATCATCATCTCGAACGCTATAAAAATTGTACGAGGTTCGAAGCAATACCTCGTATGGTGCAATAAAATGCACTACGTGTCAGAATATTGAACTACATCATAACCATATATGGAATAAGAAATTGTAAGCGATTGCCAAAAATAGGAGGGTCTCAATCCTTACTAATAAACTAGCTTTTACCCGCGGGTTCGTTCACATGACCAGGATATGATAACTGACTGGGGAATGTAGCTTATATCCTTCTACATTCAATTATAGTATTGTATTGATATATAAACCAAATTTCGCAGTGATTGGCTAAGTCATTAAGGTGCTATAAAATAACAAACAAACACTCTTTCACATTTATATTATTAAAATAAGGATGTGTAACCGAGTTTGTTGGTTTATTATTTCATACCGCATTAACGGTTAATAAACCATCATTATCATATCAACCTTTAACTGTCCTTTGCTGAACATAAGACTCCTTCTTGGGGGGTTTTGCCAGCAGTTGCCATGCTTGGTAGTCGGATTGGCAACCGCAGTTAGGCTTTAAAGATGTTTTAAGAGGGACGCTGCTACCCATACCTCGCCCTCCTTTAGTCGACTCTTACGACACCCACGGAAAAAGAAGAGGTGGTCTATTCTATGCCGGGACCACAAGGCTAACCAATTACTATTAAATATTAGTTAAAGGATATTAATAGTATATGGAACGGAGAAGGACGTAGGGTTTCAAGGGCCAGATGTATTTTGTAGGGACTTTGTATTGCGGTCACGCGAACAAAATCGCAGATAAAAACTAATTTGACATATTTTTGATGTTATATGATCACTTAGCCAATTTTATAAAATTAATTTTTATTCAATATAAAATGGCAAACAAACTGACGTCTGATGAAAAGCGGTAACCGTTCCTTATGTGATAATTGTTAGTCATCATTATGTCAGCCATTTTTCGTCCATAGCTGAACATGGTCCCCCATAAACTGCCACGAGGAACGGTTTTGAGCCACTTGCAGATAATTGTTAGTATTTGACAATAATTTTTGTATTATGTATTTCTGTAGCTGTACGGTTTTTACCTTTAAACAAAATATAGTTTTCTTTCAGCTTTTCAAAGGTTGACTCTAAGAGATTCCTCTAAGGAATAAGTCCACCATTGTGTATTTAATTTTTAATGTGTCCAATGTAAATTATGTACAATAAAGATTTTACAAACCAATTTCTGTACACAATAATAAAGATCGATACCTGGATATCTGACCTTTTATTTAAAATAGACCTCAATTTAATGATTGTGAATAACAAGTTATAAAATAATTGTAATTCTGTATCAGAAAGTCACAACTTTAAGAAAGGATATAGGATATGCGATACCATTAAAAGTTTCGAGCGAAGTCTGGTTTATACAAAATTTATGTAACTAACTTATAGATTTTTTTATTATTTTTATTTCAGACGTTAACTGTCCGCTGGTGAACATAAGCCTTCCCCATAAGGGGAGTTTTGCAAGTAGGAGCTTATGTTCAGCAGTGGAGAGTTAACAGCTGATATAATTATGATAATATGGATATAAATTATTTATTATATTATATAATATTATATCTACCAGAAGAAGACTTTATACAAAAGTCGTTTGCTGTCCTCTGTCCCATTCGCGTTTCAACTGTGAAGCAGTTGTTTGCATGACTGTGTTTCGCTTTGAAAGGTTGGGATATGGCGTGAATTTACAGGGTACAGAGGAATAACACATGAGTCCTCAGGAATGGCAACGCATGGAGGGTATCATCGGCGAAACAGTATACTCTGTTATGTCCATGGTACTGCTCATGTCTATAGACGACGGTTACCACTTTCCATCAGGTGGGTCGTCAGCTTGTATGCCATTTTAAGTTGTATAAAAAAATATTTTAAAATATCAGTATATATCAAAATTGGTCCGTAATTAACGGTAATATTACGTAACATATGCACAAAAAGATAAATTGAACATGGTTCCTTTTTTCAATGAACAGTTAAACATAATATCAAAAACAAAGCTCGTTTCATAACAAAACCATTAAATTTCACTAACAATAATGACAAACACGAATTATTTTGAAACAGTTCTAGAGAGATCATAGAAATTTCTGTCACGTCCAACGTAGGACCAAGAGCTGTATTGAAGGTAAAAACCGCCCCGGGAAGATGCTAATAGAATGCATAATTTTGTACTGAAACTTTCAATAGATGAAGAGCTTCGTTCCGGATATAGTAATGCCATATATTTATATGGGATGAATGATGAGATTGTCTCGGTGAATTTTTTCCCAAAGAAACATGGGTTAAAAAAAAAATTCGAGTCTCCCACGGCGTATCAAGCTGTCGAGTTAGTGTGGGAGGGTCAAATTTTTTGTCGGTTTTACGTCTTTTATCCCTTTGGGAAAAATGTTGAATTTCACTGATAGAAAAAGTATTCTAAAAGAATGTTAATAATTTGTATGATATACTGGCGACTTGGTCTACGTGACCGGGATATATTCACTGACCAGGATAACACTGCTGAACACAAGCCTCCCCCGTAGGGGATTTTGCCAATAGTTGCAATGCCGGATTGGTAACCGCAGTTAGGCTTTAGAGTTAGTTAGGTAGTTTAGAGTTAGTTTAGTTTTAAGAGAGATGCTGCTGCTTCTCTCGCCCTCCCTTAGTCGCCTGTTACGACACCCACGGGAAAGAAAGAGGTAGTTTATTCTATACCGGGACTACATGGCCTTGCAATACTATATATATATATACCAAATTTCATAATGATTGGTTAAGTCACTAAGACGTTAAGCGGTTACAAAGAAACTTACTTTCAGATTTTTAACACAAGTAAAATTTTTTAAAACTGTAATCTAAGTACTATTATTTATTCCATGACACTAATAAAATGCGATATTTTATGCTTTATGCTCTTGATATTTATATGCTAGCAATATCTATATATACGTGATTGACCCAATTTATGTACATATTAGTTACAATATATATGTTGACTCAATATCGAATAAATTAAATATTGGTTAATCAATATAATCAATAATACCAAAATAAAGAATCCTATCGAAATGAATATATCTGAAAATATTGAAGAGGGTGTTGACCTTTTTTCCTTATCAATATTCAAAGTAACTTTGTATACGAGTATCTACAAGGTCTTACCTAATACAATGCAACGTACGATTCTTATTGCATTAGTCATGTCCCGCTATAAGTTAATAAAAATTCGCAATATCATAATTTGTCATGTTCAGTAATAATAGATTTTGTTATAATTATTATAAAATAATATAATGTGTATCAGCTTCTTTATTATAACTAGGTAAAATGGCATTCTAAAAACATAAATCCTATATCTTAAAAGAGGCCGTTTTATAAACTTCATTCCTTTAATTTTTTTTTTAGTTATATTGTTATCTTACTTTTCTTTTAAACCTAATCTTGTTAGTTACTTTGTTTGAGTTATATATTATTTCATTTGCTCTTCTAATATAGTTAATTGTTTGTTATAGTAATAATTATGTCTTTATTTATGGATGTATATATATATATATATATATATATATATATATATATATATATATATATATATATATATATATATTTAATACATTATATGTATGTTTCTATTAGTCTAATTATATGTTTATATTATATGTATATATTAAGTATTAATTTTGAAATTCCTTCTATTCATTAATGCATCGCCTATTTATTTCTCGGTTTGCCCAATGGTTGACTGGTAGAGAACACCGTCGGGTGTTAAGTCCGCCATATGTACATAGTTTCACTGTGTATTAAAGTTTAAATAACTAAAGTAAATAAATAATCATAGTGATTTAGCAATAAATCCCCATTTTGAGGTTTACACTGACAAAGATATTTTTTATTGATACGACAGCACCATGGACATCACAATTCATTTACTGCGACACCTATGTTAGTCTTTAATTTCCAAATGCTATAGCGTCATGTCCCTGTTTTCTCTCCGCCCCTCTAATTTCACTATCATATCCCACTCTTTAAAACAAAACACAGTTATGAAAGCATAGGTGTTTAATGGCGGAAACATGAGTGGAACAGAGGTACGGATGACTTTTGTATAGATTTTCATTGGCAAATATAGATGTTTAAATTATGTTCGTCTCTTTTGGTACCTACTAAAAGTTTCTAGGCAGACTTTGTTATATTCAAAGATCTTTAACAGGGTTAACTAAATATGCTTGTATGTCGCCTCGCCAACTTCTCACGAGTAGTATTAACACATTTTTTACTATTACTGTTTTCCCTGTATTTAGATATGTGTAATTAAAACAAAGAGCAGAATTAGAAATATTTGTTTAAAATGCTTTTTTGTATAATACCATTCATAAAAATATAACGATACAATCTCATATTTAACATCTTAAACTTATTGTTTTTGTATTTGAAAGAAAGAAAGAAAGAGAGGAAGAGATAAAGAGGTAGAGAGGGAGAGAGGGAGAGAGAGAGGGAGAGAGGTAGAGAGACAGAGAGAGTAAGAAAGAAAGAATGAAAGAATTTAATCGAAGAAGCATGCATATTTCTACTATATTATTAATTGTTGCATGATGGTGTTGTTGCCGTGTGGTTTCGGCATTGAATAAGCCATTCCCGTGAGAGTCGTAAGAGACGACTAAGGAAACTTAACGGTCGAAGTCTAGGTCAAAACCTAAATGCAGTTGTTAACCCGCCTGCCAAGCGTGACAACCACTGGCAAATTTCCCTTAGGAGTGAGGTATATGGTTAGCAGAGGACAATTAATAGCTGATATGATGCTGATGAGGATGATAGTGTGGTATTTGAACTAATAAAATAAAACCTATTAGAGTCTTAATTGAGAGTACTATAATAAAAATTACCAGAGGGAGATTTTGTACAAAAGTTGATTGCTTGAGTACCTCTATCCCATTCGTGTTTCTACCGTGAAGCAGTTTCTACCGTGAAACTAAAACACAGCCATGCAAACATGGCTGTGTTTCGGTTTAAAGGGTGGGATATGGCGTGAATTTACAGGGTACAGAGGCATAACACCCGAGTCCTCAGGAATGGCAACGCATGGGGAGTATTATGGGCGAAACAGTTTGCTCTGTTATGTCCATGGTATTGGTCATGTCTATAGTCGACGGTTACTACTTTCCATCAGGTGGACCGTCAGCTTGTTTGCCATTCTAAGTTGTATAAAAAAAAATCATTATTTGTATTAGTCGCACTAAAAACATTTCTACCAAGACTTTTTCCGTTCTATTTACCTACGTCCTTCGCAACGAGAAATGACCACTTTTGCGGCTACCAGCCAATGCTCGGCACAGTTCTCAATTATTTCTGGAATAGCTTTATTTTCCTGTCGGTGCCTTGTAATATCGGCACGGATTCTAGTAACTGCTATGAAATATAACCTAATTTTCTTTAGGTACGATACATTTTTACAACCAACTTAAAAATGATGAAGTATTTAATAAATTTTTTTGCATGTTTTTTTTTACTATAATGATAGCGAATATGTATGTAGTTCATCTGACAGTAAATAATTATTTTAGTACGCGGTGTTAACTTTGAAGAAAAGTTAAGAGACGCCCTTTTTGGAAAACCCATATTGCAGTCTTTATGGAAAACTTCGACAGGGAACTTAATTGCATAATCTTAATATTTATAGCAGAAAGTTGCTCTGAAAAAGAACTGTACGTGATCATTTAGCAATTACGAATAAACTTTAATAATTCTTTTTAAGTCGAAAGATATTGCATAGTTAGTTTAAAAAGTAGCCCTTCTCCATCAAAATACTAAGAATGTAGCATGAAAGCATCAAGAAGTAATGAATAAATAAACTTAACATATATTTTAAGTACCTTGTTATAGATAAAAACAATATACTTTAAAGAACTTTTTAAACTTTTTCTGTAAAACTTATGATGTACGAGTAAAATAAAGTTTTTTTTTTATTTTTATTTTTGCACTATATGTATTATTATTAAATTGTGGACTTCACACCGTGTGTTTTACTGTTTTGGATAATCAAAAACGCAAAAAGAATGCAACTAGTAAGACTACATACCAAGGTCAGCGGTGAGTTTGGTTCACCTAACTATGGTTTGATCTTTATTTATTTATTTAATAAGGTTCACCTACAACTTTTACATTTTACATGCTACTTAGTCAATAACACAAAAAATATTTTTTCCTAATGTGAAAGTCTTTTACAGGCGAAAACCACATGCACTATTATAATATTTAATAATTATTAACAATGACAATAACAATATCCGAATAATAAATAGATTAAGATGTCTAAGATTTTTCTTAATAACTTATATTTGCTGTTGATTGATCCAAAATTGATGTCACTGTGAGCATTCAGAATCCTACATAATCTGGGTACAGGCGAGTTGACTCCTAACACTGTTTTTCTTAACGGAGGACATAAAGGTGTTATCTGTTTCCGAGGTATCTTATTCATACCAGATATTGCTTCTGTAGGCTTTTGATTTAACATCTAATTTAAATCAGCAGTTAAAGAAAAAAAAATGTTTTGAGTACCATCATATTGGTCCCTATTAATTTTATAAAACTGAAGCCAGTTTTTGTGGGACAAAATCTTTTAAAGAATTAAAATATTCAATATATTGCAGCTGCTTTTTTTTGTAGAAATGTCAATATAAATTACATAATAGAGCAATAGACTAGTGACCAGTGTTGAATTATTATTCCCTCAAAAAGGGATGGGTTTTCATTAATAGGCATAGATAGGCCACAAAATAGGTGTATTATACGTGGAGGTCCCTCAATCAGTCCCACGGCTAGTTTCAATCCTGTATTAGCTACATATTCCAATCAACGACTTGCATTGACGAATAGTGATTATGAATGAGCCTATAGAATATATCAAGCTATATATCAATATGTGTACTTAATAATGTGCTTTTATCCATAATAGTCCCATAGAAAGTAATCCTAGGCCATTCGCAGAGGTGGATTAATACTCGTATATTTATTTATTTATTCATTGGAAAGCCAACAGCATAATGTATTATGACATATTACATACTTCTTGAAATCTCAAATGAAACAACATAGTTCAGTACACAATTATGTAGAATTGTAGTATTTTTTTAAATTTTATTAAGAGGGAAAATATAAAACTTATTCTTAGTAAGTACTTATTTATTAGTGTGAGCATTGCATCTGAGTATCTTTCGCTAAATTAGCAAAATATTATATTTTTTGCCTTGCTACGATCGACTGGACTAACAGTCGTAATAGATCGGTTGGCCATCCCTGCTCTATGCCATGTGCTATACCATAATGTTGCAAAATATATATGTTAAATATATGGTTTGTTTTAATAGAACTTGATGAAAAATTATTCATATTTTGATTTAAATTATCACAAAAACACTATCTAAATAAAATTAGTGACAAATCGAAACATTCAATCATTTAAATGATTTTTTATCTGTACTACTATTAAACAAAAACAGACCGTTTTAAGGTCAGTTTAATTACTTATTTATTTACATTTTCATGAAGTTCTTTTCAAAGAGATTATAGATATCACAGTTGTACCATTTTCGTTTTAACTAATATAAATTTAGAGCGTGCAGTTGTAGATATGCTATCATAGCTGCATGATCCCGGTATAGAATAGGCCACCCTTTCTTTTCCAGTGGGTGTCGTAAGAAACGACTGAGGAAACTTTATAGTTGAGGGATGAGCAATAGCGTTGTGTAACATCATCAAATTCTAACTGCATTTGTCAATCTACCTGCCAAGAGTGGCAACGACTGGCAAACTCCCCTAAGAAGGAAACCTATATGTTCAGCAGGGAACAGTTATATATATATATATATAATAATATCTTAAATATAGAAATATATTTGGTTGCGAAACAAGCAGTTTTTTACACTTTAAAGAAAAACTGCAGCTTCAATCGTCATAAAATAAGTACGAGACAAAAAACTGAAGTAAAAAAATCGATTGCAAAAAGAATAATCTAAATCGGTTCTAAATTGGCGACCTAATCTCGTAAATAAACTAGACGAATTGAGAACGTCCTTCTTTCAAAAATGTTTCTGAAAGAAGGACTATCACTAATGGAAATGTTGTGCGAGTTTAATAACATACTTTCATCAACAAACTTATAGTGACTGTTGCTGGCAGTATATTAAAATTATATTAAAAACAAAAACTGTTCGAAACAAAGAATAGGAAAAAGTTTGCAAAACAAAAGTTACCAACTTATTTCTGTTTCAGTGACATTTTCAAATAGCAATGCCGGGCCACATTCCGCGACGAACTTGTTAGTGAACAAATACTGCAAAAACAGTAGCTAGCGTAGAGGTAATAAGAGATCTTTTGTTTAACACGAATTTTGTTAGCTTGTGAGATTTATTCAGCACTTTACAATTTCAACATAAAAAGAAGAGAGTATAAAAATCGTAACGGTAGCTATACGGTTTCTTTACATGATACATTGTTGGCGCAGTATGCACGTATACAATACTTTCCATTAAGCATTGTATTTCCTGATACTTTTCATATTGTGAAAGTAGTATTAGGATACCTACATACGAGTATATACGTACAAATGTGCGTATATAAAGAACGTGATACGTTCCATTTTTGAACAGTCATATTTGAGCCACGGAAGGGATGACGTTTCTTTCAAACTTTAAGAGTTGACTGTATCCCTCAATGAGATAAGTTCGCTATTATTACGTATTGTTATGCGAATTTCTTCTAATAGGTTTTTTTTTTTTTAAAAAAGCAACTTTTTACACTCACGTCAGTTTTAATTAAATAAGGAACTTAGGACAAATAGTTGCGTATGTCCTTAGGCAACCGATGTAGAGGTATTTATAACAGTTTCCTATGATAATTTATTTAGCATAAATCATTATTTAAATTATTTATTTTTGTAACTTTCATGTATGAATCTAAAGTATGCAAAGTAGATATAATAGGTATTCCCTATTATTAATCACAGGGCTTGTTGACGGTACAGGTATTGATCATAAAACTAACACTGTGATATTTAAGATTAACGACTTTTCTATTAGATGGAGCCACGCTTTGAATCAACTTCTAGTAGCACTATTTCCGCACCGATACGACATCGTATTCTTTAAAAAAGGAGCATATTCCTTTTCAAAAGGCCGGCCGCCTGTAATTATTCCGATGTTGCGGGTGCTCATAGGTGGCTCTAGTTACCATCAGGTGAGCCGCAAGCTCGTTTGTCCCAATGTTTCGCATGTCATTTGTTTCATCTGTATTATAAATAAACGATGGACTTATTTGTTTTAATTATTAAATAGTATAAATCATAATCGCTTTCCTTGTCTATCTATTTCTCCGCTTACTTATTCTAAATCTTAAAATAATTTTTGATACAGGTCCTAATGTTTTTTAAATATTTTTAAATAAGGTATGTACAATATGCGAAGCCGAGGTAGGTCGTTAATAATATATAAAAAATATATTTAACAATATACCTGTTACTTTAAATAGTGCTTTCCAGCGTATTCCCATTAACGAAGGTAAATGTCAACATTTCCTCATTGCGAACAGGGGCGCACTTGACGACAAACTCGTTACGATGAATAATTACAGGAATGCGGTACATTATTAACTTCTTTCCACGGGCTGCTTAACATGTGAAATGAGCGCATTTTTTTCTTTCTCTCTCTCTCAAAATAAAAACCTTTAACATGTTTTTTTTCTGAGTTGTGTGAATATTGCACTGTGTGTCGAAATTTGTAAGAGAAATTATTTTTTTATTTAATCTTTATTGCACCATCTAATGAATATTACAAATATATATATTTATACCACTGAGGTGGCAAACAAGCATACGGTCTACCTGATGGTAAGTGGTTACCGTAGCCTATGAAACCTCTTTACACCTCTTTTGAAGAACCCCATGCTGTAGGCTCTTAGGAAAACCTCGGCAAGGAGCTCATTCCACAACCTGAGTGTTTGTGGGAGGAAACATCTCTGAAACCGCGCAATACGCGACCATTGAGGCTATAGGATATGAGGATGAACTATCTGTCGATGGCGAGCCGTAATCATATATACAATTATTTCAATTATTATATTTATGTCCAGTTGCTTACCTTCAGGATTTATAATAAATGTGTATATCAGTCTAAGATATGGATTCATGTGCCAAGTTTTATTAAAATCTGTTCAATTTAAATGAAACGAAAAGGATACTTTTTTATCGTTTTTTACGTAAGCAATGCCATAAAATACAGTTTATAGATGTAAATTATTTTAATGTTCGATTTTTTCTTGTTTGATGTTTAAACGGTCGTTTAATTAACTCCATGCCTCATCATTAGAGGGAGGACGAAGCAGCTTAAATCTAGCATGGCACTGGCCTATTAAATTTACTTATGTTTTTATTTATTTTTTACTGTAGTCAATTTAGCTAAGCTCGAAACCTTTACCAAGCCATTGCCAAAATTTCTTTTTCACAAATGTCTCTACTCAAAGTTATTTGAGTTGTGACTTTTGTAAATAAAACAAGTTTTTGATTCACATTTACATTGTATACGCAATAAATTAATTATAAATTCTGGTTGACGTTTCTATGTTTACTATTTGATAATAAAACAAAAAGAAAATTACTTACCTGAAGCCATTTGATCTTCGTTATGTTCTCTTCTGTCACCGTCAGCGCCCGTCGCTCCCCGAGCTTGTAGAATTCATCGTAGTACATGTATTCCGTAAAAGTTAAACCACTTGTGGTGTACTGCTGTGTGAAATACACTGATATAGTTCCGTTCATAATATCGTGTTCTATTATCCATCGGCATTTTATCGGTACAGGAAACGCACTGGGGAAATTAGGGGTCTGGATGACCCCAACGGGGCCTTTTAAGTGCCCTCCACAGGTTTGGGGTCCTTGGTGTTCTTCTTGGGAGTAGGCGCGGTCCGCTGCGATGGTGGTGATAAGTGTGATGTGGAGGAGGCGCTGCATCGTTAACCTGAAGCAAAAAGAATCAATTGTTGTTTATTTTGTTTATGCTTAACATCAATGTAGTCTTTATTGTTAAATACAATAAAATACGTATTCCTTGAACACAGTCTACCCATAGATCTATCTATTGTCTGTGTCATTCTATATTATCCTGACTACTGTATTCCTTGATCTCTTTGGTGTTGCTAGTCTGAAACCTATATTTTTTTCTTTACGTCGTTGAACCAATTCATTTATAAGAAAATTATTATACAGCATTTTATTATCTGTTAGACTTAAATAATTATCCTTTATATTTTAAACATATTTAATGGCAGAATATGCTATGATTTTTACATTATGTTAACATAAAATATGCATATTTCGATAAAATTTGATGTAATGATAACTTGGTACCTAGCTGGCTAAACATTTTGCATAACTTTTTAATCCTCAAAACTTTATTGTTTATTGTTAAACGTTATAAAAAGATATACATCCACCTTTTTTGAAGTCGGTTACAAAATGTAATACCCATGTATTGTGACACTCGTATCATGACCATTACAATGTAGTGATGTTAGTGTTAATTCTAGAGGCTTATCAGTTTATCAAGTGAATCGTCAGTTTGTTTGCGTAAAAAAATAACAAAAATAAAAAATAAAGGAAAATGCATCATCATCAATAAGCATCATAGGAAACCATTATAGACAATAGCGAATTTATGTGCAGAAAAAAAAACCAATCAGGGAAATAATAAGACCACTATTACAGGGGTTCGCCCAAAGTCTTTGAAATGGTAGCGTAATATTTCATATAAAGGTCATTCATTGAAACAAATTTGGGGACAAAAACGTTGTCATTTAGCAAATACGCTTTTCAATTCCCAACGGGAATTTCCACTGGACTGCATAAATGTCCTAGTAGCAAAGTCAGAAATGGCAACGCGTTGAAGGTATATAAGGCGACACAGTATACTTTGTTATATCCATGGTACTGGTAATGTCTATAGACGTCAATGACCAATGGCCGTCATAAAAAATATCGTTCATACTATAAACTTGTTATACGATTTCGGCTGATTATCTTTCACAAACCCAAATTTAACATAAAAGGCAAAAACTGATTTTAACGACCGACTTCAAAAAAGGAGGAGGTCGATTCGGTTGTATTATTTTATGTTGGTTAACTCATAACTCGGTCATTTAAAAACCGATAGATTATATTTCTTTTTTTATCCAAAAAGATTTACTTTCAGATACCTATAGAAATTTTCTGAAAATCGATTTAGCAATTTAGTTTTTAAACAAAAGTTTCTTGGGTTTTGTCATGATTAAAGTCGGCGTTTGTGATGAAAAATTTAAAATTATTCTCATCTACCGTCATTTATTAGTATATCGCTAGTATATACCGACAGCGCAGTAGGCGTGGGCAATATGAATACTTTTTTTTATACAACTTAGAATGGCAAACAAGCTGACGGCCCATTGATGGAAAGTGGTAACCGTCGCCTATAGACATGAGCAGTACCATGGACATAACAGAGTATACTGTTTCGCCCATGATACCCCCCATGCGTTGCCATTCCTGAGGACTCAGGTGTTATTTCTCTGTACCCTGTAAATTCACGCCATATCCCACCCTTCAAACCGAAACACAGCCATGCAAACACAACTGCTTCACGGTAGAAACACGAATGGGACAGAGGTATCCAAGCAATCGATTTTTGTACAAAGTCTCCCTCTGATAAAATCTGATATCTATATATTGGGTTTGTCTGGACATTGATGGCGGAAAAAAATTCATCACCCACCTCAATATCGCCCATATCGTTCGGATATCTATTTTCGAATATGTTAAAAGTCTGTTATCCATATATTTTTTTGAATAACAGACTTTTAACATATTACACATTATTGGACCAGTATACATATATCGTAACTAAAACATATAGATATTGCTATATATTGCCCATCCCTATAGCGCAGGCGGAATTATTTTTCCATTATTTATTGCATTAAAAAAAGGAAATTGATATAACAAATAACTATTTTCCTTTAGAAACAAACTGATGTTCGGAAACAGTGTAAATTGTGCCTACAAATAAAATTACTATGTCCACATCTCCAATTTGTATCCGGATATTCACTAGGGAGCGAACAGATAGCAAATATTTGTATTAGAAATAATGTTACTTTGCCGTTATTGCAGGATCCATAATATTTGAACGGGCAATTTTTACGTGAATAATATTCTTATTGTACCTTAAATAAACGTACGTATTTTTATTTCTATTGTATTTTATTGTTAATATTACAATAGTTTTTAACCGCGACTTTGTCCGTGTTATCGAGATCTTGATTGACCGGCATAAAAGTGGTCTATGTCCTTCTTTATCTACTGAAGTCGTTGTGGTATCAAGATGTAATAAATAAACAAATTCAATTTCACATTTACAATATCATTATTACAGACAGACATCCATTACAGACAGACAGACATCATATTAGAGACAGAATCCCATTGCTAGCAATATACCCAACTAGGTCGACCTCCTCGCAGTTCTCTCTGGAAACTATCATGGTTAATTCCTGATGAATTCATCATGATGGGTTAACTGGCCTGTTTTCATTCTCATCTATCACCCTTCACTGGTGCTCCACCAGCGTATCCCGTTAGCGTGGGCGGGGTTTCCATACCATTTACACCCATAAAAAAAAAATATCACTATTACTATGTGGACCCAGCATAAAATAAGCTACCCCTTCCTTTACCGTGGCTGTCGTAAGAGGCAACTAAAAGAACTTGATGGTGGAGGGATGGGCAGCAGCGTGCCTCTTAAGAACATCGCCAACGCCAAGCTGCGGTTGTTAATCCACTTGTCAAATGTAGCAACTACTAAACAAACCCCCTTTTGAGGGAGGCCTATGTTCTGCAGTGTACAGTAGAGATATGATGAATATTACTAGCTTTTATCCGCGACTTCACCCGCGTAACTAGAATACTTTTACTCACTCGGATAGGTGTACATATAGATACTTAATTTATTTATATAATTTGGTGTATACGTGTACATTAAATTTCATAGTGATTGGTTAAGCTGTTAAGGCGGCATAAGGTAACAAACAAACAAACTGACTTTCACATCTATGTACAATATAATATTTAATTTATTAAAATGTGCTAATACTTATACATGTTTATTAAACAATAATATTTTTTTAGTAACGTAGATAGTTTATACGAACAAAATAAATTTAGTAAAATATATAAAGTTAGTTTCTCATTTGAATAATCGGATTTAACCCGACCTATCCAAACATTACTTGAGTTGACTCGCTAAATCGATTATTTACGCCGCGTTAAGATAATATATTCATATACCTATCTCACTGATACTGTCTTTGGGTTTGTGCAAAATCGTATAGAAAGGAAATTACAGCATAGCATGCTCGTTTATTTACGCGTAAATTGTTAGTTTATATTTCAAGTACAAAAATTGTAAATTTGAAAGATAAATTATAACTGATGCATGTATTAAATTAATAAATAAGAAATAATTGTAGGGCAATAGGTTTATATAGTAATTTAATTACGTAATTGTAACTTTACATGGTATATGATATATTCTTTAGCAATATAAAGGTTGTTGTGGATTGGTAACCGCAGTCAGACTTTAGAAATGTTTTAAGAGGGATGCTGCATTCCTCAACCTCCCTTAGTCGGCTATTACGACACCCACGGGATAGGAACGGGTGGCCTATTCTATACCAGGACCACACGCCTAGTTTTTAATATTCAAGATATATATATTACTTAGCGAGCTAAAGAGAGAACTATGATAGGAGTTTCTTTGAGTGCTAGAATCCGAAATGAGGACATTCGCAGAAGAATCAAAGTGACCGATATAACCCGAAAAATACGTAATGATGAAGTGGCAATGGCATGGTCACATAACTCGAACAACCGACAGCCGATGGAGAAGAAAGGTTCTTTAGACCTCACACATACCAAAATAGTGTATAAAAACCCCTCACTAGACAAAACGACGACTCTATACGTTTTGCAGGGAATCAATCGTTGTGGTGGTGACACCTTATGGCAATCTGTCGAGTTCACGGCTAATATAATGATAATGATGCCATAACATTATACAGCTTTGTTCCTAACTTTCAATATATGTAAACGTAGAGTGGATATATTTATGATAAATAATCACGAATAATTATCAAGGCCATGCAGGATATACTCTATTGCTAGTAATAGAAATCTAACAATCAATATTTCCAGAATTGATAACATATTATAAGAAGTTAGAAAAAATCAATTTATTATAAAATATGTTAATAAAAAAAAGAATTTATCCCCGTACCTTTGATCTAAAATGGTCACGTACAGTGCGATTTCAGAGGCTCAGGTTGTAAATGATCTTTCTGCCGAAGTCGAAAAGGGCGTAAATAATTTTCTTAAATTTCGTCCTACGGCATCCTCGTTTAGTATCAGACGAACCGTATGCTTATTTGCTACTATAGTTGTTTAAAAAAGAAACTGAGATCTGTTTTGTAGCTAGTTTAAAAGAAAGTAAAATTAAAAAGAATTTAATATTAAATTTGTGTAATCAATAATACAAAACCTATTTTAAAGAATTTTAATTTTGAAGATGCTTAACACAAATAATAACTTATGCTTTTCTATTATATTTTTACTGTAATTGTGCTTATATTTCTTATGAATTATGTACTCCTATAACAATATAAATTCGTGTATGGGGTTTATTTTTACGTAAAAGAAAAAACATTCTTATAATTTTCATGTAGCTACGAAAATGTAATTTATTTCCGCAAAAATACGAGTAAGAGAGATTCTATTCTAATACAGAGTCCATGTAAAATATGCTACTGCAAGTATATCACGTTTTTGATATATTGCAACGACTCGAAAAGAAATTTAAATAATACTAGATTCCAACTAGCCTGTTAAATTCTAGAATAACTCATGTTAACAACATGAAAATGATATTCATTTTAATGTTAATACTAGAGTGATCTGTCTGTGAATAATTAAAATATAAAAATAAGGTAATTAACAATTTCTAATGTTTTTTTTTATACAACTTAGAATAGAAAACAAGCTGACGGCCCACCTGATGTAAAGTGGTAACCGTCACCTATAGACATGAGCAGTAGCATGGACATAACAGAGTATACTGTTTCGCCCATGATACCCCCATGCGTTGCCATTCCTGAGGACTCAGATGTTATTCCTCTGTACCTAGTAAATTCACACCATATCCCACCCTTCAAACCAAAACACAGCCATGCAAACACAACTGCTCCACGGTTGAAACACGAATGGGACAGAAGTACCCAAGCAATCGACTTTTGTACAAAGTCTCCCTCTGGTAATTGTAGTATAGTAAAGATGTAATTTGTTTCAAAGATTTAACTATATAAATATATAAGTATGAACATAAGTTCTAAAAACAATATATTTAACGTAAATCGTAGTCGCTTTTGGCTAAGCCTCTCATCGCTCAAAAGTGATTGATGGGTGTACTCAGTGACAGTTCTAGACTGCAGGTCCGCAGTTACAATCATTTGTTTTCCTAGATTTGGTCTAATTATACTTTATTTAAATATATAACAAATTTAATTTTAATTTAACTGAATTAGTAGATATCTTGTAATATTATTAAATTTGTTATATAACTAACATAAAATTTCATAATAAAAATGTTTTTTATCTTGCTTTTAAACTAAACTTTTAAGTAAACTGATAATTTAACCATTAGTCATTTAATAGCTTAATATTTTATTAACAAAATTAAATGTATTATTTATAACAATTTATGTATGCTATAATAGATATAGAACTAATTGGAATCCAATTATTTACTAAACTTAGTATTATTTCATAACAAATTGTATTGTGACAAAAAAGGCAATGAACTGGATCACCTTTATTCGGCTCGATATATGACCTAGAAAGGACGAGAGTAAACATGTCTTAGGTCGTAATAATATAACATGTAATTGTGCTTGATAAAAATAGTATTAATATGTAACTCATTTATGGAAAAGTAAATTATTATTGTTATTATGTCTGTTAAATTACATGGAATGTCAAATCATAATCATTCATTCATTTTCAATAACTTTGTGTTGTATTAAACGGATATTGCTTACATTGTCACTTAGTTCTTATTTATATTATAAATATGAAAATAAGGTTTTTATTGTCTGTTTTTATTCTTTTATTTATTTATTTAACTCTTTATTGCACCATAAATAAAAATATACAATGACAAGTGAATAATTCAAATGAGATATAGTAACATAAATACATATTGAAATATACACATAAAGGTACAAAAGGCGGTCTTATCGCTAGGGCAATCTCTTACAGACAACCTTTTATTACCTCTTGGTGCTTTAACAGTGTTAAGAATGAAGAATAACATAAATTACTTTAATCAAGACAATAACGTATCCTAGTAACGTGAGCGTAGTTGCGAATTAATACTAGTAATGATTATTTTATGAAAACAATTTGAACTACTTCCATTCAGAAACAGTATTCTTGTTTCTTCAAAATTTTACATACATATTACATATGTTAACATAAAACAATCTATTTTGTAGACGTGACTGTTATGAAATGTAAACAAGAGTAAGCATTTCGTCACATGAAATATATAATGATACACGTGCAATAAAAAACTAGATGTGTCATTGTGAGTGCTGTATTTTTTTAGTAAGTTTATACTCTTTTTAAGAAGAGTAATGTTTGTCAAGAGTATGTCTATGAATGTTAGTATATTTGCATGTATATATGTCTAATAATATGTGGAGTTGATAGTTGTGTTTTGATTTTGAGAGTATTATAGGATAAAAACCACCGTACGCAATAAAGCTGTAAGGTAGTTATAAACTATTAAATCTTTTACGAAACAATAATGTATGTCTTTTAAGTAACTTCAAAAGCAATGTTTTTCTCAATTCTAAATCTAAATTGATAATTATTTTTGCAGTAAGTGTATAGGGTCCACTCTCATCATAATCTATAGCCATATAGCCAGAGGGAGACTTTGTACAAAAGTTGATTACTTGGGTACCTCTGTCCCATTCGTATTTCTACCGTAAAGCAGTTGTGTTTGCATGGCTGTGTTTCGGTTTGAAGGGTGGGATATGGCGAGAATTTACGACATCCAAGGGAAACTGCACGCCCGATGTCCATAGTAAATTATATTAAATATCCGCAGGAAATGGTTAGTTTGCTAATTTCTATCAGATGGGCCGTTAGCTAGATTTCTATATAGTATAAACTATTTTAATATTACTAACAAGCTTTATATGAATGAAGACAAATTGGTGTCATCACCCCCGGCAGGTTTGTACGTGATGCGGTCAAAGAAATCGAATTAAAATAATTGAGTTAGGTTTCCGCTAACTAAGCAACGGGACCAGATGAAAATAATTTACTAGATTCGTACGATAAGGTTTTGTAACATAAATTTTATATATCTATATTAATATTATAAAGAAGAAAGATTTGTTTGTTTATATTGGATAAAATCAGTAACAACTTAACCGATTTTAAATATTCTTTCACCTTTAGAAAGCTACATTAACAGCGAGTAACATGGGCTAATTATTTTCGAAAATTCTATTTACCCGAGCAAAGCCGAGCCAACGATCTGGCTAGGCTTTGTTCGGATTTTTATTAGAATTTATTAGAATTTTATTTACTAATATTATAAATGTAAGTTAGTTTATTTATGCGTTATTTCATGTCGATTTAACAGCTGAACCAATCCTTAATAAAATTTGGTATACATGTAGTGTTTGGAACAGAGAAGAACATGAGATTTTTTTTTCGATCAATCTCGGTCACGCAGAGGAAGTCAAGTTTAAATATTTGTTTGTTATATATTTTTAATATTGTTAAGAAGAAATAATTATTCTTAATTGCCATTTGCTGTAGAGACCATGAGCCTGTAGAGCACAGATGCAAAGAATTTTTATCGGACGATCGCAATATGCCTCATTGAGGTTATTCGTTACTCAAGAGCTAGTAGCTAATTTGCGCAAAAGATAAGCTTGACAATCCAAAGAGGTAGTGCTGCCAATATCCTGGGTGTGCTACTTTAATGTGGTGCGTTGGAAGACTATTTATAATTAGTTAAAAAAAAAAGAAATAAACTATTTCAAACTTGTTTCATATTTTAATAATAGCTAGATTTCTCGGCTTTTCCCCTGTGAATTAAGATAAAATTTTCTTTTAGGTCAATCCAGAAAACGGTCTACATTTCATTCGAATCTTATAACTCGTTTCCAGGATACAATCTAAGACCGAAGAATACTATATATCTTCATAATTATACATATATTTTTTTAATATAATTTACGCCAGTTACAGATAAATGATAACAACTAAGCTGCAAGTCACATCTAGTATATGTAATAAATATTTGTCTATATCTGTGGCAATACTCCTATCATTAAGGTGTGTATATACAATGTAATGTCAAGGGAGGTACCTGTAACGGAAACATCAGAACTCGTGACCGCATATGTCATGGTTGTCAGTTGCTATTCGTTTTTCTTTGTCGTCGCCAAGGAATTAGAGGTGACACCATAAGTAAATGTTACTCTTTTGTCTCGCAGTCTAATGAAGAAAGGTCAACGGACACACGACGGGGCCGATTCCAAGAAGCAATAAACAAATGTTATTAATTTCCTGAGCAAGGAAGGAAGAGCCCATAAATATATTCTATACAAAATGAAAAGTCGAGAAATCTAGATTCATTGCGCAAACATTCTTTCTACGAAATGTGGAATGGAATATTTTATTTCATATGGGAACATCGTAGTCAGCTCGTTTACGATCCATCAACACGAAAGTCACAAATACGATCCTGTCAAAAATTTTACCGAAAATTATTTTGAAAACAAAACATCAGTAGTAGAATATAATTGTCCCTTATCTCCCTTGTTACAATTTCGTCATCAAGCATCTAGCTTTTATGTTGTATTTGCAACGGACTTTAAAAAGAGGGAGGTTCCCAATGCAGTTCTTTTTTTATGTTCGTTACCTCATAAATCCGTCTGTTATAATTTTTCTACTTATATAAGTTCTTCAGGAACGCAACTGTGAAAACCGCATCTAATATGGTACAATCGTTTCTGCGTAATGCTGGAACAAACATACAGATAGATAGACAAAATAAAAAAAAAAAATTATTTATTTTCTTTTTAAGATCTCTTATATCAATTTTTTTTAAATATCTTACATGTATAGACATTATCTATTTACAATTTATACCCTCTTTTTCACTGTACATACAGTTTTTCTAAAAACTGTAAATAAATCATTGAATCGTATGAAATACCACTAATATTTATTGATATATATATTTGTATCCATAAACCTCTTTCTGTACCAATATATTATTTCAATATTATACATGTCTACAATGGATACAAATACTATATTTCGTTTTTTAATGTATATTGTCAATATATGTATTTCTATTGTTGATATGTCTATACAAATAAATAAATGATAGACTTATGGGAATTATTTCCTCTAGTTGCAATGGTTCATGACAAACACCGTATCAATATTTGTTTGGGCTAGTTTAATGGTGATAATCCGATACCGGTTGCATCGCACAGCTTGAAGGTCATTTTACCACACAAGAGAGTGCTGTCGCATCGCACCTGAGCGCAACTATGTTCAGATTGATAAAAAAAAAAAGTAATATGGCGTTGGCGCGAAAAGTGATGATGGGTTGTTAGCAGCATAAGCTCTGTTTTGTGTTTTTATTTTATAATAAAGGACATATAAGTGAAGTTTGCTTGGTAACGACTTGGTTTTGTGTGCAACTTGTTATATTTCATAATAAGACAAAGTTTCTATTAATGGAAAAATTTATATGTGTGTTATGGACATGTGAAGTACCCGACATCACGCTACCCTATTCAAATACAACATTTGTGCGTGCTCCGGAGCCCGTGAGGATCCTTAGCTGCGCCGTAGAGAAAGACAGCAAACCCAGGAGGCAGGTGAACCAGCACATCAAAGAGGTACGATTAATTGAAGTTGTTGCGAACGGCATACCGGTCTAGGAAAGTTATTGTTAACCGTCCTCTCTGCCGACCCTTGGACTTTTAGTTTTTCGCCCATACAATATAAGTGATATAAATTGTCGATTTATATGCTCGAACAAAATATTTTTATAGGCTTTTCATATAGAATTTGTTCTTTTTACGAATAGAGAGAATACAGGAATTCTTTGTCAAAAAGATTTGTTAAATAGCAAAACCTTTATAAGATAGCGTTCATATCTTTCCACCTGTCCGTTAGACATTCTATTGCTATAGTGAAACGAAACTTGGAATTTGGTTTTGTGCTAGAATATAAGTACATATAATATATCTATCAATCCTTATTAACATTATAATTTCTTTTTTGAAATTATGAAATTTGTCAAACACATTCTATATAGGATGGAGAAAGATATCTATCTCCAGCCTATATTCTATCTGGGTCAGTAAACATTTTCCGTCACGTGAACGAAGTCACAGGTAAAAGCAAGTAATAAATAGTTATGACGTAATATTTAAAAAAGTTTACAGTACACGTATAAATGACACACGTTTATACTTGTAGACACACGTGTATCTACAAAAATTTTCCAAATATTGTAGATGTTTTACAAAACTTTCTCGTCATTGACGTGTATAGTCAGGATTGAAGAAACTGTTTTTTTTTATTGGATCAAAGAAACGTAACAAAACAATATTTTATGTATATTTATTATTCATTTATATATAAAATATTATGATAATAATAATTACATTAAGAAACTGTCTTACAATGTTTATATATTAATTTCTGTTAGCTAGTATTTCAATAAATAAAATACATATTTGAATATTTAAGACCTTTTTCCATAAAAAAAAAAAAACACCAAAATCAATGATAACAATAATCAATAATGGCAAAACCATTTTGATTTAAAAATCAAACTAGAAGTAAACTAATGTTGATGAAATGTGACCAATCTGAAACTTTATATGCCAAATTGGTTTATAAATAACGCAGTTCTGATGTAACAAACATAAAAAAATACAACTGAAATGAAAACCTTTTCCTTTTTTGAACTCGTTTGAAAATACATCAGAGTTTCTGAATATTTAATACAAAATTACAATCGAAATAACGCTACAGTTCAAGTTAACAGTATCTGCGTAATTTATTTTTCGGTACTTTATAATAATAATACAAGCACAAAATCTAAAGTATGGATCAAAAACCGAATTATTATGAAAATGAACAGGGCGCTACGTGACCGGATTTTCCTCTGTGAGTCGACTGAAAATGTAGATAGTCCGGTCCGGCTAACTCACGAAAGCTGTTACATTATTTAACCAAAAATAGGTACTTTAAGAAATCGTTATGAATTTTTCATTTTGGCCGTATTCAAATTCGGAATAATAAAAATTCCATGCGTCAACTCAAATGAAAAAAATAATTGCAACCTATTAAACCAGCCTTCATATAACCGCGCATAACTTTGTCCATCCAACTGATAGATTGGATATTATAGTAATGTCACACTCACATATGATGATATCAGCATTTAAATGTTAATTGCTGAACATAGACCCTTCCTCTTAGGGGTTATGCCAGTAATTGCTACGTTTGGCAAGTGGGTTGGCATCCGCATATCCTTCAACTATTAAGTTCCTTTAGTCGTCCTTTACGATACTGACGGGAAAAGAAGGGTTCTCTGGTGTAAAAGTAGAAAGTTTCAGATTTAACATGTAACAGACATAATATTTATTTATTACTAATATGAGTTTTTAGAATCATTATTATTGAAAACTCTGCTGCGCTATCGGTTTATGCTGGCAGGTACCAATGAGAGATAATAAATAAAAATCTGATCAGTTATTGTATCGTGACGAATTCAACAAGAATTAACCATAATAATTAGCGGAAACCACGTGAAGGTCGGCCTGGGTCGTTAGCCCCATTACTTCATCCCAACGAGGGTGACTATTGCCAAGCTAACCCTCCTTACGGTCTCCTCTGAAAACCTCTGGTAGATTCATCACGATGGGACAACTAATGTAACTTCATCCTTACCTGTCCTCATCCACTGGTATCTCGCTAGTATATACCGATTGGTTTAGCTGGTTTACCATTTTATTCTTACCCATTGACCTATCGGTCTTACTGATCCGTTTGTTTATTTGCTACATCGCTTTTTAAATTTATGCAAAGTTTTATATGCACACAATGTTAAGCGAACCACGTGATAAGAACTCAGTTATAAAAGCAATGGGAAAAAATAAATAACTCCAACACAATATGCTATCTACAAAAAAAACATTTTCCTTTTCAATCTGTGCGTATTCTGCGCATTGTGTTCGCTGTATTAATCTCGTTGTTCATACATAAAAGTTACATATGGATAACTTGATCACCATGCCGCGTTCACGTCACGGTATCTTCCCGTGGGATCTGAAGACTTATCCGTTGTGCTTCCGCACCTCGTTTTGTAGGGTGACCATGTTTTTAATAGATAAAACTGAAGTGGTTACCCGTCAGTACTAAGATAGATAGAATGCAGTAAAACCCGTTGTGCCCATGGTGACGAATTCACAAGGAATAAATTATAATGGCTTCCACGGGAAACTCCATAGAGATCGATTTGACCTCATTGCTGTGTTATCAGAATGTACCCTATATTACTAACAATAAATTGCCTATATTCTGTTATTAACAATCCATTTCTCCCCAATGTTAGCAAAAGAGAGCTTATTTACGACTCATATACTGTATTATAGATACGAGTATTTACCTATAAAACTTGGGGAGGAAGGGATTGTTAGTAATGCGAATTACCAGCCCCATCGCTAGCAATATACCTTGGCAGGTTGACCTCCACGTGGTCCCCCATGGGAAGCATAGTACTAAATTCTAGGTATATTCATTACGATGGCCTAACTGATCTGTCTTTTTATCCTAACCTGTTATCTCTGATTGGTGCCTCGCCAGGGTATACCGTTAGCGCAGGCGGGGTTGCTGTTATAATTTAATCCATTCAAAGGAAACCTATACAACCTTATATTTACAACAATATAAAAACAAATGTCAGTTTTACATAATATAATATGTTTAAAATTGAAAACTGAAGAAGGGTCAAATTTAAAGTACCCGTAACCGGCGAGCGTGTATGAAAAGATTGATGAACGTGGAAGAAGCTAAAAAGGTCTGTTTGAATCGAAGCATTTGGCGTTTCATTGTTTCTGCCTACACTAATGGAAGACAGGCGTGACAGATAAATATGTATGTAAAATTGAATTTTTTAAACCAATTACAATAAAAATTTGTACATATACTACGAGTACTTGTTACCTGCAGCTTTGTAAGCGTAGTGACATATATCTTTTTTAAGTTGAAATTTTCAAAAATACTTTCTTAGCGAATACTTATGAGTATAAAATAAATATATAGTTTTTCATAAGTATTTCATAAAGGTGCCAAACAAGCACACAGTCCGTCTGATGGTAAACAATCACTGTAGCTTATATTATTTAAGAGATTATTATATAAGAGACAGGAACTGACGTCATTTAGTAAGGTAAATTATCATAGTTTACCTAAATGATCGCGTTAAATTCAATCTCTTTTAATCCATGCTTTACCAGGCATTGTGAAAGTCTAAAAGTTAATAACATAAATCTATGTTCTAAATTTCTGTTTTCACTTAGTAGTTTTTGCTGTGTGTTAATATTTATCCAGAATAAACTATTTTTAATTAACTTCAGAAAAGGAAAAGGTTTTTATGTCATAACTAAAACTAAGATTTAAGTGTACAGACGGCGGTAAGTGGTTTCATTTTATACTATGTACTGTATTTGTTATTTCTCTTTCTACTTGGTGCAATAAAGTGTAAATAAATAAATAAATAAAAATAAATAAATATGTAGAGATTTTCATGAAAATACAATATTTAATTTTTTGTACATAGTAGCTTGGGGTTGACAATGGGGTTGAAAATTATAGATATAAGCAAATAAATATTTTATGTTTTATAAAGTAATTATTTTTATTCGATTCATAAGAATGAGTAAGTTCTTTTTTATTACCTAATAATATTAAAAACTTTCTATAATCTGTTAATTTAACATCTTAAATGCTTAGGAATAAGAACACGGAGTAGGAGGATAACTTAGATATTTCTTTGATAAATTATTAATTACTTCGACGAACTGTAATACGGTATCGCAATCTATTCAAATATAGCACGAAGTGTTCGAAGTTTCGCATTTAATTGCAGATTGGAGTCCATAGCAGGTTCTCTTAACAACGTCTAAGTGTTATATCTAACAGTAGGTAGACTAAATAGTTTTGCTCCTATCTAAAGGTTATAACACTATTGAATTCTGAATTGATAAGCCATTGTTTTAAAGTATTAAGTTAGGAAGTGTAACCATGTCTTAAATTTCCATAAATATGTCAAATAAACACATATTGTGTCACCTTTCAGTATTTAATTTAATTTAAGAAAATGTTTAGCAAAGTTGGTAAGGTGGTAATGTATACTAATATTTTAAAGAGGAACGAATTGATTTTCTTTTGTTTGTTTGTATTGGATATAGACTCAAAAAAAGCTCAACCGATTGTGAAAATTTTTTCTACTATAGAAAGCTACATTACCAATGAGTAACATAGGCTATATATTATTTTAAAAAAATGAAGTTCCTTCGAAAATTACAATAATTTAACCCAAAGTATTAAACATTCATCTATTAAAACTAGCATAAAATACTGATTTATTTTTCTATCTTATCGTGCGAAAATGGAGTAAATTGCTAGTTTAATAATAAAATAAAAACATAGAATTAAAAAAAATTTAATTAAGAATAGTATTTTCAGCAGATAATTTCAAAATTTACATTGATAAGTGAAGATCATGATTTTGGAGTAAATGTGTGATTGTAAAACGACTGTATTTATTTAATTGAACGTGGTTTTCCAATAAGTGCTAGGTACACTAATTTATTATTGCTTAAGATACTTAAATAGTTAAATACACTTAGGTCTTTCGAAGCACGTGGAAGTACGCAAACCACTTTACTCGCCACCACAAACCACCGCTGATTAGGGCTGTCCGAGTTTGCTAAGTAAATATTGCGGTCCCTACTCAGGGTTGTCTCGCCGGAGAACTGACTACGGGATCAAATTTTCACTTCGCCCTTCCCTTTTTTGGAATGAAACAGAGGAGATTTTCTTTCGGTAAAATTAATGACTTCCGGGCTACCGTTAAAATTACCATTTCAAGATTCTTTTTTTTAATTTATATTTAGGTACATTTTAAAATTTCTTAATTTAATAAGATATCTAACATTAAAAAGCCGCTGGATAAACGGTTTTCCATCGTAGGGTTTTGTTTAGATAAATCGATAAATCTATGAAGCTATCAATTCTTTGACAATATTTTAAATATTTAAAACTGTTACTGATTTATACCTAGGAATATACTAGTGGGATCATTGGTTTTTTTTCTACTTTTGTAATTTGAGAAGCTTTTTTAAGAACATTTTTTCAATGTTCGAGTTTAAAATGAAGATATTTAAAATTCGAACGCATCCGAAAGAGCTCTTTTCCAATACCATGATTGTATCACAACGTAAAGTGCAGCATCCTTTAAAATTAAATAAAAGATTCTAAAAGGCCAAAGATACTGTTGTTACAACCCGCAAAGACGGCTTTTGTGTTCCGAGATTCTCGGACATATCTGAATCCCACTGGAATTCTATTATATGAGCCGTTAAGACTTTCAAAATAGATATAGGTATTTCATTCACGGACATGGCATTATATTCTTTTACGGTACGAAATATATTTATAAAAGCGAAATGCCAAAAATTTACTGACTACAAGAAAAGGGGCACTTTGAACAAAAGTTGACTGCTTGGGTATTTCTGTCCTACCCATGTATCAGCCTCAAAGCACTTGTGTTGACATGGCTGTATTTCGGCTTCTATATTCGTGTTTGCAAAATCTATTGGACCTGTGACAAGTTGATAGATATTCTATCATTTTGTTTATTGATCTTACGAATAAACAAAATGATAGAATATTGCTCTACAGTTTGATATATCTGTAGTTTTTGGCTGAGGACAAATTATTTCTAGGCTAAAGTTAATCACGTGCCTCGCTGTCCTTAATAGTTCCTTTATTGCTCTCCATTCTTTAATCCTTTCGTATATTTATCTAGAGCTTGACTAATGATGTTGCGAGCGCCACAAATGGTTCAGGCACTTCAAGCAATTTACTTGTTATATTCGAGGTCAAATGGAGAGATAGGGTAGTGAAATTTTTGGGTATCGTAGCTCAAGATTTGCATACCGTAAGGATTTGGTCAGATTTATTAATGATAAATGAATTATTTATTTGATTTTCAGCCTCATTGTATAAAATATTTTTAACTAGCATAATAATAAAATAATACTTAAGCAATCTTCAATATTTGAGTAGAGGACATTGAGAACAAAAATAAAGGATAGGTGGCGAAGGTATCATTACATTAGGGTTCTCTTTAAGATGAAGATTATTAATTACGTGACTTCTATTTTCGAGCGATTATTCCTTTGTATCCTTTCATACAATTATACATAATAGGCGCAATAATGCCTATATTAGATACCCGTCAACAACTGGGACAAGTAATCCGACGTGCACGTAATCTCATCCCACCTTATTATGTGAGCGTGGCATCTGTGTTATGAACGTTAAGACACTGCCTATATAGTTAAGGCTGCAACTTGTAACGAATATTACGGTGTCGCATAGTTTCCTTATGGCATTTCCATAATTAGAACGGTTATTGGTATTGTTCTAGATTATTAGCTTTGAAGAATTAAACTTTATTACAGTTGTATGTAACTGAGTGTTACCGTTTCATTTATTTCTGATTATGCGTTCATTTTTGATAGTGACAATGATGATTGTGATTAAATTGAATATGTTTATTTTTAACACAAAGCATGCTTTAATTGTCTTTAAACGTACAAACAGTTACACTTAATCGACTAGTATATTTTATTGAAATGCTTTGTTGTATCTTATATTCGCGATTCTGTAAATAAATAAATAATTAAAATTTTGGATGGTAAACAAGTTGATGGAAAGTAACAACTGTTCCCTAAAGATATAAACAGTAACATGGATGTTACAGAGTATATCTACTACCATGATCATGGTACTCTTTATGCTATTCCTGAAAATTATGGTGCTATAGACATAGTAACTTAGTTTACAGACATGTATCTTTGTAATTTAACTGCCATATCTCACGTTTTAAATACAGCTACTTTGCGACAGAAACACTAGTAGGCCAAAGGTACCTTTCTTTACTAGATCCTTTTTAACCTCGTTGCTCCTAATTATCATTATTTAAAAGACCAATTTATATTTCTCAGTGATGTGTGAGCGAGAAATGCCCATATTTCGAACGGTGTCAACAATCTCCGCCTCAAATTCCCGGCACATTTCTCTTTTTTTTTATTCTAAATACACTGTGCAGTACTATGTTCGATTGTGGAACTAACTATCTGCCTGTGTTCGGTGCGCTCAATCGCTCGTTAACTTCAAAACCTCTGTTAAGTTCTACTATCTTTCCCTTCAAGTACTGTATTTTTTTTTACATAAATTGTATATTTATGTATATTTGTTATTTTATTTATAAGTATAAATATATTTATGTATATAGTTATTTATATATATTTATTTATTTATATATGTATATATTAATTCACATATTAACATATATAATACTGCACCATCCACCCCTTGTCTTGTTTTGCAATGTCCTCTAACTTAAAGGTGTCTGGAAAAGATTGCGATAAGGCCTCCTTTTGTATCACTTCGCATTAATCATTTTCTTCATTTATTATTTTCGTAACCAATGCAACAAATGGTAAAATTAATAAATAAATACCCGTTCTGACGGCTTTTGTGAAAAGTATTTTTCTGAGAAATATTTATATGACTATATGTATAACACATTGTTGTAATTTGGATCTGGAGTTGGATAAAACTTCGTAATGAAATTCTTATTACAATTAGAATACTTACCTTGATTCAAATAACTTTTAATCCGATAACTATACTACTTAGTGGAACGCGAAAGCGACATTTACAGTCAGAATATATGTATGTAAGTCCATTATTTAATTTAACTAGTTCGTATCTAGTCTTTATTATTAGAGACATAAAGCTGAAACTGATAACAAGTAATTTGAGAAGTAAAATAAGTTTTTAATAAACAAAGTCGCTTTTCGTTTTTAATATTAGTAAGGATTATTGCATATTTACTTTAAATCAACAAGTACATACATACTACTCTCTCTTACATATATATTTATGTATACCTGTAAAACTAAAGGTGAATGCCCATTTAGGTACGTGCCATAGTCCCTAACGTTAGATTAAAATTAATAAAGTTCTGGAGTACCTATTAGTATCAAATATTAAACGAAAGAATAAACGATTTAATTGTCATATTTTACTACAATTTCTAATAATTATAAATATAAATTCAGTAGAAGAATCCAAGTTATACGAGTATCTATCGTTTTATTTATTACATGATGTATTATTAAAAAGGACAGTGCGCCTGCCGCGATGTCATATCGTGTTTTTGAAGTATTATTATATTACTGCATTTTTACTAATATTCGGCCAACTTGCAATTTTTTCTGATGATCTGCTGAGTTCATAGTACTATATTAAACAAGGTTTTATATACTTTAAATACTAACAGATAAATCGTTTAAAAATTAAACTTATTCAGTTTATTTGCAACGGACAGGTGAGTGTCTACCCTTGGGTGAATACTAAATTTATATCACGATAAAATTAAGGTACTACGATAAGAAATTCATATTTTCATATGAATAAAGTTAGAAGATATTCACAACATGAGTGTGAAACTTAGATAAGGGATGTCTAGCGAGCTCGTTTAACCACTTGACGAGCGCACTAAAAATAGAACTAGCTATCTCTATTTTTAGTTATACAAAACTAAAGGGTTGCAAGAATGCTACCCTTTAGTTGAGAACAACCGGAAGAACGAAGACGCGAGATGAAATTCGCTTGTCTGAAAACAATGTGTATGTATGAGAATTATAGAGAAATGTAACAATGACCGACTTACACGGTAAAATTGGAAAATTAGCATACGGCCCTCTTGATGGTAAGGTTTCTGACCTTTGTCACATTTTACGAAATGACTGTAAGAAAATTCTCTTCACATCTTCTATATAGATAAGACAAGTTGATTTGCAATGTGTGAAGGAGGCGACCCCTGGTGTGAAGCGTTTCTAAGTTACCTAGTTTATATACAAAGTCTTTGATCTGACATGGCTGTCTGGACACTTAAGTTGCCCATCGAAACACATAGCTATTTACGTTCAGCTATTTACTTCTTCTTTACCTTTTTTATTTTTCTCAAAATAATAAGATAATTATGATATATTACAAGTATTTACACATATGTTATAGTTTCAAATCACATTGTACCGTTATACCAATTAATTTAAACGTTAGTTCCAGAAATCTGTACTTCACCACAATAAGGAACATGCTACATTGTATTACAGTTACCAATGTACTGAATAAGCTAGAAAGTAGGTACCTACATAGTGGTTTATATATAAGTTTGATCATATTCTCTTACCTGCACTACGTGCAACATTGTTTACTTTGGAACTAAATGGTATAATGAAACCTTACTCCGACGTCCAGTGACGAAATAAAGTCATATAAATTATTCTATTAATTTTAAAGATTGTTAGCATTTTGTAGAATTTCGAATTTATTTTCGTAAGTGAGAATATAATGAGTATAGTACTTCTATAGGTTTTATTTTACTATAATAATATTACTGGATGAATTTCGCCGTTTTTTCCATAGGATGAAAATAGAACGGTAACTCTTATTGCGTTATCAGTGTACACTGGCGAGCTACTAATGAGTGATAGATGAATAGATAAGGATGTAGTCAGTTAACCTATCGTGATGAGTTTGCAGGAATTAACTACAATGGTTTCTAGAGAGAACCACGAGGAAATCTAACAGAGCCTGTTACTAGCAATGGGGCTATTAATTCCAATTATCAACAATTCCCTTTCCAAATTACGCTGAATTAACACATTATTAAACGTATAAACTGTTAGATCCTAAAAACTATTTACACTCAATTTTCTCTTACATTTATGCATGTTAAACAATTCTAATTTAACTCCTAATTTTATTAGCAAAATTATTTCTCGTATATGGAAAAAAGATATTTGAAAATCTGGTTAGGAAAAAGAAGAATTCAACCATCCTCCTAAACAAATGGTAAGAGAATCTATCAGTGTACTTATTTATAGATTAAAAAAAAAAACTGTCAAGTAAACTTAATAATATAAGATTTTAAATGAGCATTTTTTTATAAATCTACCATTCAGTTCGGAGTGTAATTTCAATTGAGACGATAAACAAGTTTCTTGCCCGTCATCTGTTGCCTTTTTTAATTAAAAGATGAGTTTACAAGTTATAAAACAAAAAGGAATCTGAATGGATGACAAAAATTAATTTTATAATAGGTAAAATATATTTTCTTAATTATATAATACAATATAAAAAAAAGCTAATTTCGGTGACCAAAAAATCGGAAACTATAAATAATATACTACAATAATAAATTAGTTAAATAATAAAATTCAAAATAAAATTGCTGCAATACATACGTTAACCTTTGGCAGGTACCGAACGAATCTATGGTAGCTTGGTACTTCCCCGCTCCCACCTTCCCTCAAATGTTCCCTTATGTGGACCCCTTCATGAAAATACTGTATGAAAAGTAGTTCTTTATACTTTGAATAGATTAAACAATTCAACTGATTGGTGAATTTTAAATATAAATATTACACAATATTCAGAAACTGAATATTTTGGTACATTTTATGGTCTCTATCTTGACAGAAGAGAGCGCATGAAATAACTTTTATTTTATATAGCAGTTTCCTAAACTTTCAAGGGCGCGAAATGTACTTAGTAAATTTATTTTAAGAGGCTCACGAGATTCTCAATTCACTTGATTTTTGTGACTATATTACTCGATTACATTACCAATAAAGGATGGATTGACTTTGAAAAACTTTTTTTAATCTTAGAATAATAAATTTTTTAATAATGAGTTTCTTCTCATGTTGGTCCCATTTTATTATTTTAGCCGTAACTGTCCACTGCTGAACATAAGCCTTCCCCGTAAGGGGAGTTTTGCCAGTAGTTGCCACGCTTGGCAAGCGGGTTGGTAAGCGCAGTTAGGCTTTTAGAGATGTTTTAAGTTGTTCCCATAATAATTAATTATTATTAATAATTTTTTTTTTTTTTTTAATATTTTAAGGGCTTTTACCTTCTTCAGGTATATCAGTCCTATTGTACCCTGAACTGATTTCTCCAACAAAACTTTATCTACTTTCCCTAGACGCGGAAAGAGAAGAATTAATGGGCATCAATAATTTACAGAGATGTTCAAAAATTTCTGGTTTAAGTTCAGCTAACATAGTTTGAATAAGACCAACATTCAATTTATTTAAGTTAAAGTGGCGCATGAATTCTTCTCTTTCCTTCGTGTTAATACGACACTCTAATAGAATATGATGCACATCATCGATGGTACTACAAGTTTGACAATGGGGTGACAAGGACTTTCCCATCATATGTGCAAATTTTTTTGATGGATAATGACCAGAAATATTAATAATTATTGAAGCTATTATTTTTATTTAAAGTGCAAAAAAACTGTTCACTGTGAAGCAAAATAATCCTAATCAACTGATTAGATTTATTTTGTTTGTTTTTTCTACTACCATTAGTAAAATATTTACAAAATAAATTTATAGACATCAAATTCATATTATGTTTGTATTTATATACAAGATTTTGTAAATAAAATCTTTATAAATTCAAATAATTTAAATCTAATGTGTCTACGAAATATTTGTCGTTTAGAGGTGTGTTTTGTTATGATGGAAATTGCTATTTGTTATTTTTCGTAGTACCAAAATGAAGGTATTTGTACTTTGTAGAATCCCAAATGAAAATAAATAAAAAATACTGGAATTTGTATGTATTTCAGTACTCGCGAGTCGACTAAGGAATACAAATTACATACAAATTAGTTTTCGAAGGGAGCTGCCTTTCACAGGAATACTCGTAAACTCATGCGGTTCATTTAGATGTATTGACAAATGTTACTGATTTGCCGAATTCTACTTATTTTTTAATAACTACTGCTTTAAAAGCTTGAACATAAGGTCGAGTTTCTTTTCAAGTGTAACTCTAATTTAATAATTCAAAATTTGATCCACAAAAAATAACGACTTGATTCAGAAATTGGTCAGGCGCGAGGTAAACTCGTACGCCGAGGGTTCCGTATATAAATATTAAATAAAATTACCTTTGTAGCATTTTTTATACGAATTAGACATTTAATAGTTATTATTATTTATACTGAGATTTATAATTTCGTTTTTTTCATTCATAATTGTTGTTAAAAACTGAAAACACATAACAAAGTTTGTTTTTGGAGATATTTTGATAATTTCTCAATAAAGGTCCTAGTTAGAAACATCGTTTTATGTTTAATATTAACATATTTACTTTTATACACTGTTCACTCAAATATTATTTGACTGTGGGCACACGTTATTTTGATGTCTTGGTAAATGAAACTGAAAATTACTGAATACATCTTCTGATTTATTTCTTGTAAACACACCGACAAATATTCTGAACAATATCGTAATACATTTATCTTTATATTTTACTGAATAATTGAAACATAATCTTACAGGCGCGTTTGTTTGTCCAATCTTTGAACTGAGGAAAGAGAACCAACAAAAATTCCAGTTAAATTTTTTACTAGACTATAAGAAACTGAGATCCCGCTTATTAGGAATAAATTATGATTAATTGAACTAAATATAAAAATGAAATTTATACATGTTAAAGTATATAATATTGCGTAAACGTTCACTATAATTATTATATTTCTGATTTTTCGCACTTTGATGATAAGGGGAAGTCCACTTTGGAATTTTGATTAGCCCCATTGTACCTCCTTGGAGGCAGAAACCAAAAATAATTTCTATTGCAATATGCATTAATAATAATCAAACTATTTCAAATCAAATCAAATTACTTAAAAATCTCAACTCTTATTTATATCTACTAGCATATTTACATAATATTTTGTGCAAAAGACCTTTATGTTTACATGACTTCTCATAAGTTTAGCTCTGGCATTATTTATATACATATTAAATGTAAATAATGCCAGGGCTGATCTTGTATCGTAAAATTTCTAAATTGTTATAGGTAGACATTAATTTTCAACATCTGTTAGTATGAACTTCTGCAAAGTTTTGAAGTTACAGATGTTCGAAACCTGTTATCGTTAAGTGATTGTTGTTATCTTATTTATCACTTATTTCAACTTTACTGAGGGTTTTGAACAAATCTTTCTAATTACTTCTTCCATTGAATATCAAATTATTCTTTGTAATATTATTATCATAAAATGTCTTTCACATTTTAAGTTTGTTACTAAATCTCGTTTAAATGGCTGAACAGATTAGAATGAAACTTAAACATATGGACTAATATATCCTAGCTTATTACAAAATACTTTATACCATAATTGAGGTAGAATTAATTTTTGATGAATTGATAACAATTTGCTAATGGTCCTGATTTTAATGTAAATCAATAACGTAGGTGTTATCATATTAATTTTTATTGTTAAAAATTTCGTAAGCGCACATTATATTTTAATGTTTATAATAACCACCGGTTTAACTTACATGTAATTAGATCTAAAAAATTAGATGGTCCTTACTCATCTGATCATAGTCACTCATGACTAAGGATCACGAATTGATTCCGAAACTAGTCGAGCTTTTTCGATCTAATTACGAGTAAGTTAAACCAGTAGTTATTATATTAAAACATATTAGTTTCATTACAAAAAAAAAACTGACCTTATATCTATCAGATATCACATTTTTTTTTTAAATAAAATAGTACCAGCGCTATCGATATACATATGTTAGCAAGGAACCAGTGGGAGATGATAAATGAAATAAAGTCAGATTTTAAGGAACTAAGCACTATGGTTTCCAAGGAAACCTCGTGCAAATCAATCTATATTATCTATGGTGTAATACTAGTAATATGACCATTAAATATCGCAGTCAACACATTAACAAAATCTATTATTTGCTAAAATACAAAAAATGTTGCGTAACTATGAATAGCAAAATGAGCGGCTATCGTGGTGGAGTTACGGTGGGCCGGATGACGAGGCAGTCTGCGGTCTCGGAGGATGCTTCCTGAGTAATTTATATGCTATACCACCGATGCATTTATTACTAAGTCCTGACTTTCACATATTTTTTCTCTCCATTATCTCGCGTCATTAAAGCTATCTTTATCAGTCTGGATACTAATTTTTGGGTTAATTTATGTTATAATATATATATTATTTATGTTACTTTTAATTAAGAATATATTTCTAAAAACTAGATTATATAAAATTGAATGGATGTAGCAATTGCATGTATTGATTTTGCATATCAATAACTTTCTTATTCCCGTCGTGTGTGTCCCAGCATAGAATGGGCCGCCCCTTTCTTTCCCATAAATGTCGGACAAGGCAACTAAAGGAGGGCAAGGGATAGGCAGCAGTATTTCTTTTAAAATATCTCTAAAAGCCTAACTGCGGTTATCAATCCGCTTGCCAAGCATGACAACTACTAGCAAAACTCCCCTTATGGGGAAGGCTTATGTTCAGTAGACGGTTAACGGTTGAAATAATAAAAAAAAATTGTTTTACAAATTGTCGGCCAAAAAATTTTAAACAATATTTTCTCAATAAATGATTTTTCAACAAACAAAGTAAAGCGAAGCAAGTAGTTTGAAAGAATACGAACGAAATTTATAATCATTAATGACAATAAAAAAGCGCATACTCAGCATGGCAGCATGCCCAAAAAGGACATGACAGATAGCTGAGTGGCATTATTTTAGTGCCTTTCTTTTTATTTTTATCGTCAAAAAATTTTCTTTTTATCCCTTAATTTAAATTTTGTTTTTTTTTTAATTGAGAGTTAAGAACTAAATAAATATTTTTTTTCTTTTTTAAGGCTTTCCGACACTGATCTTTCGTAAAAACCTATACAGAGAGTAGTCTGATGTACACAACATTGAAACTAAATAAACATATTTGTATATGACATAAACATAGTTTTCGTAGCTATTTAAGTACTTACATCCTCTATTCTATTATGGTGAGTCTATAATAGCAGGCATCCGGAGCGATGCGCTGCGCTCCGGATGTTTGTATGAGAAAAAGTTTTATTAAACGGAAGCTGCGCTTGATAATTTTATAATTTGATGTACAAAACAAGCTGATAACTTATCTGATGAAAGTGACAAATAATATGAACGACACAGCTAAACAATATTATACTGTGACGCCACACATGTTCCTATATCTGAGCACTAAATAAAATCTTAGTCCTCTGAAATAACCTGTAATTTCACTTCCATATCTTTTAAACCGAAACACGTAAAAATAGTAAAAGATAGAATATATATAATAATAGAGGCAAGCGTCCCACTGCTAGTAATATACCATGTTTGGTCGACCTCCACGCGGCTCCTTCCGGGACCATCGTGGATAACTTGATGAATTTATCACGATGCGTTTTTTGATTAGCTTTCATCCTGATCTATCATCCCTCACCAGTGTCCCACCATGCCTATACTTCTGAACGATATATTGCCTATGTATTACCTATTTTACCTGTATTTCTTTTTTTTTTTTTTTTTTTTTTTTTTTTTTTTTTTTTTTTTTTTTTTTTATACAACTTAGAATGGCAAACAAGCTGACGGCCCACCTGATGGAAAGTGGTAACCGTCGCCTATAGACATGAGCAGTACCATGGACATAACAGATTATACTGTTTCGCCCATGATACCCCCCATGCGCTGCCATTCCTGAGGACTCAGGTGTTATTCCTCTGTACCCAGTAAATTCACGCCATATCCCACTCTTCAAACTGAAACACAGCCATGCAAACACAACTGCTTCACGGTTGAAACACGAATGGGACAGAGGTACCCAAGCAATCGACTTTTGTACAAAGTCTCCCTCTGGTAACTAGTACCTAGTACTGTATACTAGTACCCATAAAACTAATGTTGCCTGATTGACTAATAGACAGCATATAGTCTAATCTGATGGATGTAGAAGCTTAAAATTTTGCTCAGCCTCATATGAATTGTAAATGCCTACTGCTTGAAACACGAATGTGTTTCAACCGTAAAGCGGTTGTGTTTGCATGGTTGCGTCTCGGTTCGAAGGGTGGGAATTTACAGGGTACAGAGGAATAACAACTGAGTCCTCAAGAATGGCAATGGCATGGGGGATATCATGGGAGGTACTACTCATGTCTATAGGCGACGGTTACCACTTTCCATCAGGTGGGCCGTCAGCTTGTTTGTCATTCTAAATAGTATAAAAAAAATTTAATATTTCATATTCCGAACATTGGTATTATTATTGAAATGACCGGACTTATTTGTCGAATAGGAGTAGGATACTGTTTAATATGTACACGAAACAGCCAGTGTATATAAATACAAACGAGATATTTAAAATTATTTTTCATAATGACGATTATAAGGGCTCTATCACATCAACGCCGGCACAGGACCGATTTAAAAATAATCCGGCATCCATGACAATTGGAATCGGTGATGCGAATGCAAATTGCATTGTTACAATGTAACAATAAAATTTTTCGCAAACATGACAGTGTCAACAATACTTTAGGGACATACGATTTCCATTTACGAATATTTCCCTCTCGAGCGTGTCGCATATCTATTTTTCCTATTTCAAACACACGAAGGCAAATCAAACATTTGGGGAGAAAGAATCAATTCCGGATCTAAAACATGGCACCAACAATAAAATTGGATTACAGGATTCAGTGTAGAATAGAATACCTTTGATTTACTTTCCACGTCTGCCCTTTGATATAAATTGGAAATAAAATTCCATTACGACTTTAAAACAATAGATCCCGCCTCGGTTTCCGCTTAAAAGGATCTGTATTGTTCCGTTGCTTTAAAATGTTACCTAAGTGTAAAAGGTTTAAATTATGCAAATAGAATAGCCAATAGCCATGCAGCAGGATTGAGAGTACTTTGTTTAAAACAAATATTTTTAACTTTGTCTTCTGTTAAATATTTAATTGGAAATGTACTCCATCTTTTTCTTTGAAGTCACGGAGATTTCAAACAAAGGAAGCATATTTAAGTAATAAAAGTTCTCAGTGCAGAGATATTTTTATGCATACGAATCTGAACGGATTTTCTTTCTCTAATCGATAGATTGATTTCTACATTCTTCTTCCTTCGAATAAATCAATATAATAAATAAATAAATAAATATATATATATATATATATATATATATTTCAAAACAGGGGCAAACAAACAACCATGCGGCTCACCTGATGATAAGTGACTACCGCCGCCCATGATCACCCACAACACTAACGGCATTGCTAGTGTGCTGCCGAACTTTTAAAGAGGAATATGCTCTTTTCATGAAGGTTATGATGTCGTATCGGTTCGGAAGTACTGCTGCTGGAAGGAATTAGATCTTAGTAACCTCTGCAGCACAATCTATCGCCTCATTAAAGGTCTTCTTCGTGCACGATGATAGGTACAAAAGACAGAACTCGCGAAGTGATGTTTTTTGGGTCGATTCTCCGCATTTGTAAGCCCCTCGAGAAATATTTACCCCATTGGACCAAGTTACACTTCCCGCATACTCTCATGCGAACCCCATTTTAATTTTGTCGCGGTTCATGTTGTTTTTGTTTTTTTTTTTTTGTGGAACAAAATTTTAAATTATTACGGAGCCCATTTTGGAAGATTTATTACAAAAATAACATATTGTAATTAGTCTAATACACTGGACAATATTTCTAAGTGGAAATGTATTTTTTTTTTATTTAAGAAAAACTTTTTCTAAACACCAATGAGTTTTAACACATTATATTTTTCATACTGAGTGATGATTATTTATATGATGATTTATTCTTATTTGATGGTTCTTTAAATAAATTCCTTTTGTTTCTTCCCATTCTTACACATTTGAAAAAGTTTTACATGGTAAATCAAATGTGCATGGTAGTGCAAATTAGATATTTTTTTCTATAACTGTATAAAAATAGTTAATTCGCTGTAAAACTATGAGGGCTTTGTTTTAAATACCTTGTATTCATCCGACAAAACTAACCCAACGTATTGTAAAGTGAATTCCATTTTATAGTCGGCTGCAATGAAACTTTATTGTTATTGTAATTATATGGACGTAATATTACGGGAACCACTTCTATATTAAATTAAATTACTTCTTTTAAATAGCATTTTTACATTTATGTCCTCTTATTTATTTTTATGGTACCGGCTGAATTGAATTAACCGATGTGTTTTTCTGCTTGTAATAATGGTAAGTGGCCAATTGGACTACTGATGATAGTATTTGTTAGATAAATTAAACAACGAACCACTTGAAATATAAAAGGACACTGTTTTTTTAATGCAAATAATTTTAACAGGTAGGTAACAGCTATAACATAAGACGGTTAGAAGCACAAAAGGGCAAAGTAACAGTTTAATTTATAATTTTCTACTTTTCCTATTGTCACCACGTTTAACAATAAAGATATAAAATTACTTTACTGTCTAGTTGTCTCGAACAGTATCTACGGAACTGAATAACTTTAGTATTTATGAAACAGAATAATTATTTCTAAGAAATGTATAGTTTAGGAAATATGAGAAATATATTTTTCTGAATGAAAGATAATTTTTATCTCAATACAATATATGGAAATCTAGCATGTGCCAACGACCTATGTCCTTAGAAATACCTTTTCCTTTATAGACGTCTGTATCTCATCTATCCATATCAATATTATTAGTGTCAAAATGATTCTATGTATCTGTGCCTGCTTTTCACAAGAGAATGTTTGATATAATTTCAATGAAATTTGATTCTTATATGTATAAATAAGGATCAAATTTCATTTATATATATATATATATATATATATATATATATATATATATATATATATATATATATATATATATATATATATATATATATATATATATATATATATTGTTAATTGACAATTGAAGTATACTATAGCATATCATCATTATCTCAGCCTTTATCTGTATATTGCTGATCCTCTTAGGCCTGTCCCATAGATTGCTATAAGGAATGGTCCTGAGCCACCTGGATCCACTGACTCCCTACAATACATTAAAAAGTAAGAATTTAATACGAACAATAAAACTGTTGTAATAATTATATTATGACAATATAATTATGGTTATGGTTTTGGCAAAGAATAGGTCACCCCCTTTCTTTCTAGTGGATGTCGTAAGAAGGTACTAAGGGAGGGCGAAGAACAGCGTCCCTCTTAAAACATCTCCAAAGCCTAACTGCGATTGCCAATCCACTTGCCAAGCGTGGCAATAACTGACATAAACGCAGGAGAAAGCTTATGTTCAGCAGTGGACAGTTAAAGGCTGATATGATGGTGATGATAAATAATTATTTTGTTTAATATTAACAATTATTGACAATATTTTAGACAATACTTGTTAATATTGTTTAAAAGTGCACCCGAAGATGTTCAATGGGAAGGTAATACATGTAAATGTAATACACGATACATTTGTATAACATACAACCAAAACACATTACTCTTCTTTTTGACAGTTGGTAATAAGGTAACTTATTATATGTATGATTTTCCTTGTGGAGATTATGTAAGTATATCGTGTCGCGCGATTGTTGCACGCATGTGGAAAAATATCAGAAGAGCTATTAACATGGGACCCAAATCTTTTATTTTCTTATATTTTTTATTTTCTTTTATAATCTTTTATATATATATATATTGACAAAACACGCGATTTTCTGAAATTGCACAAAAATCGGCATATAAATAATTAGTACTTTTAAATAATAATAATTTAAGGTAATTTATTTTTAATGAATCACTAAGAGTGATTTTTGCTTGCAATGGTTTAATACTTATTTCGATTTTCTATAGAAAATAAAGTATGAATTACAATGTTTATGACAGTGTACTAAATTATTTATTCGCTTGATCGTCCAGTCGGCTACCATGTACGTTTAACTAATTGCAATATTGTTTATTAACCGAATAGTATTCCATTATTTAATTATTAAGTCCGAACATAGCGAATTAAATTTTTCATTTAGCACCTATTATAGCAATTAATATGAAGAAAAATATCATATGCAATGTATTAACCAAATGTTACCGATGAAATCCGAACGCAGTGATTACGAGTTCTACTATTTGTAGCAGTACAGGAATGTAACATGTCCGCCATATATATAATTTTACATATCATATGAAATTACACGTGCTACATGTTAAATATCCCACGCATTACGCATGTACGCGATCTAACATATAGGTATCTACATAGCAGACAGCCTATGTCGTATGTTGGCAGGTAGTTCAATCACTCAGCGCTGTTTTGCTATGCACAAAGCTGGATCACTCGTTCCGAATACTTTTACGTTCGACGTATATTTCAGTTCCGCTATCGTTCCTTCGTTTAGTCAATATTTGATAAGCTGAGTAATGCGAGCAGTACTACTATCCGAAGAGTCGTTGACTTGTTCTACAAGATGTAGTAAATCAGAGACTGTTATGACTATTTTTTTTTTTTTTTTTTATGGTTTGCGGTGCAATCTTTAAGGCATCCCGTCCTCGCTATTGGATACGGGTGACGGAATGCCTATACAAGAGGGTACATGGAGGACGCAATTTAGATCCAATATTTGAGGAGCATTACGGCCGGATACTGCAACAAAAAAGAGTATGTGGTCGGCCCCCGAACTGGCGACCTCTGCTGTCTACCGGTCTCCAGTTCGAGGGACGACCGATTTGTTATGACTATTTGAGGAATAGTTTGGTTATAAATTATACTATATCTTACTAATATGATAAAATTTTAATCTTACTAATTAATATAATAAAATGGTAACTAGGTACGTGAGAGTTATTTAAGAAATGTAATGTAATGTAATGTAAAATCTTTTATTGTACATAACTCAGAAATATGAGAGGTCTAAATAAAATCAACAAAAGCCAAAACATTAACTTAGAAATATTGTCTGTCTGTGTATTTATTCTGGCATCAGGCATTCTACTATACCAAATTGAATGCGGTTTTAATAGTTGGATTCTAACTTAAAAATGGGTATATGTTTTATCTTGATTCGCCATCTAGAAGTAATACACGTGTACGAAGTAGCGAATAAAAAGCTAGTTAACTTATAAAATTAGTTAAAATAATTGAAATGTTTTTTTTTTTATTTTTATTTTTTTAATCCAGTACCAGTGTAGGACTAAACATCGTTACGTAGCTTTTAAACATATCGACTCAACTTCTAAAGTCAAAGTTTTTGAAAGTCTGTATATGATATTATACATATTATGAACAAACACAACTTACAAACAAATTATTACTATTGCTGTCGTGTTGCTTGACAATGGTTTCATTGTAATCGAATTACATTGAAGCAATGGCCAATGGGTTTGCTGTCGTCCTAATCGAAATGGTAGCGTTAATTATTCACGTAACTTAATGGCGAGTCTGCGGATGCAAAGATATCTTGCAGCCGAGACATACTGTTCAAATGTTTTGCCAACATGTTATAAAGTAAGGCCTCGAGACGATCAATTTCGACGACAATTTTGACGATAATTTTATGGGATTGACAATTTACATTGATCATTTACAACTTCAACTGAAATGATTGACAATCGCAGTTAGAAGATAGAAAATAATTGACAATGATTTCAGTTGATGCTCAATGAAAGTTTCAATTAAATTGAACCAATAGGTTTGGTTATTTGCATTGCCAGATTGAGGTATATGAATAAAACATTGAGAGATCGACTGACTTTGAAATAATTGAATTTGTCCAAAATATATATATTGCCCAATGTAATTAATAGTCTTAGGCTTGCATACAATTTATCAAGTTTCATTCAAATACATACAAATATTCACACAAAAGGAATTCGAGGAAAAGTCTTTTATCCTAAAGTCTTTTCTAAGTAGATTAATAATCCGTATCGATACAATAAATAATCTGAATTGCGTTTATAAAATTTATGTAAAATAAAAAGAAAAAAAAATCTCACTGAAAACCAAATATTATATGAACAGAATAACTATAAACTCAAAGTTCAAAGGATTCTAGGAATCTAAAAATAAATCAATCTGTTGAAAACAAAACGAGTAACTTTTCATTCCGCTAAAACTATTTCAAACAGCAAACTACTCTGTGAACTAATCCTTAATTTTACACAACTTAATAGTATTAATTAAATTATACATATAAATATATCAAGGTTTTATAAATATAAAAAAAATATATTAAAATAGATTATCGAGTGAAAATCTCTTAATATCGTAACGAAATATCAAAAGAGCACGCCGAAACTGAATTCCTACTAAATCGAGCAAAAGCGTATTTTTTTTTTATTTTATGATACTAATTCCAGCCATTGCGCAGCTAAAATTCACATAAAAATCGTAATACGAGCTGCAACTCTTAACATAAAAAAAATATTTATTAATCTCTCTGGGTGTATAATTATAAATCTATATATATCATTGTTCATATATTCTTTTATACACTTTAAATAAAAAAGAAAGTGTAACAGTCAACAATTGTCTCTGGTCATTTTTTTAATGTGACAATGGAATGATAACTCCGCCTGCGCTATCGGTATACGCTGGTAGGACACCAGTGAGAGATGATAAGTGTGGATGAAAGCAAGTCAATTAGCCCATCATAACGAATTCAACAAGAATTAACCAAGATGATTGCCAGGGGGAACTGCCTGGAAGTTGACCTGATAGGATATATTGCTATCAATAGACCGGTTAGATCCCCATTACTAACAATCCTTTCCCCCTGGTTACCCCATTAGGAAATTACAGTCATAAGCGTATTTATTTTCTTTTTTTGTATAAATCACGGATATAATTTGGCAATTTACAGTTCTTTTTTTAATATTAATTAATATAAAATAAAAAAATAAAATTTAATAAACAAATATTTTTGACAGGATATTCTTTAATGTTGTAATGCCTTTGATATACAACGAATTAATTAAAATCTGTAACATCAAAAACCTTTTGATTAAAATACAAATGAGTTAAGTTTTTAAATCATAGAACAAGGACAAAAACTGAATGTTTAATAAAGAAATTCAATGAATATTAATTGCAAATAATCATCAAGTATATATTTTTTTTTTTACATTAAAAATAAACAATTTAGTCTACTATTATTACATTGACTTGGTAACCTTTTGGCCCAATAAAACATTCAAAATTTGCGATACACGTACTGTTTGAGATAAAAAAAAGATATAAGGCTACATTTTATCTTGATAAAACAGTACACCTCGGTCAAATGGACAAAAACTAGTATTTCATATATTAATTCATTGCAGTACTTTTACTCCGTAACTATCATAATTTTCTTGTCATCATTTATTTGCTCTATTTGTTTCTATTTGTTCATTTTCAATAAAATTATTTTATTCGATTTGTCATTTATATTTCTATAATATTTTCGATGATTTCGGTGTCCTATTAACTACACCATGACAGAGTACAGTCCTTGGTAATTTTATCAATAAAAGACAAGTTCCTGATTTTTTTCTTTTGTTAATGGATGATAATGGAATGGTAACCCCGCATGCGCTAACGGTATACGCTAAAGAGACACCAGTGAGAGATGACAGGTGAGAATGAAAAAGCAAGTCATTTAGTCCATCGTGATGAATACACCTGGAATTCAACATGATGGTTTCCAGGAGTACCCGCGGAGAGGTCGACCTGACAGCGTATACTGCATGCAATAAGACTACCAGACCCCATTACTAACAATCCCTTTCCCCCTTAAGTTCGTGATTAGGTTGGTCCGTGTAACTCACGCGTCAACGCTACATAATCAAATTGCTGGCACTGGAGCGCCCGTAATCGGGGACGCAATAAAGATAACGCGACGAATGAAGTAAACATAACGCTATATTAGCGTTGTTGATTACAAAGCTTTTCTGAGGTAAGTCGACACTCTTAAAATATTGTTTTGATTAATCAGTCTAATGAAAATTTTGATCTACGGGCTTTCTCTTAATAAAGTTCTACGATTTAGTTTTATTAGTAGGACAGGGCTTTTAAAAAAAAGTTAAATTTTTCTGTTTTGAGAAATTTAAAAACGGGTTAATACAATTTTGATTTTTTATTTTAATGTAAGAAACCTCTTTGCATTAAAAAGTTTTCATGATTATAATTTATTTTGTTTATTTATATAATATTACATATTTACATAGGATCTGCCTCTCCTTCCTTTACCATGGTTGTCGTAAGAGGCGATTAAGGAATCTTAATGGTCAACAGCAATGAGAGATGGGCAGCAGCGTTCCTCTTAAAACATCACTAAAGCCTAACTGCGGTTGCCAACTCGCCTGCCAAGCTTGGCAACTACTGGCAAAACGCTTCATCGTCGCTATGCGCAGCAATGAACAATTAACGGCAAATATAATACAATACTGATGTGTTTTATTATGGATTCCTTCTTATTTTAAAGTACCGCAACCGAACATTTCTTTTTCCCCCATTATTGGCTGTCTTTAGATGTTATGTCCGCCATTACACATAATGTGTGTATCTTTTATGAGTAAATAAAATAAAATAAATACATAAATGTTATTCACATTATTAACAGTACATGGATCAAATTAAAAAAAATTAAATTGGATAGTGAGTAAATACATTTAAAAAAATCCGAGGGTTAATTTTTTACATAGATATTATAAAAGTTGTATTATTAGGCGTTATGGGAGAAAATATAACTCCTGTTCGCGCTATCGGTATACACTAGCAAAATACTAATGAGTGATACTACGCTATTGGCGTGAGGGTGTCACCCTCTAGTGTCAAGTGTTTCTAAAGCGCCTTTGATATATAATAAGTCTTATTGGGCGACAGCTTTACATATCCTCTGAAGCACAAAGCGATTAGCAATAATTTTTTAATCGACTTTAAAAAACGAAGAAGTTTTACGTTTAAATCTGTGTTTTTAATTTATCCAAACATAAAATTAAAATTCAGAGGTTCATGCTGGGATTCGAATCAATTTCAAGTGCCGTCCAACTGAATTATATCTACTCTCGATGACTATGGTGATAGTAGGATGAAGATGCGATGAGGATGAAGCCAAGTCAATTAGCGCATAGCAGCAAATTCACTAAAAATTAACTACGCTTATTTTCCGAGAGGACTGCGAAAGTTGTTTTTATAAGATTTATATTTCTATTAATGAGAACTGGAGTCCTCATTAATAATTTGTTCTATGTCCATTTATTGTAACTTGTAAAATAAATAGCTGTAAAGTCCGTACCTCAAAATATATAAATTTTATTTTTTCTCTTTTTTTCTCTCTCTTCTTTTGTACCTTTTGTGAAACAAAAGCTACAAATAATATATATGTCATAGATATTTTTAATAAATCATAGATATTTTTCTGCCTTATTTTTTTATTTTTGCTGTTTTGATTTATCATCATTAGAATTATAATTGTATATTACATGTATATATTTGTTTAGGTAAGTTTATATGTATATGTATAATAATAAATATTTATGGATGTGTATACATTACTAACAATATTTGTATTTATTTTAGTAGTAAATGCACTGCCTACTGAATTTTCTGTTTACCTCATGGTTGACTCGTAGAGAACGCTATTAGGTATTAAACCCGCCATATGTACACTTGCTTATATAATTGTGTATTAAAGTTTAAATAAATAAATAAACATATATAAGTAGTGGTATTTTTCACATTATTATTTAATTTGTAAATGAAAGAACTAATATTATTTTATTTTTAGATATTAAATTAAAATTTAAGTTACTCATTTATGAACTAAATGAATGAATAAACTGAACAGAAGCATCGTTAGTACGCTCAGATGCAACAAGAGCGTCGAAAGCTCTTGTTGAATATTGTTGACAAAAGAGAAACGAAGATGGTGCAACATTCCTCATAAATATCTCCAGCGTACTTTCTCGAGACAATTATATCAGACATATTGTGATAAAAAGGCAATTTTAGCTTGTTTGATAGCATCAAAGGCAAGTAGTACGTGTAGTCTATTATTCTCTACAAGTACTGAAACATTCAATTCAATTATTGTGCAAATAATATTGATATATATTTTTGCTGTTATTAAATTATACATTCCCCTGCATTTTCACTAAACAATAAAATAGAAAGTTTCTAATAATTGGATGTTTATAATTGAAAAAGAATTTGTATATGATCCTATTTGTTCCTCTCAAATCAAATAAACAATTATTGCATTTTTATTGCGACTGCGACATTGTTCGCGTGACTGGGATATGTTTTTCTTTACAGTTCGCGGTACAGGATATAAGGCGGGGTGCCTTATATACTGTACCGTACCGCGGATGTCCTCGCTATTGGATACGGGTGACGGGATCCCTTTACAAGAGGATACATGATGTGTTAAATAGTAATGTAAGCGCAACATTCGAGGAGCATGAGGAAGGTTGGCCGGAGACTGCAATTAATAACTGGAATATGTTTACTGTGATAAAAAGCAGTCTATATCCTTCTCCATCCTATATAGTACATGTATATCAAATTTAAATTTCGTATTGTTTGGTTAAGCTGTTAAGGTACTATAAGGTAACAAACAAACAAACATACTTTTACTGTATACATAATATTATATTATAAATGATTATGACTCCTTGATTTGAGATGTTTGTTGCTTATCTGCATGAAATAAAATAGAATTACCTACGATTGCATGGTAAGAAAGAATGAACGAGGAAAATATACTGTGCAGACCCAAAATAATGGGATAAGGACAAGGTAATATAGAATACAGTAAGAAAATAATTATAAATATATATAGTTATATATATGCATCAAAACAAGTCACCATTATAACTGCAATGTTTATAATTTCCATTTGTGTCTTAAATATATAAATAATAATACTGACATTATGAACTAGTTGAGTCCTACGACTTTTCCTACATTTATTAAGATAAAAAGTATCTTATGTATTAATTCAGGCCCTATCTATGTATTCAGGATTCTATCCATGTATCATTCACCTTGTGGTCCTCACATAGAATTTGGTGATGTTTTCAAAGAGATGTTGCTACAATTAACTTCCCTCAGTCGCCTCTTTGACATCTAAAGGAACGAAATGGTGGCCTATTCTATGCCGGAACTACATGGCCATATTTTGTAAAATTTTTAACTTTAATTCACGAGAGTAAAGTCTCGGAACCAACCATGAGGCAAGTTGTAGTAACATTACCTCGCCACCTTTAATAATTTAATATGTATGTATATAGAATACTTAGGAAACTGCAGTGTTATGTTATGTCTTAAGGTAGGATCTACTAATCAAGAGGATATTATTTTAGGGATGTCCACAACCAGTGTAGTGCAGCTCATTGCATTAGCGCCCTTATTATCACAACTATAGCGTCTGCAATCCTATATTATGATTCGTGAATAATTATTCCATAAATCACTAGAAGATTAAATAAGTGTCTGCCGACGACAGATGTGTCGTATTGCGTAGCCGTGACTTGCCTTTCTCGATGAAATTAAGCTAACATCAGACATATTATATTGGGCAATATTTTATGAGGTAATTTGTTGAATAGCTCTTGAGAGGGCCCATTAAATAAGTAATTTGAAAGGGTTGAAATTCAAGCTGGTAGGTAACGCAATGTCGTAGTTGTTACCCTTTGGATCGCATTATAAATCCATTACAGAACCCTTAAAAGTTGAACGTTATTTCTGTAATTTTGGTATGAGTTTAACAACATACGCGTCGGCCCATAAATTGTAAAATATTAATCCGATTATCCCATATTCAAATACGAGTACTTCATACAAATATCAATAGGTAGGTAATATAATATAAACTTGTATTATAGACGGATTTAAAAGGGACGAGAGGTGAATTTCTTCCCCCTCCCCATCAATAGACATTGACAATGAACCCTAATAATGTATTGAACATTTTCAATAGGGAATATTAAATAAAACTGTCTCTCTATGACGTTTATTTTTTTTATTTAACTTTATTTTAATGTAACAACAAAGTCTACTATCATTGTTGTATATTTGTGTTAACTTCAACTACTCACAATACTTTCCCCTTATGCCCCTCCCAGAAAAGCAATTCTAAATCTGCCCCTGACTCGTAGTCTGTAATTAATACGAAGGTGTAAATCAAATATTGGCCATAATGTTTATGTCCATATTGCTGTGTAAGAGTAAATTTGCGACCACAGACAAATATCCCATTCGCTTTATTGCAATAAGAAGGAAAAGATGGATTGCGTCCTAGGTGCATTTGCTAAGTTGGAAATGCTATTTATCAGCTTTTATTGCCTCAGTTCGACCATTTGTGGTTTTCGCAAGTTGGCTATTGGTTGATAAGATGTATGAAAGTCTCTTGATAGTATTATAGATCCTAACAAATATATTGTCTTAAAACGATGTATGCCAAAAATTGTATGTGCAATTCATATAGCTGAAGATGCAGCGTCACCTACAGTTTAGTCCTTATCAATCAATTGATTGTCTTTCTATTATCTCTATTCTATTTATCTTTACCTAATACAACCATGCGTTGTCATTTCTGAGAGCTAAAGTGTTAACTTATGCTAAAGTGTAGTGTTCAAATGGCAACACATGATAGGTATCATGGGCAATAGATAACAGGTGAGGGTTACCACTTTCCATCAGGTAGGCTTCAGCACCATCAGCTTTCTTGCCATTCTGAATTAAATAAAAATAACCTCGAGTTAGTATTTTCCGGGGTAGGTAGTGAAGACTAAGTGTTGTGCCAAAGCAGATATAGCCTTGGTATGACATATATACATATCTGTCACGCCCGTCTCCCATTAGGGTAGGCAGAAACAATGGAATGCCAAATGCTTCGATTCAAACAGACCTGTTTCACTTCTTTCACATTCATCAATATTTTCTATTTAAATACATCTCTTATTTTCATAATTCGTTTACATAGTTTTCTAATTTTTAAGCCCTAACGCAAAAAATAAGGAGTTATAAGTCTAACGTGACTATCTGTTTATCTGTACTTGATATCATAGCTCTCAAACGGATGGACCGATTTTGATGTGATTTTTTGTTCGATAGCTGCTACTGTCGAGATGATTCTTAGCTGTAATATATGAATACATATTCAGGTGTTTGAAAACTAACAGCTCATTTCTCTGCTTAACAAAGAGATTACACCAACTTTCACTAATCCGATTTAATTAAAATTACTATCAAAGGAACAGTAACAGAGTATGCAAGATACCTAACTCCTTAGGCACTCATAGTGTTTGGGAAATATAGTGTTTGGGTTCATTAGATAGATCCCAAGAAGTAGTCGTTAACCACAATATGATAATGATGATCAGGGCTTTTACTTTGTACAGGTTTCTTTGTACCAAGTTTATTTTTAATTTTAAATAAATTTACCTTCTACTATATTAATATTAAAGTTAGTTGTTTTTGTGAAACAATATCTTTAATTATATTATTCTAATTATGAATTCAAAACCATAATGCACTAGTTTCCCTCGGGAGCTTCTGGGTAGCTCATTGTGTCTAGCGATAAACATACAACATTTTGCGCGCTACGGAATAATTCAGTCACGGATTCGCTCACCCGCTTCAAACTACGTGACTGAGCCAGCGACGCTGCACCTTTAAATTGTAATACATGGATAAGTAATAAGCAGATATATCTAAGTATAAGTACTGGGGGACTAGTAGCCCCATTGCATGCAATATACCAATACCTTATCAGGTTCACCTCCGCGCGGTAACTTATAGAAACCATGATTGCGTCACGACGGGATAAGTGATTTGAGTTCATTCTCACATCAATCACTGGTACCTCGCTAGCATATATCGATAGTGCAGGAGGAGTCACCATCAAATTTTAATTTAATTAAAAAACAGTACTTAATAATGTACGATCTTGAATTTCAACCCTTTTATAATTTGTTTAGCGCCTCAAAGTAATATTTTTTATTTATGCAACTTAGAATGGTAAACAAGCTGACAGCCCACTTGATGGAAAGTGGTAACTGTCGCCTATAGTCATGAGCAGTACTATGGCCATAACAATATGCAACCATTATGTGAGTAAACTCGCTCGATCGGAAAAAGTATTCTCAAATTCGATTCAGAATTAATCACGTAACTTACAACAACAATAATAACAACAACAACAAGTACTAATGAATCAAGAACCCTTCGAAAGTCGATTATAAGAAGATCATAAAAGTTCATAAAGCAAAGAGGTAGTAAATACCACCAATTGATCGATTGCGCCTTACTTTAGAGACACTTTTTGATGCTGTCAAATTTCAAATTAAAATCATCAAGGAAACGTCGATGGGGAGGCCATTCAAAAACCTGATTAATCGTCAGCGGTGGCTCCTTTGTATGGCACATCTGTAAGATTACAGACAGCTGCTTAATATAAAAATTAATTAGGAAGATTAAATACATATAACGTTACATATTTCAGTCACAATAGCATAGGAACTATATATGAATTTCCATTAAAATTACGTTTTCTCTTCAAATTCTTATATACTCATTAATAAAAATTGCAATATTTAATGTTAGAAATAGAAAATACATTACAGAAAATTCCAATGGCACCGTTGTGTAAGAATGACAAAATTGCAGCACGAAGTAATTAAGGTATTAATTAATTAACCTACGTATTCAAAGGAAATTCTCAGTGACTGCTACTTATTAATAATGTCTTTAATTTCTAATATAGAATAACCAATATATTTAATTTTAAAATAACCAATATTTATTTATTTTTACAGCATAGAAATGTTATTCGAAAAATTGCAAATGCCATCTTTTTCATTAAAGTTGCTGACTTGTACCATATAGTATTATATTATCTGTGATGAGTAGGCTTATATAGTACTGTAATATAACTGTGTCAATTACTGCAAACCCTTGATAAGCGTTATTGCTGATTCTGTGTAACGTTAATATAAAACAAACCGCTTAATAACAGGCGGGCGCGTATATAAAGCCTTGTAAATTACGCTTGTAAACAGGGCATAAATGAACGTTCGATACCTATTTTGATTTCCACGTGTAATTTATAGCAAGATTTTCAAACATTTCCCATTTAAATGAAGCATGTAAAATACATGATTCATTTAAAACAAAGAATGGGGACCATAAAATATATTTAGTAACACAAGTACCATCACACGTGGTTTATGTAGTAATAATATAATACACAGAAGCGTCTAAGGCCTGTTTTATTATGTAAGTATACTAGCGATATCTTCCGGTTTCGCACGGGTAGTCAAGCATACTCATACATGATTACATTTTTTGCATCAGCTCGTTGTGGCGAGTATAAATTAGATGGGTATAGTAAGCTACACTAAAAAAATAGACATATACCATCATGGACATTTTTATAGATCTATAAAAAAGAAACAATCCCACCGTGCATTGTTTTGTTATATCTTAAACGGATCAGGCAGCGTTTCCGATTAATGCCTTCGCCTTCATTTTTTCCTACATCTTTAACAATCGTCGTCATATTTCAATCAATTTACATAAAACCTTAACCTATACCTGTCTCAGGAATCACTTTATTCATAAATGTAAACTACATGAAATCTGTGCAGTAGTTTTAGATCAGATACATATAGCGGGGCATTTTATTTTATAATATGTAGTGATATATGTGTTCAATTTGTTTGCCGCAAACTTAATCTTCAATCATATTTTTAAACGATTATTTGCAGAAAAAGATTTTCAATTCATTTAAATTGTTTTATGACTATGTTACGCAATTGCATCGTCAATTCTCAGTTAATTTTTACCAGTGGTCATTTTTTGCTTGGGCACCTCTCTCCCATTCGTGTTTCTACCGCGAAGCAGTTGTGTTTGCATGGCTGTGTTTCGGTTTGAAGGGTTTTTTTTTTAATGGGTGATAATGATATGGTAACCCCGCCTCCGCTATTGGTATACGCTGGCGGGGCACCATTGAGGGGTGATAGGTGACGATGAAAGGAGCAGCAACTAACTAGTCCATCGTGACGAATTCCATCAGAATAGAATCGGAAGAAGAGACATCGAAATAACACCTGAGTCCTCAGGGATGGTAACGCATGTTACGTCCGTAATGGCTGTTATGTTCAAGGTACTGTTCATATCTATAGGCTATGATTACCTCTTTCTATCAGGTGGGCGATGGCCCATTTGTTTGTCATCGTAAGTTTTTTTGTATTCCCATATTAAATTCATATTACTCTTGTGGCAAACTTAATTGCTACAAAAACTAGCAATTTCGCATTCTAAATTTGAATATGTATTTTGAAAGTGCTATTCATATCCAGTATACTTATGTCTACGACATATCTCGTTGTATAACAGTTAGTATCTACAGTTACAAAAGTTGTTTTAATAACAAGCAAAATGTACTAATTTAATGATAAATATTCTTATTTTATATCACTATAACTTTGCAACGAAATATTAAAAACACAACATGCAATTTTTAACAAAGTAAATTTCGGAGACGGCAAGCACACTACATTTATAAAATTCCAGTTGTACATGTATTTAAATCTCGTGTAGTCCCAGCATAGAATAGAATACCCTTTTTTTCTTGTGGGAGTCATAAGAAGCGATTAAGGGAACTTAATGGTCGAGGGATGGGCAGCAGCGTCCCTCTCAAAACATCTCTGATGCCTAACTGCCAAGGGTGGCTACTATTTACAAACCCCTTCGGTAGAGCTCTCCCTACTGTCTTATATAACATAGACCTCCCCCTATATTCAGAAATGGACAAATAACGGCTGACATAGTATGTATGTAAATATCATTAAAAATTAACATCAGTTTTAAAAATACTATAATTTATTTTGCTTTTTTCAAATTGATACTCGTGTGAATCATAGTTTAGGTAATTTTATTTAGAAATTAATAATTAATCAGTATTTTACAACAAGAGTACTTTTATTATTGAGAAATAATGTAAAATGGATTAATTATATATGAAAAGATAACACAAACATTGCCTGTTATATGGTATAAACCCTTTTAATCTCTCCCATTACGGTCTACCTTAAAGGATGAATATAGCGTTTACAAAGCGTGTTTAGCGAATGTTAAAGTGGATTTAGACTGAACGAGTGAATATCTTACTTCTTCAATTTCTATTTAGTATGAACTAAGTTGTATTTGTGAACAATTTATGTAAATTTTTTTGGTGTTCTTTTAATATAAATCTTCAGTAGGAGGAAGTGACTATTTTAATTTTTTTTTTTATATTTAGAATAGCAAACAAGCTGATGGACTACTTGATGAAAAATAGTTAACCATCGTCTATAGACGTGAATTACCATGGGCATTACAAACTTTTATACCTACTGTGGGTATCTCATACGTGGATCCAGGACTGAGGATTAAGATGTTATGCCTGTATTTTCACTGCCATAACCCACCCTTCAAACTAAAACACAGTCATGAAAATAAGGCAGAAACACGAATGGGACTGAGGTACCCAAGTAAACCAATTTTTTATAAACTCTACTCTGATTGTTATGTTAGTAAAATAACGCAATTGACCTCTACACAATTCGCTTGGAAACTGTCTTGATTAAATCTTAGTGAATTCGCCACAGGACGTCAACTGATCTGACTTCATTCTCATTTTATTATTACAATGGAGGAAAAGATTATTCTTTATTGCTAGCAATATATCGTAATCGACCAAACAATCTCTCTGGATGGACCATGGTTACATTATAGTAAATGCAACACCAAGAGTCAACTGACATGACTTTATCCTTACTATTTCGGCGTAGCAAAATAGCAGAATATAATAAAATAGAAGAATCTAACGACCTACTATTCTGAATTAGTATAAATGAGTGTATGTTTTTCCATATTCTTTAATAAAAATATTGACACATACATTTACATTTTTCTAAACCTAATTTGATTCCATAACTTTGTTTTGTTCAACTTTTATTCTGTGCTATTTAGTAATGTCTGAATTCCTGCTTAAAATAAATTTCGCATGTTATCAATGCAACAAACTTATCTCGGTACAATGTATACATAAATTACATTCTGCAGTTTTATCTTGTCTAGATTACTCGCCTGTACTGCAATTGGATGCTGCAATGCATCTAAACAATGGCAATACATCAGTATGTGGTTACCGAACTGAAACCAATAGAAGATAGATCGTCTTTTATCGTTAACTGTCCTCTAGACCTCTAATGGCAAGCCTTAGGAACACCAAAGCTCGAAGCCGATAGAAGTTGTTCCAAAATTAAATAAGTTTTTATAAGACATTTTATTTTTTTATTTATAAAATATACACCAACAATATTTAAACAAATTCGGAATAATTAGACTATGTACAATGTTATAAGAAAGTAAGTAATGAAAAAATGGCTATTCAAAAATGCTTAAATCTAAGTTTACTTGAATAAAATATTTTTTTCTTTCTTTCTTTCTACGTGCATACATGTATGCGTGCATGTGATAGCATGGGTGTAATACGCTTATCATACTGATTTGACGGAGTCAATATATGGAATATTATTATCAATGCTGTAATATGTTATAATTTCAAATAGAAAGATTAGAAAATTGTGGCTCATTCAAATACATAGTACAATAGAAAGATTTGTTTTTAACTTTGAAATAGTAAACATGCGTGTAAACGTTTTGTGTATACAAAATAATATTTTTTTCTTTAAACTTAATCGTTAGTCAATAGTTTTGATACATATATCAAATTATTCTGCCAAATACATTTGCGAAAAGAAAATATATTGTTAGTAATCAAAAGTTTGATTCTATATAAAATTTTCACATTTATTCAACAATGGTTTCATTACGAATTAAATTATGGTGCTTGAATTACCACATACTAACTTCTGTTGTAATTACAATGAGAAATCTTAATTAAGAAACCAGTAGGTAAATGTATTAAATAATTATACAGATATTGACGGTATTGTTTACCGCTAATGTTTGTATAATTTTCTTTAAAATAATTTTAATAACAATTTTGATAAAATAATTTAAGATCCGCTCTAAATTGTAGTAAATCTATACTTTAATAGGCCAATAAAAAACCCCCCTGTGTTTATTTATAGGTCAATCGATTAATTAATCAATGGCTTATTTTAATTTAATAATTATCGGTTTAACTTATAATTTGTTCGATCTTTCTCGGCGAAATTATAACTAAGTATACATAATATTTTAATATAATGTGTACTTAAAAATGTATAACATAATTTAAAAAAAATATTGCTCTAAACATATATACATACTGAGAATTTTATAAAAATTCTCATCACATTAGAACGCAAGAAAGGAAACACTATGAGTTGTCGTTGTCGGGCCTACGACATGAAGGACTACACTTATAAAATCGTTTATCCTGACTTGCTATTAATTCTCGGCCGAAATTACAAAATCTAGAAAGTACAAATTTCAAATATAAATTTATTTTATAATGTAAGCATTCGTTAAGATAGGATTTTTGAAAACTTTAACTTACAAGGGATACACGACATCACGCATGCAATCCTATGGGCACCAGCTAGTTTGATATATACCTATCTATGTACTAATCTTAATATATAACTTTAGATATATAATCTGGCGACAAATTTTACGTATCTCTAAGAGTGCTTCGATATGTTTATCCGTAGAATAACAGCAAATGTTCCAGCCTCCGTGTTAACGGTGTCTCACAAGTGTTCATAAAAGAAACATTAAGAGGGAATATGCCACTTCTGTTAGAAATTCTTCTTTTGTGTTTTTTTCGATAAGTAGCTTTACACTAGATACGTGTCGAGGTGTTTCCCCCGTCGAAATGAGAGCCCGTGTTTTTTTCTTGAGCCGATAATGTGTAATGTCTCCCCATCTACGGTTTATTTATTACGACTTATCACCTTTTGTTACGTTCGTAAGATCAGGTGATTTTTACTGAAGCACCAAAAGGAAAGGTAATATTTTACGAATGTAATTATGCCTGTCAGACTTGTTTATATAAAGTATAGATGATAGAGTATTATGAAAAGGGTATCGTTATATTTATTTCTATTGCTAGAGTGTGATATATTATAAATATATTAAATGCGAAAATTTCTGAAGGTAGATGGATGTTTGTTGCTCTTTCACGCAGAAAGTACTGCACCGATTTGAATGAAATTTAGTAGGTACACGAGCTGATTATATTACATTAACATATAGGTTGTTTTATGTACTAACTCACGAGAACAAAGATTTTTATTTGTGAGTTTGCTCCATCTATTTAAATAATAAATATTATGTAACAAATTTTATTAAAAATGAAGACTGCTTTCTGTTAAAATCTGAACAAACTGCAAAGTGTTGAATAAATATATAATTAGCAGTTCTTATATTTATCTCAGCCTTTTTATTTATGTAATATTCTAAATAAAGTAGTTTAAATCTAATTATTTATTTTACTTCATGTAAATAACAAAGGTACACAAGGCGGATATAACATTTAAAAGCGTCCTCTATCACTCAACTTTTATGTATATATAATATTTACAATCAATTATATATTTATAAATATTATATATTTATAGTCATATAATTGATTATATGATTATATAAGCTTTAGCCTATAATTTCTCTAAATGAATTACGATTAAAAATATTCTAACTACCTACCAAATTTCTTGTAAACTCGTTCACCTGTACTGTGTAAAATGTTTGTTAACTGAGTAACAAACACATTCACATTTATATCTATTATTTATAAGTGACACTTATGTATAATTTAATAAGATGTATGAGGTACTCATACATGAATAGATCTATTATTATTTTGTGAAACTTTGCCAGTCCGAGCTTTTTAGACATAATATGTTTTCATTGCCCTCTTAGCTTGGTGGCCTCAAGGGCATCATTATTTTATATTATGTCAACTCCCCTTTGTCATTTCGAACTGTAGGCATGAGTCAAATAAATAAAATATCTTTTAAAAAATCGCAAAAAGCCTCACGTCCGAACCCAATAATGTGTTTCCATCGGAACTTTGTCCGCTGGCGGTATTTTTCTATCAACAATACCTCAAAGTTATGAGAAGTTCTTGTTACTTTATTCACACTGACTGAGAGTAGCAGACGAATCAGACGATGCTAGTAATATCATAAAAGTATAAGAAACAATATTGTTTAAGAAAACTATTCACTAAAAGCTTATTTTATAGGAAAAATTAAGAAGTTTATACAGTGTGAAATAAATATTTTCGTATTCTCTTAAAAGAAGTGCTTTATTATTTATTTATTTATTAGTGGAATGAATCCTATTGATTTTGATTTCATCTGTATCAAAACATACCTGATCACGATTCATTAACTAGGGAATGTGAGAGGACTACTGGTATCATACTAATTTGACAGTTTGGTAAGCATACTCGTAGGGTTTCATATCGAACTTTTTTCTCTCTAGTGTTGTCAGATTGGGTATTTTTTTATATTTATGGATAAAAAAACTTATGCTGACCAAATTTTAGATAAAAAAATGGTGTAAATAAATATGGGTAATTTTTTTGGCAGTTTTGGCATTTTTAAACAACGCAATGAACATAACGTGAATATGTCAGCAAATGAGATTTCCTACGCTTATAAAAAAGGTATTGGTTTTTTAATATAGTTCACTTACTAGTTACACGCTAAAACAGTGAAAATCGATACATGTTTGTGGTTAAATATAAGTAAACTTTATAATTTCAAGATTTTTTTTTAAATTTATATAGATATCGAAAGTTGTATCTGGCAACACTATTTCTCTTGCATTGGTAACACTGGCATATTGTGGATTGTATTAAACATCTTTTATCTTCTTCTTAAAACGAAAATTGATGATATATTAGGGTCCACACTGAAGTACTAAATTTATGTCTAAAATTAAAATTTTATATCACAGTGGAAATTTTATTCTAAGGGCTAATATAAATTAAATTTCTAATAGGTTTAAGTCAAAATTAATATAAATTTAGTTTGTGATGGTACATAAAATAGTAATTTTGCGAAAATATCTTATTAAGCGATTGGTTAAGAAATAATAATAATTAAATGGTGTCTCAGAATTGTATGCGTACTCTATTGTCGCATATTCATCATTATTTAAACCGTTAATTGTCCAATGCTGAACTGCCTTCCCCATAAGGGGAGTTTCGCCAGTAGTTGCTACGCTTGGTAGATGGGTGGACAACCGCAGTTAAACTTTTAGAGATGTTTTAAGAGGGATGCTACTGCCTATTTCACTACCATTATGTTCCCTTACCCGCTTCTTACGACACTTACGGGAAAGGTAGGGTTGGCCTATTTTATGCCGAAACTACACGGCAAATCTATTGTTGTATTAAAACGTAAAAAATAAAAATATTAACATAATTTTAGGAATTCCTTAAATAAAGTTCTTAGAAGATAAAATTAAGGTTTACTTGTTTTCCGTAGTGAGCGAGGTTTAAAGATTAATAATTCATAATTTCATTAATTTGTCCAGACAATTTAAGTATTATAAATTTTGTTATAATTTTAATTATAGTCAATTAGAATTAGCTAAAACCTTAGTAAGATATTTAAATAAATTTTATTTCAATGAATTTTATATTGATGTAAAATAAATGTACCTATAATTTCAGAAGACTCAGAACTGTCCATTATAAGACTGTTTTGTCACTTACCTCAATACAAAATAGTTAAATTACTTTTTATAAACATATATTAGATACCAATTAAACTGGTTGCGGTTTTTATGAAAGGATATTAGATTTTCCTTGCTTATGTGAAATTAACAATTTTTGACCGATACTTTTATACTATTTCTATATTATTTACTAGTACTGCTACACTATTATATTATATATATTTTTATACTATTTACTTTTCAGAGCTATATCAGTCATTTATGCTTCAATGCAAATTTTTCATTGAAATATTACAGAGTACAGAGCTGTACACCTAAGCGATATCAAGGGCTAGGATTTTCTGCTACCTATAATGCTGGTCATGTCTAAGTTACGCTTACCATTAGATCAGGTGGGTCATCAGCTTGTTTGCTGTTTTAATTGTATAATAAGTATATTTATATATATATATATATATATATATATATATATATATATATATATATATATATATAAATTGATGATAGATAACGTTTTGTTCAAGTTTTATTAAAACTGTACTTTACATTTAGTGTATGTAAATAAATTAATTTTAAAGTGACAACTACTGGCAAAATCTATCCTGTGAGGGTTCAACAGTCGATATTTAACGGCTGATGTGATAATGATAATGACTAAATGCAACAAACTGAAACGTTCAATCAATTGATTGACTTTTGTACTGTTTGTACTCCTTACTATCTTTGACAGTGATATCATTCACCAGAGGGAGACTTTGTACAAAAGTCGATTGCTTGGGTGCCTCTGTCCTATTTGTGTTTCCACTGTGAATCAGTTGTGTTTGCATGGTTGTGTTTCGGTTTGAAGGGTGGGATATGGCGTGAATTTACAGGATACAGAGGAACAACACATGAGTCCTCAGGAAAGGCAACGCATGGGGGGTATCATGGGCGAAACAGTATACTCTGTTATGTCCATGGTATTGCTCATGTCTATAGGCGACGGTTGTCACTTTCCATCAGGTGGGCCGTCAGCTTGTTTGCCATTCTAAGTCGTATAAAAAAAAGTCATCAGCAAACTGTCTCATGTTTGAGTCGATTATTGGTTTGTTTTTATCTTCATTAAATTTAGTTGAAATAGACTATATTATGAAAATGTGTCCTATAAGAAAAAAATATTCGAAATACTAAGAAAATTGTACTAATTTTATTATTTTGCAATAAAGAATAAATAAATAAACAAATAAAAATCCTTTTTATTTCCCAGGTACTTCTATATTAGAATTAGACCTACCTACTATAGTAACAAAGTAGGGTTAGAAAAGAAATTGGAGTGGAGCAAGTGTTCCCAACAGTCACCCCGGGTGCACACTCCAGTGTAATAATATCTCTCACTGTCTTCATTGTGTACGGATGGCTCCGTTAAGTGAACAATCTAGACGTCATTCATTGCACGCCGTATTCTTCAAAGCTAACATACTTGAGAAATTATAATTTTATACTTCATTACCTATTCTTTGGCCTTTGACACTCGGATAAGTATACATTGTAAGTTTTAATGACAAAGAAACTAAGAATTCTTGAAATTATCATCACACATACCACAAAAACATCACGCGAATTTACTAATACGATTACTGATTATTCGACTGAGCAATTAGTTAATAATTCGAATGAATCCGAAAATTATTCGATTACTAATTTTATTTATTATTGCTTCTAATAATCGCTAATATCATTTATTAGTAACTGTTTTTGCACGAGTCAGTACGATCGTAGCCGAATCGAATCGATCGCTAAAGTGACGAGACCGATTTTTTTATTGGTTGTTAATAATGTTGTCAACTTAGCATAATTGGTTAAAAAATTAACAATTTTCGAAAGTTATCAGTAGTAGAAAAAAAAGTATTAAGTATTAAGCTTAATTTATGCTATTTCCATTTTGTATGACTGTTTTTTTTTCTTCTACCCACTATCGACTATTGTTAAGGTAGTGGATAATGTAAAGGACATTTTTTGTTTTTTTATTATAATTCCATTCCGCCATTTACTCTATCTGTTTAGCGTAACGGTTGACTGGTAGAGAATGCATTGAGCATATTAAAATATGTTTACGGACTCAATGCCTTTGCATTGAGTCCGCCCTGTAAACATATTTTAATATGTACAAAAGTATAAATAAATAGAATAAATATAATTCGTTTAGAACGAAAAACTAATTAGTCGAATTATAAATTAAGTAATTACTAATTATTCGAATAACGAAATCATTCGGATTCGCGCATCATTTTATCGGTTGTCACTACTACATTAATGGCAATATACATCGTTTGAGATAAAACAATTGTATTTTGCCAGTAATGTCTTAACAGTACATTTCCCGGAACCGTAACATGATCTTACATCGCTTGATGAATTAGGAAGCCTTTAAATTGCTAGACTTAACAAGGCTATGCTCGGAGTTTTGTTGCGATAGAGACGAGTTAAAATTTTCTTATACATTTAAATTTAATTTAAAATTATTAGATCCGAATTCGAAATGAAAATATCCACAAAGAACCAAAGAGATCGATATAGACCAAAGGTTCAGTTAGCTAAAGTGGCAATAGACCAGTCAACAACAACAGTCAACTCGACAAACGGTACAAAAGAAATGTTTTCCAGTATATTTTCAAGTCAATATTCAAAGGTTAATACAAAAACGACCCCTCCCCTTTCTCCTTCCCCCATTATAATGAGTAGAAATATAGCGGTTATTAACTGTCAAAAAGGTGTAACAATTACATATTTTGCCTGGGTATTTCAGTTTCGTTCGTATTTCTACCTCCAAGCAATTGTGCTTGCATGCCTGTTTTTCAGTTTGAAGAGTGGAATATACCAGTGAAATTGCTGAGCATGCAGGCAAATATACAACATGAGTCAAACAACAACAAAAAAGTTGATTTAAAAACTTTTTAATTTTTTGTCGTTTTTCGACCTGTTTTTTTTTTGGGAAAAAAGTATGGTTTCACAAATAGAACACAATTTCACTGTATATTTCATCTATATATAGATTATTTCTCGCTTCAATCTCGTTTATACGAGATATTATCTCATAAAATATATTCGACATCAATTTACTCAAAATATTCCATAATAACATTACTAGAAATTATTCAAACATAAAAAGAACGCAAACAATAAAATAATGTGGCAATTTTGAAATATCTACAAATTTGCCAAGTTGTAAAATAAAATATTTTGTACTCTCTCTTTATTCATAGCATACAACGCAAGAATAGCGTTCATTTTTATTATTTTTTTCTCCATTTAACAAGTTTTTTTGTTTCGTTACATCCCCTTGAGCAAATCAAGTTGTCAGAAAAGAAATAAAATGAATGGCAGAATATAATTTGCAATCTGCGACCTTTTTTTTTTTTGCTCCAATACAAAATAAAAATTATAAAATATATTTTAAAAATTGTATATTATATTAGGTGAACATAAAAGATGTAGTATAATAGAAAGAACACAACCCACGGAATTATCAAAACAAGACAATGAATTGAAAGTGATATACGAACTTTCTATATGATTTTGGTAATTTAATAATATTACTGAAAATTTTATAGGTTAAGTCCTTTCTAGATAGATAATAGATAGATAATTTATTTGTATTACTTACGGCCACAAATAATAACAGACATAAAGAAACGTACACAAAAAAAAGATAAAAGAATACATATACAAAAAATGTATATTTATAAAGGAAGTAATATATTTCTTTTTACTATGCCCAAATATTCTTGCGACTATATTCATGGATGAAGTAATCAGAGGTGAGGTCTTAAGTGCTTAATCAATTAATTTATTCGTCTTATCACTGTTTGAGCTGCACTTAACAACGGGTGAATCCAATACACTATAAAGATATTTAGGTACCGTTTTATTCATAAAAATCAAACTCACCATATGACTTACACCATATATTACAATACTAGCGATCCACCCCGACTTCGCTCGGATAGATAAATTATTATTTTATATTAGCTTGAATAGGCAAAATTTTTATACTTCGCTTTACATTGTTATAATTTACGTTGTTATTGTTGTATCAACTGTTAACTTTCCACTGCTGAACAAAGCCTTCCCCATAAGGAAGTTTTGCTAGTAGTCTTTGCTAGCGTTTTGCTAGTAGTAAACGTTGCTGCCCATCCCTCCACCACAAGCTTCCTTACTCGCCTCTTACAACATCCACAAGAAAGACACATTGAAGCGATACATGGAAAGCAGTAAAATAGAGCCTTCCCAATGGGAGCTACAAGCTAAAGATTAGCTAGAATGGAGAGCTCTAATAATAAAAAGAAATTGTAATGTCACATCTTTCTCCTCTGGACGCCAAGAGAAACAAAATATAAGTCGACAACCACCAGCAATATATTATAACTAAAATAGCTATGGTGTGCTTGCATGTCCGCTATGTGGAAAAACCTTTATTAAAAAGATTGGCTATGTAAGCCATACGAGTATCCGAGCTCACCAACGCCAACAACAGCCCCTGCAAACAATTAATTAATAATAGCGGAGTCAAAGCGATCGCCGTGATCGAAAACGGTAAGAACGTATTATCTTTTTTTTTTTAAATAATATGTTACTCACTGATAATGCTATGACACAGATAATATAATCATCATCATTATAATTTCAATCCTTAACTATCCACTGGACGCCTCCTCCTTTGTTTTGGGGGGTTTTGCCAGTAGCTGGCATGCTTGACAAGCAGATTGGCAACCGCAGTTAAGCTTTGGAGATGTTTTAAGAGGGATGCACCTGCCTATCCCTCGCCCTCCCTTAGTCACCTCTTACGACGCCCATAGGAAAGGAAGGGGTGGCCTCTTCTATGCCGGGACTACACGGGACAAATAATATAATACTATAAGAATAGTAGATGATAAGAGTCATGCTCATTTACCTTTTATGTTAAAAAATATCTAGCTTTCTATAGATGTAAAATTGTTATAACTGGTAAGTAGTTTTTGATTTTACCCATTACAAACAAACATACAAAAAAAACAATTTTATAATATTAATATAGATTAAACCATACTGCTCAATTAGCATGGTATAAATAGTAAAGTGGAAAACCAGAGGGAGACTTTGTACAAAAGTCGATTGCTTGGGTACCTCTGTCCCATTCGTGTTTCAACCGTTTCAGCTTGTTTGCCGTTCTAAGTTGTATAAAAAAAAATCCTTTTCATACACTCTATTCTCATTGTCTATGATTAAACATAATAATTGATTATCTAACATGTAATGAATAAATATTATAATCTTCTACCAACTTTTTAATAAACGATAAGTGTATGGATACGTTTACCTAAAAATAAACAAATCCAAGAGGTAGACAAGAAGCTTGTTTACAACTCTGACAAGTAATTGCCTTGAAAACCTTCCCAAGTAAATATGAAGTAATTGTAATACAAATTAGTGATGTCCGATAATCATTGTTTATCGATTATAAATCGATGATACATTAAAATATATTTTAAACAATATTTATTGCAATTTTTGACTGATAAAGTTCTTAAATAAGTCCGCCTTGTGCATTCACGTTTGTGTATAAATAAATAAACTATCAACTTTGAACAAATGTCGTTTGCTTGAGTACCTTTGTCCCATTCCTGTTTCTTCCGTGAAGCAGTTTTGTTGCATGACTGTGTTTCGGTTTGAAGAGTGGGATATGGCAGTGAATTTACAGGATATAGAGGAATAACACCCGAGTCCTCAGGAATGCCAATGCATAGGGATATTATGGGTGAAACAGTATAGTCTGTTATGTTCATGGTACTATTTTTCATCAGGTGGGCCGTCTGCTTGTTTGCAATTCTAAGTTGCATAAAAAAATATAGATAAAAAATACTATCGATAACAAGATCCTATAAACAATACAATCTATTAAATATAAGTTATTAATCAATACTATGATTTTAAATTAGCTGTATTTGATTGAATTTGACATATTTGACATTATAGATAGTATTCCTAGATTAGACGAAATTATAATTGACATTAATGTCAATTATATGATTATCAATGTCAAATGCATAGCTTAATAATATTGATATTATCGGTTAACTCGATAGTATCGATACAATCAATATCGGCCAATCGATATTTAGAGATTATTTTAAAACAACCCTACCGATAAATTGATAATAATCGATGATTAGGCAACACTAATACAAATTCGACATTCCCGACATAAGCAGACATCGTGACAGGCGTTTAATTAATACTTCCAAATTAATTATTGAACTGTTTCTGTTTGTGAGTATTCAAATAGTGAGAGATTTACTTTGTGGTTAACGACTCATAAAACGTTAGTTTCCAAGCGATTTTATAATATTGATAGATACTATTTATTGTTTATTAATATAGTTTGTGTCATTCGGTTTATTTTAGAATTTCAAATCAGAGCGCGTTAAACATTTCTCCTTTTTGGTTTTAAAAGATGACTCCTTAATAAGAATACGTTTTTCTGTGTACTTTTTTATTTTATATTTTATTTTTATGGATATGATATCAAAAGACTGGCAGCACATCTGTAATTCCTCCGGTGTTACGGGTGCTTACGGACGGCGGTATTTATTTACCATCAAGTGAATCACATGCTCGTTTGCCTCCTGTATTATAAAAAAAAAAACCTATAATGGTTAGAATAGAATTATGAACATTATTAGTACTACAAAGATATGGGGAGAAAGGGATTGTTAGTAATGGAGACTGAGCATCCTACTGCTAGCAATATACCCAACCAGGTCGACCGCCTCGCGGTTCTCCCTGGAAACTATCATGGTTAATTCTTGATGAATTCATCATGATGGGCTAACTGGCCTGTTTTCATTCTCATCTATCACCCTTTACCATACCATTTTCACCCATAAAAAAATACTACAAAGATATATATTAGTATATATACCACTATACAGATCTAACATTTAAAAACTATAACATTTTTTGTACCACCCAAACTAACTCTACACCTGAAAGCGGCGTGTTAATATGGAAAGGTTAGATATTTCATCTTTTTATTTTAATATAACGACTACCAGTTTAACTTACGTGTATTTTAGTCGAAAAAGCTCGACTACTTTCCGGAGCATCTGGGACCCTTAGTCACGAGCGGCTATAACTTGAGTGCGAGCCTGAACTAAGAATCCCAAATGGAAGTAAGTTAAACTAGTGGCTGTTACATTCAAGTATCATGTGTCCGTACACATTATACTTCAATGCAAACGCAGCGTAAGACGACCTCCCACTAGATGGAGTGACGACTTCAAAAGCATTGCAGGGTAGTGTAGTAGTAGTAGTAGTAGATAGTGGATGCAGGTAGCTTTGGAGCGTTTTTACGGCAGTCTATGGGGGAGGCTTATGTCCAGCAGTGGACGGATAATGGCTGAGGTGATGATAATGATAATGTATATTTACGAAACTTTTAACAAGAGGGAGACTTTGTACAAAAGTCGTTTGCTTGGGTACCTCTGTCCCATTCGTGTTTCTACCGTGAAGCAGTTGTATTTGCATGGCTATGCTTCGGTTTGAAGGATGGAATATGGCGTGAATTTACAGGATACAGAGGAACAACACATGAGTCCTCAGGAATGGCAACACATGGGGGGTACCATGGAGGAAGTAGTATACTTTTATTATAGTATTATAACTGTACTGTTATTATATAGTCCATGGTACTGCTCATGTTTATAGGCGACGGCTACCACTTTCCATCAGATGGACCGTCAGCTTATTTGCCACTCTATATTATATAAAAAAACTTTTAACAATAAAATATTTTGTCGTTTTCCTACCCATGTTTTATTCTTGGAAAAATCAATTTTGCTATTTTATCCATCTACTAATACATATGCTTGTTCATTGTCTTTAGCTGAATATATATTAATATACCTTTTTATTATTATTTCAGCCGTTAACTTTCCACTGCTGGACATAAGCCTTCCCATAAGGGAGTTTTGCCAGTAGTCGTCACGCTGAACAAGCGGGTTGGCAACCGCAATTAGGTTTTAAGAGATGTTTTAATAGGGACGCTGCTGCTCATCCCTCGTCTAATATACTCCTCGTTTAGTATTAAATATAACTTTACCCTTTTCGTTCCGTTAGTTAAGAGAAGTAATTAAGTAGATCTACAAAATGCAGATTAGTTCTACTTTGTATAAAACTTTAAATTTACGAAAGATTTACCGCGCCTTTGACATAGCAGGGTCCTCAAACAAAACATGTTAATCCACGAGGGCCTAACTTTGGTATTGTATTGTATTGTAAAAATCTTTATTGTACATAAGTCAAATTAAATACTAGTAAATGATTTAGTATACAATTTGGTTCTTGTAATCCTTTGGTCTCGAACCGTCAACTCAAAGACTCAAAGTTTCGACTTTGACCACACCTCACCCACCGCGACCCTCGCTTCATTCTAACTGATGAACGGTGGACCCTTTGATTTGATTATCACTTGAGAATAGCTAGTTTTATTGTTGTTGAGTACCGCCCGGGCCAACTTTGATTAAATTTGATAATCGTTTTGGCATGGCGATTAGCGCTATACTTTTGGGTACTCAGAATTTTGATTAGATTTGAAATTTAAAGCCTTATTTATATTCAGAATTCATTTAAAAAAAAAAGTAAATAAATTACTTTTTTTCTAATATTATTTGCCCATCAATAGAATAGAATAAAAAGAAACAATGTTTATATAAATAGACTTACAAGTTTTTTTCAAATCGTCACTTTTGTGTTTCTACGTCAACTGTTTTTTTTTTTTTTTTTTTTTTGTGGAAGGTAATGGAATGGTAATCCCGCCTGCGTATACTGACAGCGCAGTCGGGAACTATGATATGAATGATGATAGACGAGGATGAAAGCAGGCAAGTTGGCCCATCGTGACGAATTTAACAGGAATTAACCACAGAGGCTTCCAGGGGGAACCACGCGGAGATCGCAATTAGGCTACTAAACCCAATTACTAACAATCCCCTACATCAGCTGTTTGGAGTGTTGTTATTTGCTAAGATCTATAATATATTGTTATAAGTATAAATATTTTAACGGAGTACATACATATGTACCTGGGTATATACCCAGGTATGGAATAAAAGTAGCAATGCTGTGTATTTAATTTTCATGTTATTTTCATACAACTCACGTACTTTTGTACTACATGAAATAGACAAAAAATTAATAAATTTGACAACACACTAGCATAAAAATGAACGACGTCATGGACATCACAGAATACACTGTGCCGCACATAATACCTCTCATGCGTTACCATTTACGAGTATTAAAGTGTTCGTCATTCTTAAGAATTCTGCTTTCGTATTTATCTATATTTTTAATGTTACTAGATACCACAACTCATTCTTCAAAATGAAGCGCAGATATGCAAGCATTGTTATTTTGTGGCAAAACCCAGAGAAGTATAGAACTACCTATGTGAACAATTTTTGTACAAAATCCCTCTCTTATAAAAGTTTAGTAATTATAAAACTTTGTTCTTCGTTTCTGGCAAGTAGGGCTACGGTTATTTATATACGAAATAAAAGTCTCTTGTGTAACTCAATAGTTGGCTATAAATTCCTCTTCACTTAATAACTATCCTGTCTATAAAACACAAACATACTCACGACGAAACTCCCGTTTCTTTTAATATTTATTTTTAGAATTCCACAAAATAATAAAACGAAGACCTGTTCAGGATATTATTTTAACAAAATTTCACTTTCTAAACAACATATTAATATTGTGTATATTTTCGTTTTTCAAAGAAAATGTATATAAAATTACTGTTTTGTTGTTATTTAAATCTCGATCGTAGGAAAAGCTAAATTTGTCAATATTTTCACAAAATTTCATTTTATGTATAAGAAAATGTAATATTAAACCAAACAAGATGCTGGGATCTCGATCATAAACCAATTAAAACAGCAAAAAGCTGTCAAAATTATATCAAGGGTGTAGAGTTGATTAAACATATAAACAAGAATTAATGTTTAATATCTTTAGGTCAACTTGATTAATTAATTGGCTGATTAATTAATGTTATTGTTATTATTAATTCATTAAATATAAAATTAATTTGTTGCTAATATTACATATTAAAAGTGGATAAAGCAAACTTTGAAAATCGACGTGTGGCCCCGGCACTAGATGGGCCACCCCTTCTTGTCTCGTAGGTGTCATAAGAGGGAACCTATTGGTCGACGTTAAGTATGGCAACTACTGGAAAACCCCTCAATGGGTAGAGGCCTATGTTTACCAGTGGATAGTTAACAGCTGATATTATATTATCAAATAACGTACATAAAAAAAAAGAAAACTAAAATCTAATATTAAATAGAATAAAATCTAAAATCAATTAACACTACTTCACTGTTTAAGTTCACTGGAACAGACCTCTCTTAGAAAAAAAGTTCACCCTTACTCAGATTGTCTCTAATTGTAATTATTACTGTATTTTTCCCTTCAATAAAAAATAAATATAAAATTTTAAAACCTAAAGACCTTTTTTGTTTTAGATATACTGTCTCTTTTCGCTTATTGCAATGTACAAGTAGAGTCTGTACAAACTACGTCAGTCTTGCACTAGACGTGATATCAACGTAATTGCATTCTCGTAGTACCGGGCGACCGTTCCTTGTAGTGCCTGCTAACATCGCGACGCGACACGTGTCAGCTGTATATCGAATGCACTCTTCATGTGCTCTCAGGTACTTCTCGACTATTTCTTGACTAAAGAGCATTCATATCGAAGCGTACTGAAATGTTCAGAATTTTCTATTTTCAAACAAACCATCCTACCATCTGGACGAATGGCGGTCTTCCACCGTGCGTTTTTCAAGGCACTTTCTTCCACGCACAACCACTCTTTGGAATCAACTTCCAGTAGCAGTATCTCTGAACCGATACGACATCATAACCTTCAAGAAAAGAGTATATTCCTTTTTAAAAGGCTGGCAGCACACCTGCAATGCCGTTGGTGTTATGAGTGATCATGGGCGGCGGTAGTCAATTACCATAAGGTGAGCCGCATACTCGTTTGCCCCCAGTGTTGTAAAAAAAAAATTTCTTAATCTGTAATAGTATTTACTTTTTGCCGTGTGGTCTCAGTATAAAATAGGCAACCCTTTCCTTTCCCGTGGGTATCGTAAAAGACGACTAAGGGAATTTAATCGTTAAAGATTGGGCAGTAGCGTCTCTCTTAAAACATCACCAAAACCTAATAGCGGTTACCAACTCGCCTGTCAAGTATGGCATATACTGGCAAAACCCCTCTTATGGGGGAGGCCTTTGTTCAGCAGTGGACAGTTAACGTTTAATACAATGAGAAACTGGATAGTATTTACTGCATTAAACTCTTTCTGTTTTCACCTATTGGTTGGTTTGTAGAGAATGCCATACGGCATTAAGCTTGCCATTTGTACAAATTTTATTGTGCAATAAAAAATAAATAAACATAAATATTAAAAAGAAGAAAGATTTGATTGTTTGTAATGTATATAAACTCAGAAACTATTCATCTATAGAAAGCTATATTGTCAACGAGTAACATAGGCATATGTATATAGGCATATATATAGTAACATATTATATTCGAAAATTCTATCTACCCGTACAAAGCAGGGGCGGATTGCTAGTGATTATATAAAAATAGTTGTGGTGTTCTTATTACTAAAATGTTAATTATACTGAACTATCACTGAAAATTTTAATTATTATGGCAAATAAAAAAAAATGAAAGTAAAACTACAGAAGTAAAATATTAAGCAGGTAGATAACTTTAATGCCATTAAGAGACTACCGACTAAACCGTCTTTCAAAAAAAAACGTTCACGCTCATTTTTTACTTTATCCGAGCAGTAAGTGCTTTATATTATTCTTAATTTCGTGTATAATATAGTATATGTCATATATGTGTAAGTATATTTGTTATTTATATATATTTATTTGTTTATATATGTAATTTTAGTATGTATGTATATCAATAATTAGTAGTACCGCATTCGAGTATTCTGACACTTCCCTATGGTTGACTGGGAGAGAATGCTTTTAGCATTAAGTCCGCCATGTACACATATTTGTACTAATGAATAAATAAAATAAAAATTAATAAATAACTTTGAGTGGCAGTATTATGTGTATTTTAATTTGACAGGTTAATCCTTCGTAATTACCATATTTTAGTATTAATATTCATGAGTATGTCTATTTATATAGATCTGAACGACGTGTTTTCTGTATTATATGTATGCAGTTATAAAAAAATAGGTATGTCTATGAGTCTAGATTTTATATTAAATTAGTCATAGTTAAAACTGTACATTGATCACGAATATGTAGATACATAATACGCGAGATACAATTTAAATCATTATCATTCTTTTACGGCAGTATTCTTCTGTTAAATTGAACCTTCTTCCTAAAGAAACTTAAGTCGAAAAACGACAAAAAAGAATTAAACCTCTTACCAAAACGACGCGTCCAACCGTCAAGTTGGTATAGGAGGCTCAAAACTTTTTGTTGCTTTCGTACCCGAGTTTCTCTAGGAAAAATATTTACTACTAGAAAAAACACTCTTGAAAGGATGCTAGTGTTATTTTTTTTTTCAATTGTTTTTTCTATCACCTTTGTTGGCAACACCAGCCAATATTTTTTAAAAATTAAATTAACAACACTAATATCGCGGAAAATAATTTTTTCCCGTCCATTTTCGTATTATAAATAGATAGACCTGTTTATTAACAACAACAATAATAATTACGGTTAAACGAAATAACAATAAAGAAAAAATCAATACATTTACTGATACGTTCAACCACTTTATAAAAATAATAAGTATATTATTAAGGAATTTGAGTTGCATCATTCATCTATGTACCTGCCTACCAACTACTGTCCACATTTGTAACCTTCACCTAAAACCTTCTTATATATATAAATATATAATTCTTAGACTATTTAAGAGAAAACAATCATAATTGTAATTTGTAATACAAATATCAATTTAAGTTGCCGAAATAGCTATCACTAGGTCATATCGCTTGAAATACGAGAGTCTCGAAGTCAATTTACCAGAATTTATGGTTATTTGAATTAATAAAGTAATTTATGGCAGGGTTCATTAGTGCTGAAATGAAATATTTTAACACTAGCTATGCCTGCGACTTCACGTTGCTGAAATAAAAAATACTTTAATACTTAATATCGCGGGTCTCAAACAACAGAAGCGTGCGAACATATATGTAAAACTTTTTAGGGAGAAAAAATTTAATGCTTTTTAACAATGAGCCAAATTTAAAACATTTCATTTTTACAATTAAAATACAAATTGTGTAATTGTAAAAATGATGTCTTTACTATGTGAAATATACAAGTTTAAATTAAATCTTAATAGGTATATAAAAATTCTGTATTACAATGTTTATTTAAGCACGCTAATGCTCGAAACCATTCAACCGATTCTAATGAAATAATATAGTACTATAATTTATGTTTTACATTTATACAACCATTATTTCAGCAGTAAATAGGTTTTTATGAAATTTAACATGAGATTTTATTATTATCATCATATCAGCCTTTAACTGTCCACTGCTAAATCATAAGCCTCCCTCTTAGGGGTTTTGCCAGTAGTTGCCATGCTTAGCAGGCGGATTTACTGCCGCAGTTAGGCTTTGGAGATGTTTTAAGAGCGACGCTGCTGCCTATGCCTCGCCCTCCCTCAGGTATATATATATATATATATATATATATATATATATATAATAAACTAGACAAATAATTAAAGTTGTCGTTTTAACCAAATATTTGTTTGGATGAAAAATAAATAAATAAAAGAATACAATATCATATATAAAGAGAACTGATGTGAGCGTAATGGCGACCTTGTTATCTTTAGAAGAAGGAGGAATTTTAAATTTTCCTCTTTATCATTGATTATAGATAAATATTTGAGTGGTGCTCCGAATCTTGGCTCTTACTTACCTGCTTTATTGGTATTTACCTGCCTCTGGTTATAAAAAATGTAAAATGACTTTTCCCGTAGGTACGTTTACCGTTCACTAACTTTTTATAGTAGACAAAAGTTTTCTTATAAAGTATACAGAGCATATAATATTTAGAAAAAGAAAAAAAAAAGTAGACAAACTTAGTATCTCATAAATAAGAACCATGTTTAAATCTTTTCGAGTAAACAGACATTAAAGCACGTTAATTTTTTTTTTAGTTTTTGCGTAACTTCCATCCATCCATGCCTACAAATTGTCACATTTATAACTTTAATAGGATTTTAAGAACAAATCCTGAAAGAAAATATTAATCCATTCATTATAGGGTAGATGTATATACCATATCTTAATATATAAAAATTCCATGTTCAGGCGCGAACGCCAATCTGAGTCACCGGTTACCACTGTCCAACAGGTGGCCTGTCAGCTTGTTTGTCATTGTAAGTTGCATAAAGAAACCCATTTTAATCAAGTCGATAATGTACTATGAATGGATATATAATTGTATCTTTGATAATACTAAAGTTAATTAAGTAATCTAAAAAAAATCCAAGGAATAAATAACAACTTAAATTGTGACAATATTTGCCAACTTACCTGCTAAGCACGGTTACTATTACTGGAAACCCCCCCTCCCCCTACTTCTACTGGTAAGAGGAAGCTTATATGTATAGCAATGGACAGTTAACGGCTGATATGATATGTCCATGGTACTGTTCAAGTCAATATGCGACGGATATCACTTTTCATCAGGTGGGCCGTCAGCTCGTTTGCCATTCTAAGTTACATAAAAAAATATGATGTTGATGAAGTAAAGTACAAACAAAACAAATTGTATTATTTCTTTTTTTGTTATTGTTGTCGGTAAAATCTTTATTGTACATAATTTACATTGGACAGATTAAAAGATTTAATAAGCAATGGCCAACTTATCCCATAAAGGATCTCTTACACTCTACCTTTGAGAAGCTGAAAGAAAACTATAGAACGTTCAAAGGTAAAAACCGTACATCGTACAGTTCTGATGTCGCTTATTTACAAAATAGAATATTTTTGCCTTCAAATTTTAATATATTAAGCATATCTCCAACTGATGCTCGTTTCTTCTGTACCATGCACTAGTATATCCATTTATTCTAGATCTTATAAAATGATTCAAAAACATTGTATACAGTATGATGGCGAATCTTGATACAGAACATCTTATTATAACATTAACCGTCTAGACAAGTAACAAGATATTCGATGTCTAGACATCAATTAAATAAAATTAGAGTATTGACTGTGTTACATCATTTTTACTTAATTTATAAAGAAAGGAGCATAATGTTTTTTGGGTATATATAAAAGGATTTTTTCTGATGTTTGATCTAATTGTTATTTGGGGATTGTTAGTAACAGGGACTAATAGGCCCATTGTTAACAATATATCCTGTTTTATATTGATGGGAAATAAATGGTTCCCTATATGCACTATATACCAGATAGAAATGATGGGAGAAAATAAAGTATAAAATCAATTTGCCTATCGATGATTTTCAGGAGTACCAGTTGCTATTTTTAGTATATGTTGATTAACTGGAATGAAAAGTAATTGCGTTCATTCCAAATACTACATGTATGCCAAATTTCGTGACGATTTTGAGCACTTACTTAGTTAAGCTAAGCAGTATCAAACTTACAAAAAAACTCACTTTCACTTTTATTTCTAAGTACTAGTAAAATTGTCTATTAAATACGATTTTATTATATAAATATACACTTATAGTAAAACCCAGAAAGAGAGGTTTTTGATTGATGACCCCGTTAGACAAACGCGGTGTAAGACGACTCCTAGGTGGAACGACAACCTCAAATGCATTACACGAACTTAATGGATGCAGGTGGCTGGGGACAGTTCCTTATGGCAGTCTGTAGGGAGGTCTATGTTCAGCAATGGACAATTAACTGATATGATAGACTAATATGATGTTGATGATCATGCATAAAATCTATTAGGTTTCACAACCATTTATTTGTTTAAAGCTTCTATTCTACATCCAGCATTCGTATTAAATCATTACGCTAGAAGAATAATGATTATTAAAAAATATCCAGTACAAAATAGTCTCCGTTGAATGTAATTATCTTTAACGATTCAAATTGACGCGGCGCGTTTTACCCAGCCTCTGTATAGACCTAGTAAACCTTTTTTAATTATATTAATTCTATAACAGATACATTTATTATAGCATGTTTATTAGATTATGTGAAATAGAGTTTTTTTTAGTGAGGTTAACACAGAACTGTCACATGTAACGACACGAAAATGAGTCCTATGTTTTTTTTTATACAACTTAGAATGGTAAACAAGCTGACGGCCCACCTGATGGAAAGTGGTAACCGTCGCTTATAGACATGAGCAGTACCATGGACATAAAAGAGTATACTGTTTCGCCCATGATACCCCCCATGCTTAGCCATGAGGACTCAGGTGTTATTCCTCTGTACCCTGTAAATTCACGCCATATCTCACCCTTCAAACCGGAACACAGTCATGCAAATGCAACTGCTATACGGTTGAAACACGAATGGGACAGAGGTACCCAAGCAAACGACTTTTGTACAAAGTTTCCCTCTGGTTCGTTCAACGGTGGGTTGATATAGGCTGATTAAATAGATAATAAACAAGTTCGTACCTAATTTAGTACCCCTAGTTTTTTTTTTTTGACGGAAGATATTAGAATGGCAAACAATGCAACAACCCAGGTGATGGAAAATGGTAACCGTCACCTATAAATAAACAGCACCATGAACATCATAGAATACACTTTTTACCACCTCATTCGTTGTAATTCCTAAGAACTAACTTGACTAAAGTGATAACATTCTGTTATTGCCTGGTATTATTATTAAAATAATATTGTAGACAGCAACAGTAATATAATTAGAACATTAGATATCATGAGTTTTTAAAATGCCCTTATATTTGAATCTTTAACCATTGTTATCATATTAGCCGTTAATTATCTATTCCTGAACGCAGACCTTCTTCGCTGATTGTTTTCTAGAATGGTTCTAAGTCATGTGCATCCACGTTTAATAATTGTAGAGAAGCAAAACACTTTTTAAATCATTTTACAATTACCAACGGTTGTCAATCCCTCAGTTAGGCTCATCACAAAGGCGGCGCGGTGCCTACTTCGCGAGATCTCTTCTTCTTTGACGTCGCAGCCTGTTTTTTCCTTAAGTTCTTTGTCTTTGCACCACTGGGCAATGTGGCTTTTGAAATGGTAATCTTACAGCTTAACGGTATTTGCGAGCTGAAAGTAAAATAGTTTCTGAAAAAGTTTACGACATCTGGATTAAGCTGACGTGGGTATGCCGTAAAATGGTTACTAACAAGATTACTTCTGTAATATATATAATTAATCCAAACGGCGAAAATACTATATATTGTATTCATGTACTTTTTATAGAAATAAATTATATATATATTACATAGCAAATTAAAACAATTGTTAGTACAACAGCTAGTTGTTAGGCACAGGTTTGCCTGAACAAACAAGTTTACTCGCGTGAGTAATTCAGAAAATTTTTCCTCAGTCAATAAATGGTCAAGTTATAAAAAGATATAGGTATGTTTTTTCAATATTTAATTTAAAGTTTAGTTAAGTTTAATTTAAAGCCAGACAGTCAGTTCAAGTTTTTATGTTTTATTATGTACTTTTTTTATTATGTGTATGTATTTAGTATGTATATATTCTATATATATATAAATCAAAATTACTACCACCCTCTTAAGGAGATGTTTTATCTAGTGTATCTAAACATTTCAAAGAAAAATGAGCCAAAAACGACATAAGCATTACCACTACACATGCTGTGTTAATAAGAAAGACACGAAAATTTTTGGTGTCTTTCGAGTTATCTTTTATATGTGTTCCGTAACAGAACACTCTTTTAAAAGGACATTAATAATTCCTAATTTACCTCATACAAAAGATTGTTATATTTTTATCTCTTATAAAACCGTAACAAGCGAGATAAACATTCTAACATTGACTTCCAAATAGCAATCACAACAGATTGACACATTATCGCTTCAATTTGCCAAGAACTTGTCATATTTATATCTACCTTCGAAGCGGTACAATATCTATCAAAATGCTCTCAGCGAGGGAGGAACATCCTCTATTGTGTGAGTACAAAGACGTCTGCCTCAATAACTATCAGATTGGCCAATTTTGGTGCCATTCAACGTAGATATACTATAGGCACAATATTGCTATAAATAATAATAATACGTTGTAGCTAGAATAGCAATATTGTGTATTATTATGGAATTCGTGTGTAACGTAATAGTAATTATTATAATAGTCTGTGGTTGTATTGTTGGGCACTATAATTGGATATAGGTTAACGTAAGTACGTGCACTGTTTCATAATGGAGTGTAAAGTCAAAATATATAAATATTATAATTCCTTTAAAATAGTTGTCCAATATTTTTCATTTAATTTATTTATAAACAGTAATTTAATAATATGACAACACAGAATTAAATTTATAGGCAATATATGAAATTAAATCAATTTACAATAATATAACTTTAAAATAATAACAGGTGAAATTGAGGAATAAATAATGAGTTAAAAAACCATAAAAATTTTGAGTACTATACTAATATGACATCCCTAAAGGGTGGTGAAATTTTAATATTATTTTAATACATTTTTTAATTATCTATATAAGCATGTTATTAATTACAGCTCTAACAAATAATCTTATTTGTACTGTAAAATATTACAATATTAACAAAGTACCTATATACTTATGCTTTAGGTGCACATATATTAAACAAAATATCTTACTAGAAAATCTCCCCACATTCATATCTTTTATTCCGCTTTTTCAAACACAGCAATATCTAAATAACGCAAATCAAATATAAATAAAAAACTCAATAAGTCAGCTGCGTTCGAAAATTAAAAAATGTAGCGAGATAAGTCTCGAAGTCGTGTATAAATGATGACTGTAGGAAAACAATAAAACGAAGGCAGCCCGAGGCGTGGTACCGCTCGCATACGAATGATGGTGTAAACAGTAGGGAGACTTGCACATTTTCAGTGACTTCGACCCGGGTGTACGGAATAGCTCCAGTCGACCCAATGTTTTGTTTTTCGACGGCAGAATCGTTAAAAACAAGACAATGAAGGACTTAAACAATAATACACAAAGTACCCTAGATGAGAATAAAAAATTACACTGAAAATGAGTGTATAATTGGGTTGAAAGCATTCTAGCATTCAAGCAAATTATGCACTCATTTATTAATTCTTCACTTCATATAATAATGTTCAAGGTCGACTTAATGCTAAGCATTAAGTCCCAGTCAACTTATTCCTAATTTAAAGAATTATTAAATTATTATTAATGTTTAGAATTTTAAATATGTAGTTAAAATTATTGGTAAGTATTTAACTTCACTCATTTCTTGTTCCACAATTACATATATATAAGGAACTGTTTCACGAATAAGTACAGTTTTGTATGGGAATATTAATCTTGGTTTTCTTGTACCTACATCAATAGGTTCAAATATTTTTCTATGAAACCTATTGATTTCACACATATAATTTATGATCCTCTTAGCATACAGAGTCTAATTAGTTAAAGACTTGAACTCCTAAGCTATAGCTTAGGTTACTGTAAATTATAAGATATTGTAAAATATGGTATCGATATTACTGCGCACCTAACGACCAAGAAATTTATAATAAAATTGTTTTGATTCATAATTGATTGATTCGTATTTTATTTATTTATTTTTGTCTAATGTCTAAATTATAATTAATTAAAATAAACAAAAAATCTACTAATTTCTTTTTTTTTACATACATCCATCATCGAGACTCGCTCATCCCAGGTGAAACAAATAAACACTACAGGACTTCCATATGCTAAAACCGCAAGGTAACCCATCTTATCGCCACAGTGATGGGGCTACGGATTAGTTTTCACATGCTATTTAATTTTAGTTCTAAAATTTCTTCTATAGGTTATAACGTGCTCATATTTAGTTTGCATATTGTTATAATGGAAAAGCAATTATTATCATCAATTTTGGTGCAAACCACAAAATTTAATCAGACTTACATTCTAACATTACGCGAATTCCACCTGTCATTATATGGACTGGAATCCGCCAGTTTTGTACATCATTATTGTTCTAAGCTACCCATTTTGTTCCACAAAATAACATTAATAAGAGTAATGAGTTATTGTGGTTGATGATTAAAATAATATTGACAAATTGAATACTCTTTCCACAATTCTGAATAAAAATTTGGCTTTATAAATTTAAAAAAAACTGAAGTAGATATATTTTTTTAAAAATAGAATAATTTGATTACGTCATTTGAAAACCATAAACATTAAATTTTTAGGAGAGAATTTCTGTATTTTCATCATCTGCTGTAGTAATTAATTAATAAAACGTTGTGACAACGATTCGACCAGCGTTTTTACTTTCATTTAAAAAGTAAAAATCATTTTATTTTTATCATATCACCCTTTAACTGTTCACTGCTGAACACAAGCCTCCCCCTTGGGTGGGTTTACCAGTAGTTGCCACGCTTGGCGGGCAGGTTGGCAACCGCAGTTAAACTTTAAATATATTTTAAGAGGGACGCTGCTGTCCATCCCTCGCCCTCCCTTAGTCGAGTCTTATTTTATTCGACACCCACGAGAAAGGAAGGGTTGGCCTATTCTATGTCTGGAGTACACGGTAAGAAAATAAATTTAAAATTTAGTAAAAAAATGGAAAATTGAAACTATGCGTTCTCAAAAAGCTGATATTTAGTGAAACGTATATGGGTTTTGTTCGCAGAAAAAAATCTTTTTATATAAGCCGTAAATTACCACTATATTTGTATTTTATAATACACAATATTAGGTACCGGCATTGTATTTAAAAGTCTGGGCAAATGTGGTAAACATAAAGGAAAATTTAGTTCTCGACCAAATATCTCTCGTCTACGCAGACCATTAATCATATCAAGCTTGGAATACAGGTAGATTAGGACCATTGATTTACGTAGTAATCCTTTGTAGTTGCAGTTCGCTAGCAATCATATCTATTTCTGATTGTGAACTGAAACTATAGTACGAGATGTATTGTTTCATGTTGAAAGATGAAGCAGGCATTGTAATCACTAACATGGGAGGCGCTAGGTCGTCTCTCAGAATTACAGCATGGCTCCAATTCTACAAGCAACTTGTCAATATTTATGTGTTGAATAATACATATTATAATTCTCGTTCTCTGTCGTTATATTGTGAAGTATTGAATAAAACAATTGAAATGTCAAGTCAAATCATTTAGCCCATCATGAGAAATTAACCACGACTGTTTCTAGGCTTAATTGACAGGGTTTATTACTATTTCCGTCCGTGTGGAGTAGGCCGTCTCTTTCTTTCCTGAGGGTGTCGTAAGAGGTGACTAAGGCAACTTAATGGTAGTAGAATGGGCAACAATGTTCCTTTTAAAACATCTCTAAAAGTTTAACTGAGGTTGCCGACCCATCTGTCAAGCATGGCAACTATTAGCAAACTCTCCTCATGAAGAAGTCACTCCTGCTGAACATAAAGCAGCGGACAGATAACTGCTGAAATGATGATTACTATTTATTCTTTTTTAAGATAATAGAAAACAACGAATACTACCGTGTTCATAACCATCATATCAGCTTTTAACTGTCCACTGCTGAACATAAACCTCCACCTTGGGGAGTTTTGCCAGTATTTGTCATACTTAGCAGGCGGATTGGCAACCACAGCTAGCTGTGGTCGCCTGTGCCTAGTGTGCCTATGCCGTCAATGCCTAGGCATTAGAAATGTTTTAAGAGGGACGCTGCTGTTCATTCCTCGCCCTCCGTTAGTCGGTTCTTACGACACCGACGGGATAAGAAGTGTGCATAACTGTACATATTAGACTTTAATTGTGTCCACAAAACGGCTATCTTTTAATTGTGATCATCTTACTATGTCAAAATTATACCCCTCTAATCACCTATTGAATGAAATTAAATGAATCTAAATCAACCTGAGGAAATCACTACTTTAAACTCTATGGAATATTCTCAACGTATCTCTTCCGTTTTCAAAACAAATATTTGTATGACTTTCCAAACATTTGCCCTGAGTCTAGGAACAAATTAAAATCCACTTCATGCTCCGGAAGGCACGCTCAGACGCTTGATCCGGTATAACAGACGCAGAAACATTCTAGTTTAGTTAAATCGACTGATCTCAAATTAATGCGGAGCCTGTAAACTTTCTGATAGCAATAGAATCTTATATCAAACCACGTTTCATATCCAGAGATCTAACAAACTAAAGTGACAAATATTTTGATACCCTTTTACCCGTGACTTGATTTGCATGACCGGGATATGTTTACTGATCGAGTAAAAAGTAACCTATATCCTATTTTATAGTAATTAGTTAAACCGTTAAAGCGCTATAAAGTAACAAATAAACAAACACACTTTCACATATATCATATTAGTAAGGTGAATAAGATAAACATACGGGAAATTGAAAAAGAATCCGAGAGTTTTAACTTACGCATTATGAAAGTTGGCGATATTAAACTGCATTTTAATAATATTTTAAACTGATTTTATTTTGTTCTATAAACCAAAAATTTCATTTTTAAATCTTCAATCCTATGGGCGTAACATTCCCTTTTATATCAACTATTAATAGATAATTTTAATGGTTTGATTTAACTGGTAAAATATCCTTTTAATTTAATTGTCACAGACACAAAGATATTAGTTGTTAACTTAACAGTAGGTACATTGACCGAAAATAGAACTGTATTTCAGAATTCCAATAATCGGGAACCTTTCAGAATTATTCATGAATATAAGATCGGTTAGTAGCGCCAGCATCGGAAGTCGATTAACACACCCATATTTCCGAAACCTCCATACACATATTCATACTTAACTCGTTGTATTATTCACCAATTTTTGATTTTTCTTTTCAATATTCATGCAATTCTAACTAATGCATAATCTTTAAATAAAGCGTATAAAAGTTTCTTCATGGTTAACAATGCGCCAGACAAATTGTCATTAAACTAGGATAACTGCTTATGATCAGACCTAGCGTATACTTGTCACCTCAGAACATTTTTAAAAAAATTAAAGGGATTTGAATAAAATTTAGAAGACTGATGGACCACATCTCCAAGATATTATCGTAATAATAGTTTTTTTTTTTTTTTTATAACGTAGGAGGCAAATAAGCATGCAGCTTACCTGATGATAATTGATTAGCGCCGCTCATAGTAGCACCCTGAGAGAAATTATAGAAATATTGTTGGCTGTTTAAGAAAGAGTACACTATTTTCTTTAATGTTATAATGTTGTAACTGTCGATTAATGCTGCTGGGAGTTGATTCCGCACTTTGTTTGTACGTGGAAGAAAATTTCTACAGAAACGCACGGTACGGTGGTGGATGAAACTTTAGCTTGTGTACGGTGATGAAATTCAGTAGCAACATACATAGGATTTATCATAATTAAAACAAAGTCTCGCCGTGTGATCCCGGTATAGAATGTACCACCCCTTTCTACCCCGTAAGTGTAGTAAGAGGCAACTAAGGAATTTAATAATCGAGGGCAGAGGATCAGAGAGAGAGAGAGAATCAAAGGAACAGCGTCACTCTTAAAATATCGCCAAAGACTAACTGCGGTGGCCAATCTGCCTGCCAAGCTTGACAATTACTTACAGAACTACCCCTATGCAGAAAGCCTAGGGTTAGTAGTGGTCAATTAACAATTAATATAATAATAAGAAAAATAAAGTGTTAGAACATTAAAACAAATATATTCAAATGTTCTGCGCCCTCTCTTTACATTCAACCTGTCAGTGAAAGCGACCAATCAGAGCTGCCCAAAATGACAATATTCGAGAAAAAAAATCATCGATAGCGGCCGTTTCGCGCGTCCAGAATATTCATAAATAATGTGCTTCAGTGAGGCATTCATCCAAGTTTGTGGCTAAAAGTGAACCTAGGACGATCGACAACCCGTACACTTGTGGGCAGCTCCAGGCAGAGTACAACAAGAATATTTCGTAAGTCCTTACCTTTCTACATCTTGTCTGTACTTGTTCGCTTGTGCCGGTATTTTACAGCAGTGATAAAGCCTTATTATAAGTTTCTACAGTCCACTTAAATCAATTTTCATATCATAAAGTCACTCTCCGCGTTTGTTTGTTTCTCCGTTTATAAAAAACACGCAGTAACTTTTAATACTATGTTCACTGTGATTTAGATATTTTTTTAATAGAAGGTTTGTATGTAAAATTTGCACGTGTCAAGCCAGGACCATCTGCTAGTAAAATGTAGAGTATAATAAACACATACCAACCAGATAAGTTGAACGGCATAGTAATAAACAGATACGTACCTGTAACAAATAATCAAATTTGGAATTTAAAAATTAAACTATGTTACTTGAATATTTCATAGTTTTATAGGATTTTTTTTTATCAGAATGTATTCGAGGAGTCTTCACTAGATGGAGTTACTCAAATGTATTACGACTGGAAAGATTTTCAATAAACGACAGTATTTTTTTATTAAATATTATTTAATAATTAATTAAACTTTAATACACTTATATAGTGTAAATGGCGGACTTAACACCATATGCCATTACCTACCAGTCAACCGTAGACAGGAATAACAGAAAATATAAATGATGGTGCAAAGTGATGCGCAAATAAATAAAAAACAAAAACCTATATAACAATAGAACAGTAATTTAAAAATAATACATACATATATTATATATAATACTCATATTATCCACATTACAAAAAAACTATTTTCATTATCCGAAAATATTAATTTGGAATTATCAATATTTTAACACAGACTAAAAAATGTGCAGGGAAGTTTCAGAGATGTTTTCTTTCACGAACGCTCAGCTTATAGAATACTAGTCCTGTCGAGATTCTTCCAAGAGATTACAGCATGGGGTTCTTCAAAACAGGGGTAAACAAGTTTCTTTAATGTTAGCAATACGCGTATAATGCCCCTAGTATTGCGGGCGTTTATAGGCCACGGTAACTGGGGGTCTACCATGAATTGAAATTCCGAATTTTCAGGCTCAATTTCGTGTTTTTGTTCGTGCCGAAATCAACCCTGGAAATGGAGCTTAACACTTCGTTTGTCATAAATCCTACCATAAAAGTTCAAAAGAACGATATTTTAGCATTTTTAATATTTTTAAACAGCACGTATTATGTAATTTTAGCATCAAATTTTTGTTTTTTTCGGACCCGAAATTTCGGAAAACATTTCATGGTAGGCCCTCAGCTTACCATCAGGTGGGCCGTATTCTTATATGCCACCTTATTAGTATAAAAAAATATATAGCTGCACTAAATCATGGATGAGCATTCACAATTACTGCGATGGCGATGTTAATTGACAGCAATATATTTATTTATTATTATATATTTATTATATAATCGAAGGTCGATTATATAAATAATGTCTCCATACAAGTGCTTCGATAAAAGCAGGTCAACATTTATATTTTTGCGTGATAAATAGTTATGACTGATTCCTTTATAATTTCTATATCAATTTTGTTTTACAAATTTTGCACCTTTTTAATACGCGAAACTCATTTTATTTATCAAATAATTGAATATAGAAACACCAATGTACATTGTGTGCGTTAGTATAGAGAATATTAATAAAAAAAAACGAAATCAGCTAATTTGACAACTAGCTGACAAAAACTTGACCTATTTTTGAAAATCGATGCTCTATCTATATAATCTAAGATTAACACCTATGTGATGTATTAATTACAGGGTAATATTAAGTGACAAGTAACATAACGCCTCCAAAGTAACGGTTCTCATTCAAAAAGTGGCATCCAGATGGCGTTCAGTTAAATTAACTTTAAGTTTAACGCGGTAATTAATAACATCTCTTAGAACTTAAATGTAGTAATTTATGTAATCAAATTGTAAGTTTAATTTTCTATTTAATATTATAAAGTTTATGTTATGGAACATGCTGAATATAATTTTAGTATCTGGTAATTTTGCTATTCGTTTCCTCTTAAGGTTTTAAATTTTATTTAATTAAACGTCATAGGTTATTGACTTCATTTCGAAGAACTTCATTCAGTTGATAGTAAGTAACATATTTATTTACCGATATTTTATAGATTTTTAATGCAAATCGTAAGAGCAAACAAATTGATCACTTAAAATATTAGAAAATGATATCCACTACCTTATAGATAAACAGTACCATGATCATAGTAATGTTCATGATACTCCTCATGTGTTGTCATTCCTGAGAACTAAGATGTTATAACTCTGTGGCCTATAACTTCATTGTTATATCCCACGTTTCAAAACATAAACACAGTCATGCAATTAAGCTATTTTGCAGCAAAAATATAAACGAGATGTACATAGATAAGTACCTTTGTAGACAATTGTTACATAAACTTTCCCCTTAGAAAAAAATGTAAAGAAATCAAGCAAAGAAAATCTAAGAAGCAACAAATATATGTAAGGATAGAAATCTTTGGCACTCGGTTCTCTGCCTACCCCGCTAGGGACCATGTTTAAAGATTAAAAAAAAATACAGAAGAGCAAAGAAAATAATTTGAGCGGCCCGAATCAATTTTTAAGAGAATTGCTTAAGTAAACAACACTTTTAATCCCACGATAATCCGAGATCCTTGCACATCGCTTAACGGCAGAGGGGAATTCGTGAAGAAAATTAAAGCGACCATTAAAACGTGTTTCCCGCTCAAAAGAAAATTCAACGAAGGTCCCCCACATTTGCATTGGTGCGGAAAGAACTCGTATCCTCTTATTAAATTCAAATTCAGCTTCAAATTGTTTTGTTTTAGTTAACTTTGACTACCTACGAATTGGCTTTAGCTTTTTTCTTGTCTTCAACTAAATGCCTTAAATTATTCGTATTATATATAGGTTGTAACTTTTATTAATTCGTAAGTAATCGTAAAGAGACTGAGTATTTTTATGGAAGGTTGAAAGTTTAATAAAATTAATTTATTTTGTTTTGTATTAAGTATTATTTTGCAGAAGTCCATATTACTGGTTAGTTGATAAGAATTCCTTTATTTAATTTCATTTTTAATTTAGGATCGATTACTATTAATATTAGTAGAAGTTCTACAACTTTTTCTATTAGTCTTCAATCTCTGACCGTTATTCAGTCTACGCACATGTTGTGAAACGTGTTTCACCTTTCAACGAAACATTTTAGGATATTAATAGATTGTTGTTTGGAATGTAATTTTAACCATTCGTGTTTTCGCAGTTTGGGCGCCGTACGGTCTACATTAGGCTTAAAATAAAAAGTACCATTCATATTCATTTACGATATTGTCCGTCTATACACCAACTTTCATTTGATTCACATGAGTTTAGCTGCTTGAGTAAACATCTAAACATCATTAAAAACTCTTCAACGTACTTCTCTCTTTAGTTTAGTTTTAATACATTAACATTTAAATATTACGAGCAATCAGAATTAGCATTGGCCTGCTTCCAAATTGTTTCAACCGCGCAATAAATGTGAGAATACGAGGACATTTTCTTATTTCAACAAAATTTTTGTACAATATTTAATATAATATTTTAATCCATTTTAAAAAGGAGACATCACTAAAGAAACTGTCAAGTTTATGTCTATAAATACAAATATACTGTCCGTGGGTATTATGTGTTACCAAGAGACCATTACCTGCCTTTTTTAAAGCCACATTTAATGTTTTAACAAAATCTCAGTAAACAACTCACTCAGTGTATAGAACTGGACAAAATTTCTCAGAAATCGTAATTTGATATAACATCTGGTTTTATGGTGAATAATTGATCTCTTAATCAAAACTAAACGGTACAACGATAGATATAACTGTGGGCATTTATCAAACAATATTTTAGTATATATCTTAAGTACTTTATTCAAATATACTATATTTATTAAAATTGTATCCTTTTCAATTCCGATTTTCTGTAAAATCTTATAAAATAAATACCATACATATGTATATTTGAAACAGACTAGGCAGAACTTATGGATACAAGACAACTAATATTTAAATAGTTTTGTTGTTCTTAGATATTAAATTGTATATTTAATATAATCAACTAATCATTATCATCATTATATAAGCTGTTAATTGCCCACCGCTGGACATAGGCCTCTCCCGTAAGGAGAATTTTAATAGTAGTTGCCATACTTGGCATGCGGCTTGGCAACCGCGATTAGGCTTTTAGTGATATTTTAGGATATTATGTAATATTTAATATCAATATTATATTGTTTATATTTGATTCATATTAATTGCTTTTAAAGATTTTCTATAGGTCTAATGCAAACAGAAAATACGATAATTTGACACTAATCCAACTGATAAGACAAAGACAGATTAATCCCAACCGAAATTAAGAGAGCTTTAAGGAAAATTTCCCCTAAGAAAGTTTGGTTAAAGAACGTGTAATGTAATCCAATTATAATTATAATCTGCGACGTTTTAATTAAATTCTATTTAATATAGAATTTAAGATTTGATTGTCACTTAAACAGTTTAAGAATCGAATATCATGTAAGCCCAAACAGAGGCTATGTGTTAAATTAAAATTGCACCACTGGTGGGCGTAGTGATTATCATATCTCGCTCATGTTCAATTACAAATTATAATTCCTTATTATAATATCATAAATTATCAATGAAATTTTAACAGTGCATAAGTCAAAATTTTGCATTTTACGGAAGAGCAAAGAAAAATTAAATAAAAATTCTATTTCTGTTTCTATTATAATTGTTTTTTTTTTTTTAAATAAATTTAAATATAAGACTTGAATTTGTTTAATATTATTAGTTCAGGCAATTTGCACCATTGTTAAGAATCGAATCAAATCAAAACATGAACACTGCAGAAATATAACTTATGCACTACATATTAGTACTTCACTGACGAAATTTAAATGTTTTTGCTTCATAACAGTGTATTAGAACGCAAAAAAATTATCGCCTTCAATCTTTACAAAATTAACTAATACCGAACTACAACCCTATCGATTGTAAAAATAATTACAGAAACTAATGTGGAATTAGTGACATAATCTTCTAACACAAAGCACGTCGAACTAAAAACGTTCTCCCTGTAGACGTCGTCAATTAACTATAATTAATATAATTATTAACAATTATGGTGCAATAAAGAGTTAAATAAATAAATAATTTAATATTATGTTCCACAAAAAAATCCGACCTAATTTGTGGCAAAACCAGTTATTTAAATTGATTGATATAAAATAGTTGATTTAAAAACTAAATCACTGAACCGATTTTAATAAAAATTCTATGGGAACAACCTGAAAGTGTATCCTTTGAGATAAACAAATAATTTTCCATATCGGTCTATAACTGACAGAGTTACGAGGTAACTAATATAAAATACAATCGAATTAAAAATCTCCTCCTTTTTGAATAAATTTGGAAAAAAAGAATTAGGGTTAATGAACTTATATTTCAATATTATATATGGTATTACATATGTAAAATAATGTAACAGATCAAACTCATATCTCGAGACAATATAAGACAATATAAAATGAAGCTTATTAATGTTTGTAGAAGGAGTAAAGAGAAAGAGTATCTACGAGGAAAAACAATTTAAGCACATCGTTTTACGTAAATCCGGGCAGAATCGTATCGAACATGCTGGATTTGAATCTTGATCGGATATTTAGGAAACGAACTTTAAAAATCGTTTCGGTGTAAGTGTTCAATGTAGAATAATCAAATTTTATATGTAAAATTTTTCATAATAAAAATTGACAGCGAGCGCTAAAAAAGCAAACGAAAGGAAGCAAACTTTCAAAACTATCTAGGTTTAGGTGTTCATAGATTTTTTTTATACAACTTAGAATGGCAAACAAGCTGACGACCCACCTGATGGAAAGTAGTAACCGTCGCCTATAGACATGAGCAGTACCATAGACATAACAGAGTATACTGTTTCGCCCATGATACCCCCCATGCGTTGCCATTCCTGAGGACTCAGGAATTATTCCTCTGTACCCTGTAAATTCACGCCATATCCCACCCTTCAAACCGAAACACAGCTATGCAAACACAACTGTTTCACATATTATCTGTGACCGTGCGTTCCTGTAGTATTTTTCTTCCTCGCATAACCAAAGTATGGAACCAACTCCGAGCAGGAATATTTTCGAACAGATACTAGATTGAAATTTAGAAAAGAGCACATTTCTTTTTAAAATGCCGGCAACACACCTACAATTTCTTTGACGTTACGAATGCCTATAGACGACACTCACTTACCGTCAGGTAAGGTGTATGCTCTTTTGGTCATTATGTTATAAAAAAAAAATAGTTTCTCTCAATTGGATTTAGGAAGCGATTTTTTTTTAAAATTGTCTCGAGTCTGGGTGATTAAAGTTGTGTATTCCGATTTTAATGTATATTTACCTTGATAACCTGATTGTTGATATAACAAAGCTGTATTTATTCCTATTTGTATTATTAAAAGAAAAAAAAAATACTTTAAAACAATATTGAAAAAAACAGAAAATTAAATAATTTATATGTTGTACGGTGATAATTGATATATATTTATATTAAAATAATTAAACAATGAATTATAATATTTATTATAATATTAAAATAAATAATGTAATATTTATATACCTATCATGTCTTCATTTGCGTCTATATCCAACCATAATTAGGGCTTAACTTAAAAACTAGTCAATCTGTTAATATGAATTAAGTTAAAAAATCCCCTGCTTTATTAAATTTTCTCTTCTCTCTTCAGCCATTTAAATATGATTTTGACAAATTTTCGTAACAATATTAATAGGATTTGATTTAAAATGCCACTCTTTGACGCCGCAAAACAAGTAGGTACTTTTGCTCAAATGGGTAATGACTCAACTTCTGCGAAGTTCCAAGACGCCCAAAGCACTTTAATCTCTATCCGAAAAATTACATTTTCAGAAAAACAGTTTCATTTCGAACAAAAGTTTTATCATTCTCTTGGCGCTGACATAAATCACGACTGTTAAATAAAGCATTATTTGAGTGCGGTTCATTTTGTAACATATTACGACTTACCAGGAAACGATATAAAATATTTATTCACTTTGCCGCCGCGAAACCCTAACTGACATACAGAATGCATTGTTGGCACATTACTTCCTTGTACAAAGAATAGAAAAATAAAATTAAAATATTATAGTCAAAATTCAAAACATAATCTGATCCATAATCAGTTAAACTGAAGTAAGAAATTGTATTTACAAAACATTCCCAATATGGTGCCAATACTAAAAAAATCATAATAAATGCAAAGAAACTATTTTAAACATTAAATTTTCCGTATTTTTATACTTTACTATCAAAATTAAATCAACAAGCATGAAAATCGTTAACAGCAATGGTAATAATTTAGCTGAATAATTTAATTATTTACTTAACAATAATTGAAAGAGAATACGAGTAAATAAATAAAATAAATAAAGAGAGTAAATTTATCGCACAAAAGTTCCATTATACTTTTTAACAAAACTATCAACAGCAGTAGAACTCGAGAAATAATTGATTTACACCGAACAGATCGTATACGAATTTAAATACTATTAATTTGTCGATATAGACGTCCTTTGAAATATAGTCAGTTTCCATTTGCAATTTCAATACCTATAAAATCTAATTTCAGTCGTCCTAACTGCGTACGAAATATCTACAACAGGTGTAGATGGTCTGCTGTACATTGAAAGACTTCACTTACTAAAATTATTAATACTACTAATGTGAATGTGGCGCCACCACGTGAGTAATGTGGACAATTTTAATATGTGAAGCCATACTCTTCCCCAGTATGAGGTAATGAGTTTCAGAAGATTGTATTTTCTACATACATATATACATATCTGTCACGCCTGTCTCCCATTAGGGTAGGCAGAAACAATGGAACGCCAAATGCTTCGATTCAAACAAACCTCTTTCGCTTCTTCCACATTCATCAATTTTTTCATATACGCTCGCCGGTTACGGGTACTTTTAATTTGGCCATTCTTCAGCACGTCGCCTATTTGGTCGACATACGTCCGTCTAGGGTGGCATTGTATTTTCTATTACGCATTATAAATCCTAACTATGAAACTATACTTACTCGTAATACTTTTGTAAATAGGAACCCTGTCTTTTAAGTAATCAACATAAATCTATAAAGAAAAACCATTCGTAAAACTCGTTTAGCCACTTCCAAAACTCAATTCAGTGGTCTATGATCAATTTGCTTTGAGCTAACAACTATAATGAAAATATGATGAAGTTTAGACTCGGTTATAATCTCTTCGATTGTTTGTATAACAAAGAGGTTCCATTAGGAATTGAAACCGGAGCTCGTTATAAATTTAAATCGCTTCGAGATGTTCACTCGGCAGTCACAATTTCAAGACTGTTAAATTTAGTTAGACTTGGCTAAAATTTTCTTGTATACGAAAATATGCGAATATGTATACACAAAATGTTTACAAGAAAACAGTTATTACTTATTTGTATTATATAAAAAGTAAACGAAACTCGTAACATCGTTTTCGTGACTTTTATATTTGGTTTGCTTTATCCTGATATATCTCACTAAGTGTATGCATCAGTGTATCATTCGTTCATAATTTCAAAAAAGTTTAGTCACATGACTAGATAGTTATAAAAAATTATTGCTAAAGCTATTGAGAAAGCTATGCTCGAAGTTTTTTTGCGTGACAGAATTCAAAGTCACCGACAAAGCCCGAAGAATAAGCAAGCTGAAGCAGCAATGGGCTGGTTACATGGGCAAATGCAGTGGAAAATGCGGGTAAAATGACCCTCCACTAGAAGGAATAACGTCCTCAAAAACATTGTAGAGAGTGGATGCAGGTGGCTCAGGACCGTTCCTTATGGCAGTCTATGGGAAAGGCCTATGTACAGCAGTGGACAGATAACGGCTGATATGACGATAATGTTATTAATATTCTGTTAATATTTATTGTAAATATTGATATTTAAAGTAATCTATTTCATATAAAAGCACTTTCAACAAATAGTTCAAAAAATGAATTGAGAGATCCACTCAATGACAAAGTTGAAAAGAAGTTAGTTGATTCATAATTCTTTAATTAGGTCTCCAGCAGGCCTGCTTCGTTCCATTTATTTCTATTCAAAATGTCAGTTAAAGCGAACAACGATACAGCGAACTCTATAAATTAAATAGTAACAGGGCCAAAGTTTTCCATTGTAATAATTCAACAGAACCTGATCTTCTTTTTGTTGAAGTTAATGAAAGCAATGCTTCTATTATTTAATAATGAAAATAGAATTTTGTGGAAGGAAATTACCGAACATGATTTTATTTGAATGAACACCATGTTTTAGTATAATAAAGATAAAATATTCTGTAGTTACACAATAACTAACAACGAATTTTCTTTTTGAACTGACTATAATGTATTATTGTTTTATCTTTATAAGCTTTACATTATTCACTTATAATGTAAATAAGCTGAAAAAGTTTCTACGTCATTTCAATAAAATACGAATAACACCTAATAATATTGGAAAATTTCTGAGTTCGTGATTGCGCGTACAAAATGAGAATCTATTCCTTTTTAATAGAGCTCAAAATTGGTGGAATCACACTCGGGGTCGCCATTTCGTTGATGGTGACCTTAGCAGTTGTAACACAAATAGGCAAAAGGATGTAATCTCGTCGATGGTATAAACAGCCCCGCGGGATGCGGGCTGGTAATCTTTACAAATATGCTGTTTAAGTCAAACAAGGGCATTTTGCCTGTTGGTGAACCGACATACCGTTTTATTCGCTTATAGCCGTACCTAATTTGGAACAACGACTCACACTTTATTTTAGTTTGTGTAAATAAAACTAAGTAGCCTAAGTCCTAAATCTACCGGACAGTTGTAGTTTTTTCACTACTCCCTTCCCGTAACAAGCTGATATACGGTAATTGTTGCTTGTGTTATTTCTAATAAGACAGATTATATTTTAAACTAGAATAATTTACAACATTTAAAATATATTAAATTACATTTACGAATTTTACTATATTATTTTTCTTACGATAAATAAGTAAAATAAAATTTCTAAGTATAATCAAAACAATAATTTGTTAACGTAATTTTGTTATTTTTAGAAACCCTTTCATAAAGAATCGCAATAATTTACTTTTTAAAATACATAGCAAATTATTAGTTATTATATCAAAAGTAATTACCATATGGTCCCGGCATAGAATAGACCACCCCTTGTTTTCCCGTGGGTGCTGTAAGAGGCAACTAAAGGAACTTAATGGTCAAGGAATGGGCAGCAGCGTAACTTTTAAAGCCTGACCATAGCCAAACTACGGTTGCCAACCCACTTGCCAAGATTGGCAACTACTAGTAAAACTCCCTTTTTTTGGAGAAGGCCTACATTCAGCAGTGAATAATAGACGGCTAATATGATAATGATGATATTATAAGTGAAACATTAAAACTTTAAATATTTGCAGTAAGTAAATTAAACAAAAAGTAGGTAAATTAAATCGGATTGTAATATAACAGACACGGTTACGTATAACAGGGAATGCAAACAATAAATAACCACCGTATCTAACTTATACACTCGATTAGTTCATTTCGGTCGAAGTTGGGCGCAGTTGCCCCCATAGTTTGTGGCAAGCGAAGTAAGATAGCTCTTGTTGACCACACTTGGAATTGGATCTAGCTTTCTGATATCTGGACCTGAATGCACACGTAGATGGAAAACTTTGATAACAATAAATTTTCCTTTTCAGTAACTATATACATATAAAATTATTTTTTAAAAATGATTTCCTTTCCGCATTCCGCATCTAAATAATATTTAAAAACAAAGCCTTATGATGAAACTTATCCATCCAACCATTTATCGCAGTACTTTTTTTAGCGACTACTAACATTATCGATTTAAAATTTTATATAATTTTATATATTGACTGAAGGACTGAGTCCGTGATTATACACGCGTGATATCGTCTTTCCACTTTAAATCAAAATTTTTAATAATCCTTTCCTTAGCGGATACTTAAGTAATAAATTTATGTTCCAAATTTCAGTTTTTAGACTTCGTAGTTTTGGCTATGCATTGATAGTCTGTTAAGACAAATTATTTTATAAGTGTAGAATAGATTAATAGAGTTTTAATATACTATATCTATAAATTAGCAAAACATACTCATTGATGGTTATAAACTGATGTACTTCAGATTTTCATAATGAATATACTGATCTTAACTTATTATCCTTTAAATATTCAATATAACGTGCTAATATAAGATATAATATAAGGAAACTATTTAACATTCCATGCATTCTGGTATGTTCATCGAACGTGACATAGTCTACGTTATTATATCATAAATTGAAATATTAAAACATTATGCTACGATTTTATTATCATGATATGGTAGGAAAGTGTATCTCTGAAGAGGTTTTTAAATTTTCTATTGAACTATTAGTACAAAAATAAAATATATTAAAATCTAGATCAGATATATGTTATTTTTAAATTTCTTTTCACATACATAAATATTTAAATATTTCATGATGGAATTAACAATCACCTATTACATTTTGTTACTTTTAAAATAAAATTTTATTCTAAAATACCTTTTTTTAATAAAATTTATGTTTTATTTATGTATTATTCATTGAATTATTGAAATGTCACTCAAATTATAAAATAAAAATACAATTATAGCGTGGGAAAAATAAAACAAGAGAAAATTGAAAATGTTAGAAAATACACAAACATTTAATATAGTTAGACGACCTCTAGACGCTTTAACAAGCGGCAAGAATTTTGTAATATGATGGTCTGAATAAAACAATTATATTGGATTCATGTTATTTATTACTTTATTACGCAACACTCCTGAAATGAAGATAGAACAGACTTCATCTTTTGTTTGATCCACGAATCCCAAAGGATTGTAGGTTGTAAAATTCAATCTCTTGTAACAAATAGTATAAATAAAACAAGAAAATATTTGGTAACTTCTAAGATTTTTTTTATTATTGTAATTAAGTATCTTGATCCCATATTAGTTCAATAAGACGTTAGATACATAAACTAAGACGACTTTTTTATCAGCAATGAAATTTCTGTTTTAATTAATCTACAGTTTGATGTATGTAAATTTTATTTAATTCAACGTCAACTGAGAAAGTATTGCTTTTAACCGACCTCCTTTTTTAGTATAAATTATACTGTAAAAAAAAAAAAAACAACACCGACTGTAATTGTAACAAAATTAATAGTAACTAGTAATCTTTTATTCCGAAGTTTCGTAAATAATATTAAATTTGAAATATTTGACATTTATTATTTCAAATATAAATGTAATAAAAATTAAATAACTCTTCAATCATAGATTAATGGGGGGAAAGGGCTTGTTAGTAATGGAGATTGAGAATCCCATTGCTAGCAATATACCCGACCAGGTCGACCTCCTCGCGGTTCCTCCTGGAAACTATCATGATTAATTCTTGATGAATTCTTCATGATGGGCTAACTGGCCTGTTTTCATTCTCATCGATCACCCTTCACTGGTGCTCCGCCAGTGTATCCCGTTAGCGCAGGCGGGCTTGCCATACCATTTTCATCCAATAAAAAAATCATAGATTAGCCACAGTACCTACTACTTCAATAGGTAAAACAGGTTCATGTGACATTTGTTTAAAAAAAAAATATTAAGAAGGTGGGATCAAAAATAATTGTGATTTTGATCACATTAGAGTTTTCACTTCCCTTACTTGTGGTAAATTAATTCTGTTAGTTATCTGTAAAAAAAAAAATAAAGATAATTTTACTCCGCTGAAAGCATAAATGTATTCAGAGATGGTAATGTTTACCTGTCTACAGGCAGAAGTCCTCAAAGCCTTGACATACACAGAACCCACACTACTCCAGTGGGACGCTGTAGAATATTAAAAATTCATTCATTTTAAAGATTAATTGGATGAAGCTACTGGTATAACTTGGGAGATAACAAGGGCTTACGTTATATTAAAATGGTAATTTAAAAAGCTACCAGAAGGTTCTTTTTACAAACTTGTTAAAAAGATTTAAGCGTAGTCGCCTTATAAAAAAAATCTTTCAATCTCTTCATCACTGAAGTAATTATTCAATAGTAGTTTTTTTCCGCGACTTCGTCCGCATAATCTGCATAAAATGCGTGTTACGCAAGTTTCATGACATAAGTATGATATTTTGGTATGTTAGAATGAACCATACGTAAACTTACGTGATATAATCGCCCACCATCTAGATATTATTGTTAATCTATGACATAGAAGAGACACAAAGTATAAAAAAAAATTAGCTTTATTAATAAAATACAATAAATACAACACTATTATCAATAACTACAGATACATAATAAAAGGACATTACATACATTAATTACTCGTGATCGTAAATTAATTAAAAATACAAATACAACTGTTTCCAAGCAAACCGTTATTAGAAAAAATTATTAATATAAAATTATTTTTAAAGTAAAAATAATTTGTGTGGCTTTTAGTCGAATAAAACTGTACAAATAAAAACTTTTAATACTTATATATGAACTCGTAAAAAATATGAAATACAATACAATATTGATTTGGAACATTTATCAATTTATTATTTAAATATAAAATATTCTAAATGTAAAAATGAAAAATGTAAATTACTTTTTGTCATTAACGAATTGTTATAAAAATAAAATACACGTTTAAAATTTTAACATTCCTTTCGGCCAATGTTTACAAGTTACCATTTAGCTATTTATTACTCAAAATTTCACAAATTTCTTCGACGCTACTAAATATAAATATATTTTATATTATTCCTAAAACTCGAAGCTTTGTTTTTTAATGCAACTTAGAATGGCAAATAAGCTGATGACTAACTTAATGGCAAGTAGTAACCGTCGCCTAACGGACAGTGCCTTGGACATAACAGAGTATACTGTATCGATCATGCTATCCTTCACGCGTTGCCATTTCTAAGGACTAAGGTGCTATACATCTGTAATTTTACGGCCAACTTTAAGTAAATATAAACCACAATAAGCCACCATAGATTTAATAGTAACTTATTATACACATATGTGCCTATATACTAATTGAATAACTCTTAGAATCTATTAATATCAAAATATTATGTACTTTATGGTTGTTATGTGGAAAATAATGTATTGTTTCATTTCTTTAAGTTCATAATCTCATAAGAGTTATTTTTTATTTTACACCGCACCGCCACCTTTAAAGCCATCTAGTGTAAAATCTTTCAAATAAACTTTGTATAGGCTAATCTTATGATCGACGTTTAATAATATTTATCTCTACTTAGGCTTATATAATAGACTTAAATGGACTCAAGTTGTCTTATAATATAATATATAAATAAAATAATTAAATTATTAGCAGTTAATAATGTGACATATGTCACATACACCATTTCTGCTACTTGAAAGATAAATGTTACTAATTTTACAATTTCAACCCTGTTAAAATAACATAATTTTAATATAGTTAAATTATAAAACAGGTAATCTTATTAAAATAATATTATCTATTTTATACTTAGCAGCGGAATTTAGCTATTGTTATTACAGCACCTATTATAAATTATATTTGGATCAAAGGTCCTTGTTTACACGGAAAACCCGATTGTGGATAATGGACTATAATTACCATAATTAACGTAATTACAGATTAATTAAGTACATTATAACGGATTTAGTCACACCATTGTAATTAACCGTCATTGAAGCAAATTTTAGATTTGCTCGTTGAAATGTATTAGAATTGCATTTATATGATTTATAAATAATATTTTATACTTTCTATAATATAAAGCAGATCGAGTTCATTTCAATTTTGTGTGGTAAGGGAGTAAGAATCAATATGTCACCACATCTACAGGTGCCCTAGAGGTGACTGTGTGTCTTCAGTTACATTCAAACAAATTACACCACTGTTAAAGAAAGAAAGCTCTCTCAGTGTCATGTCTTTGTACCGCATATCTTTATTGTCATATCCCACTCTTTAAACTGAAATACAGCTGCGCAAGTACATCCACTTGTCGACAGAAACGCAGTAGTAAACAATATAGTGGTATCAATAAAGACATTTTTTTGTACGAAGGCTCCCTTTTATATATTGAAGTCTATATATTTAATATTTTTAAATTATATAAATAGAGCATTGAGTCTCAAAAACGGGCAATTTTTTGTCAACTAAATGTCAAATTAGCTGACTCGTTTTTTATCAGTGTTCTATGTACTTACGCACATAATGTTTCTTAACGTATCTACATATATTTAATTATTTAATAAATGAAATGAGTTTTTACGCATTAAAAACATTCAAAAATTATAAAACAAAATAAATAATGAAATTATAAAGGAAACGTCATAACCATTTACCTCGCAAAACTGTATGTTAAAAAGTTGACCCGCTTTTCTCGAAGCATTTGTATCGAGACGCTCTATCTATAGTTATATAATCTAAGCTAATATTATGTTCAATCCCAAAATCCAATCAATGGTCATATTAAAATTATTTGCGCAATCCAAACCAAACTCCATTAACAAATGGGTAACTAAGGTTATTCATTAACGTTTGAAGGGCATTCGATTAAGAACCGCGGTTTCCCCTGTTGTGATAACCTACTCTAATTAAAATGAAGCCTTAACGTAACACAACTGAATGAAAAAATAACAAGCAAGTGCCTTAGTAAATTGATTACCTTTTGCTGTATGTGTTTACCAATGTTGAGGTTATATTGTGAATATAACCTCAACATTGATGAGATGCTTCAAAAAATATTTTATTTAAAATTTGAATTTAGAACGAGAAATCATTTTTTAAATGTTAATATTTCGTATAATATTAAACTTAAAGAGATTCAAACAGGTTTTGTTATTAATTAAAATCAATGACTTTAAATTATTTTCCGTACCAGCCACAATTGTAATTATCTATAAGATTTCACTAAATTCTGATCACATTATGACTGAGTCTTAAATATTAAGTTTACAACTTCATTTTGCCGAACTATATAGATAGTAGGTCGCTACATATACAAATTTTATTATGCAAAAAGGAATAAATAAATAATCTTCCATATTAACATAGCGAATCGAGTTTTTAAGTAAGAGGTCAAAATTTTTCGTCGTTTGTTTATTTATAAAATTCCTGTAATAATATTCTGTAGCAGGAGTAGATTCCATGTCTATATACATACGAGAAATTAATGAACTTTTTGTCGTTTCCAATAAATGTTTCGACTTCATCCGGAAGTCTTCTTCAGGGGCATTCAGCGCTCCACGTCACAACATCTCGCTTCGCATAAGGGTATACTCCTTGTTATAAGTAAGGGTAACCACTTATATATCTTAGACACTGTAGAAATTATTCATATCTTCATACCTTGTATTTTATTTTATATATCATATATAAAAAAAATATGGTATAAAAACATAATAAAAGGTTGTTTGTAGTAGTGTAGGCGACAATTACCCTTGATGTTTGGGCAAATAAAGTATATTCTATCTCTCTCTCTCTCTCTTTTGACAAGAGATCGCGACATTACGATTATTGAGAAGGATGCCTTTTAGTACTGTGTCATTCTTATACACCAATGATACATATGGGAAACGATAACAGTTGCCCTTGGGCCTTATCACACGGAGCTCTATTGTACCGAAATACTGGTACATTTAGGGTTGCCATTTGGCGGTCTTTCGTTTGATTGTAAAATCTTTATATATTAACAATATTTATATAATGAAATTGTATCTATAAGATGTCTATTCAATGGAGATCTTTAAGAAAAATTGATATGAAGTGGTCTTTTAATAAGAAAAATAGATGCTAAAACAATATTTTTTAGAAATTTTATCAGTCTGCCCGTCTGTATAAATATTTGTTCCCGCATCACACAAATCTGCACCAAATTTAATATAGTTTTCATAGTTGTTGTTTATTTTAAAAACTCATATATTTTATCTTGACACACCGTCTGTAAGTAGTCCGTCCTATTGAATTAATTATTCTTCTTCTAAAATCTACGTCCTGGTTGTCTTAGAAAAGTTAGTACATCTTTCATGGGGCACTGTATACGTTTTTATAATAAACTTCCGGATGAGGTCGTAAATTTAAATTTAAGAAAAGTTAAGATATATAAAATGGACTCTCTGTAATAAGACATATTATAAAATAAATGATTATTTAAATGACAAAAATCCATGAACACATAACATGAACAAATACATTATAGTAATGTGTACTGTAATTGTAATTATTGTATTTTTTAAGTCAATATTATTTTATATAGTAATTATTGTAATTAAATCATATATAAAATGATAATTACGTATCATAAAAGTCTGTAACAGATATTTATGAATAAAGATGTTTTGATTGATTGATTTTTCCGCGCACAATGTAACAGGGAAAACACTAATATTACGTAAAAATTTAATTTTGAATATTTTTAAACATACATATGTGTTTAAAAATATTTCAAATGAAATATGTGTGGATCATTCTAATTTATTCATCTTATATATTTTTGAAAGGTTTTAATTTTCAAAGTACTCTCATACTAATTTTGTTCCTTTTTAATTTTGTTTCTTTTTTTACAATAATGCTCAAACGAGATATCTAATGACTACAAAACCAAACAAGTAATCTGTACGACGTTTTAGTGACAGCCCTGTCACAAATCTATATAATACATACTTTCAGGCTCACTACGAGTATCAAAGTGTTTTTCTGTTTGCGTAAAATTACGTCTCTTTTGACATGTTACCTTTTCTTTTTGATCTCACTAAACGGGAAAAAAACTGTAAATAGAAGAAAAATCAAACTAATATGTTTACTTTTTGTACACAACTTAGAATTGCAAACAAGCTGACAGCCCATCTGATGGAAAGTTAAACCGTCGCCTGTAGACATGAGCAGTACCATGGACATAACATACTGTTTCGCCCGCATGGGAGATCTCCCATGCATTGCCACTCCTGAGAACTAAGGCGTTATTTCTCTGTATATACCCTGTAATTTCACTGCCATATCCCACCCTTCAAACGGAAACACAGCCATGCAAATACAACTGCTTTACGGTAGAACCACAAATGGGACAGAGGTGCCCAAGCAAACGACTTTTATACAATGTCTCCCGCCGGTAAACATGACATTGTCTTAAATTCGAAATGAATTTGTCGTAAGTATGAACAGAATAAAATAAATATGTTTTGAATATATTTTTAAATGTATAATTTTTTTTTTCAAATTATTTATATTTGGTTCTTGCTACGTAAAGCAATTGAAGTTATCATCCAGGCAAATAGCATATAACAATACATAATATATACGTTATAACGTCATACTGCGTCAAATGTCAAATTTCGTAAGCTTTTATGCATTGCAAAGAGTACCTAGAAACCATTGCATAGCGGACATCACTAACAAATTTATGAATGGAATATTCTTATTAATATTATAAATTTGAAAATAAAGTTGCTTTTAGTTTGTTTATTAACACTTGGTGCTTTTACAGTTTAACTAATAAATATGAAATTTTGTAGACACGTACTCTATAGGATGGAAAAGAGGCTGGCTATATGGCTGTTTTTTATCCCAATCAGTGAACGTACGTCTTAAAAGAGTAATTGTTGAGTTTCTTTTTTTAATTGGGCTCTTCTCTTGTACTCTCTCTTGTCTTGTCTTGTCTCTCTTGTCTCTCTACAATGGATTGTGCTCAGAGGAATTGTTCAATATGATGCCCACAACTACTTTCTACCATCGTACGGCTCGCCATCGACAGGGAGTTCATCCTCATGTCCTACAGCCTCAATGGTCGCGTACTGCGCGGTTTCAGAGATGTTTCCTCCCACGAACACTCAGGTTGTGGAATGAGCTCCCTGCCGAGGTTTTTCAAAGAGACTACAGCATGGGGTTCTTCAAAAGGAGGTAAAGAGGTTTCTTCAGGGTCGGCAACGCACGCGTAATACCTCTGGTATTGTAGGTGTTCATAGGCTACGGTAACCACTTATCATCAGGTGGGCCGTATGCTTGTTTGCCACCTCAGTGGAATAAAAAAAAATAACAACCTTTCGAACCCTACAGTTGATTTAAAAAAATTACGATTAAAAATTTGAATATATAGAAGCTAGCACTTAAATATTTTGACTGTCCAATCAACTAGAGATATCATCTGTCATCTGACACGTCAGTATTATTATGGTAGCTACACTAAGTTAATACATATCCCGCTGTAGCTTACTATTATAATCTTACCCTTACTGAAAGCTCAGATCCGGTGAACTCCGCACCAATTTACCAATATTTGAACAGAAATAGTCGATACCGGACCTCATTTGAATAATTTTCATTAACAAAGGATATACAACAATGCCCCCTAACACTGCATAAATTTTAGTGCATTTGATGAAAACAGCCTCTGACTTCTTAATAAACTGTTTACATTTTTTTTTTATTAAATAAAATAAAACTGTATGCACAATAAAAAAAAATAGCTAAATGCAAGGTAGAGTCACATATATATGTAAATATAAAATACGTAAACAATAAACAAATATATGCATTCTTTATATAAAAATTTATTTGAATATATAACTATAAAATAAATTAACTTGATATGAATGTGAAATATGACGTTTCTTAATAGTCTAGAATCTAGTAATAATAATTATTGTTATTTCAATTAGGATTACATTCTATTTAATTATAATTGTGCTTAAAATCTAGATCGCATAACTAAATATATTAATGATCATATTCGTCATTTTCTCAAAATTTTAAACTTTTTCTTAACAAACTTTTGAGATAATAGAGAAATAATATATATTCTTAGATTATATTCTATTATAGATTTAAGATAATGGAGTATAAAAGAAAAGAAATAAAACTAATCTTATAATGTACAATTAATGCTCTTTTATAGATACGCCTCTTAAACTATAGATCTTTTTTAAAAATTTTCGCGACTTTTCTAGCTCTCTAGTAATTCTGTTATATCTATTATCAGGATAATTTAATTTCCTATGTTTTATAAAACGAAGAATGTAAATTCATTTATTCAATTATAATTATAAACTATTTAATCAAACCACATCAAAGCTAAGATGGTCCAAATATTAATTATGTACATGTTAATTTTGTTGGATTAGTGCGTTTACAAGTAGGTACAAAGCAATTACGCTATTGTTTACAAATGTATTTCGTGTTAATTTAAATCACGACAATCCAATATTCTCAAGTGATAACGCCGGAAGGGATGGTAACTCCGCGTGTGCTATTGTTTTACGCTGATGGGATGCCAGTGAAGGATTATGGAAAGTAGGTTGCAGTGTTACATTTATTATTAAAATAAATATATATCTATCACCGTACTGGTTTCGCTTCAAACTCTTTTCTCCTACATTCTTTACGACTTTGGAACGCGCTTCCTGATGCCATTAAGAGCCTTCTGACTAAACCGTCTTTAAAAAAAAAAACGTTCACGCACACTTTTTTACTTTATCCGAGCAGTAAGTGCTTTATATTATTCTGAATTTTGTATATAATATAGTATATGTCATATATGTGTAAGTATATTTATTATTTATATATATTTATTCGTTTATATATAAAATTTTAGTATGTATGTATACGAGGTCTGTCCGGAAAGTTCGTATAAAAGTGTTCTGGAATGCGAGAAAGAGGAGTGGGGAGGCCAGGTAAGCGCAGGACCCCTTCCTTATGTCCCTAACAATGCTTCAGTTCTGGTCTGACCGCCGTACGGTGCGAACTGGCTTGTCACGCCATCTGTGAAGTTACCTCTTAACGAAACCCCGTCGGCATGGAGCCCGCTTCCGTTGAAGAGCAGCGCGTCGTAATCAAGTTTCTCTCGAAACTCGGCAAGAATGGCCGTGAAATTTTTGCCGATCTCAGAACAGTTTATGGGGATGATGCTGTGAAGGAACCAACCGTCCACAAGTGGCTAAAAAGGTCAAGACAATGTTGATTGTTTTTTTCGATGTTCGGGGGATTGTCCATCAAGAATTCGTCCCTCCAGGCCAGACAGTTGATGGAAAATTCTACGTCGATGTGCTCAGACGCCTCAAAGCTCGTGTGGCACGAGTTCGTCCAGAATTGGCGCGAGAGGGGCGTTGGATTCTTCACCACGACAATGCCCCTGCCCACACCTCTCTTGTTGTCCGTGAGTTTTTGAGTAAAAATTCCATTACGGTGACCGAACACCCCCCTATTCGCCGGATTTGGCCCCGTGTGACTTCTTCTTGTTCCCAAAAACCAAATTGGTACTTCGGGGGCGGCATTTGGGGGACATAAATGAGATAAAAAAAGCTACGACGGGGCAGCTGAGAAACCTACAACCAGAGGACTTTCAAGGAGCCTTCTCACAGTGGAAACGGCGTTGGCACAAGTGCACTATGTCACAGGGGGAGTACTTTGAAGGGGATAAAATTGATTTACCTGAATAATTGTAAAATAAAATTTTTAAAAAACTTTTATACGTACTTTCCGGACAAACCTCGTATCTATAATTACTAGTACCGCATTCGAGTATTCTGACACTTCCCTATGGTTGACTGGGAGAGAATACTTTTAGCATTAAGTCCACTATGTACACATATTTGTACTAATGAATAAATAAATAAATACATCTATTTCATTTATTAAATAGATATTTAGCTCTCAAATGTCAATCAAATATCAAAATGATGATAAAAGGAGGGCCATTTGGAAAGCAGTAATACTAATGTATATTGCATAAATAAGAAACGAAACAAGATACGAGTATAAAGATAAAAAATAACAAGACAGACCTATCAATTTTTCGACATTTTTTTAAGTCAGGTGATTAGATGCAAGTTCTTCAGATGAGAAGTCACTAATGTTGTCCATGAACAGTTGTAACACTCGAGCAGTGGGTTGTCGAGCTTTTAAAAAACTGTCTGTATGTTTTTTTTAAAGAGATCCATAAATTGTAATCCAAAGGAAAAACTTGAGAGATGGAAAAGTCAATTTAAAAAAAAAACTGGAAAAATCTGTTTAGAACTGACAAAGAAATCGAATATCATATAGCGATAAAACAACATAGCGATAAATACAGATATATTGAGAACCTGCTTCTTCAGAAAGGCGCTTAAAAAACTCCTACTTAGAGCAGCTGACTAAAAACTTGTAAAACTCGGTATGCAATTTTAATAATTTAATACTGTTGTTTACGTTGGCGTTGTTTTATAACGCAAATTTATTTCTTTATTAAAGGATTGGACTCAAGAAATCAGCCGTAAAAGTCTTTGGAATGTAAATAACTCTGATTTCATAGAATTCCTTTGTTTCGATACCGACTCTTTTTTTTAAAAGGAATTGTGTCGACTTATTGTCATTATAAAGCTTTATTGATTTTTAAATTGGACTCTTATCCAGAGTCTATAGTGATTTTATGACCTACTTCAATAAATAACATCTTCTTGTATTTGATATTAAAATTAAGAGGACCTATAAATAAAACACAAAAAAAGGAAAATAAAGAAGATTCTATTTATGAAAATATTACGTTCAGCAATAAGATCGTCCCATCGTATTTAGATAAATAATAATAATAACTTTATATAAACAAAAATGCGGGTACTTACTTACTATTTACTTATCAGTGATTACTACACTAGGCTCGCTATTTACAGTCCGGCTCTTGTACAATTTTATCATTTAAGTACTCAAAAGGTAAAATACAATTAAGGTTAAATAAAAAAATAATAAAAAAAAAACCAAAAGAAACATAATGCAGAATAATTTCGATTCTATAAGGTAGATGTGTAGATGTTTATATGCATGTATATATGTATGAATGTATATGTGTATGTATGTATATGTGTATATATATAATAGTATATAAGTGTATATAATGAGTAGGGATACATATTTTACATTATTACATGTATCCGATCAAACTGTTTATAATTACTCCTCTCCATCCAAAAGTTGCCTGGAAGAGATCGCTTTTAGCGATAAGGTCGCCCATTGTTTTCTCATTGTGATTATTTCTTGTAATTGTTTATAGTTATAATAAGTGTACTATTGTAATCTCTTAGAGGAAACAATAAAGAGTATCTATCTATCTAATGTATCTATCTATTAGTTATGTTCTTTTATTACTTATGAAATAAAAGAACATAACTAATAGATACTAAAAGAATAGTTTTATTTACTTATTTTAATTATTTTAATATTCTATTAGAATGTAATAACTAATAGATACGTTGTAAATAAAAGTATACTGACTTAATATAATTGTTATTTCTAAAACAAACTATTTATTTGAAGAGCAAAATAAAAAACAAAAAAAAACACAAAAATCAATATTATACCGTTGTTTCTACCAGAAAGCCTAAAAACAAAAGTCTGTAATCAGTCCTACTACTTGTCATGACATACGGTACTGAAACGTGGACACTTCTGATAAGACTAGTCCATTAATTAGAAAACGCTCAGCGAGCGATGGAAATAGCTATACTTGGAATTTCTTTAAGAGATCGAATCTGAAACGAAGTAATTTGATAGAAAACATAAATTACCGACATAGCTCAGTAGATTTTCAAGCTAAAATGACAGTGGGCTAGTCATACCTGCCGTACATCTGACTACCATTGGAGCAGACGTATTTTGAAGACCACGTATCGACAATCGTAGTATGGGACCGCGTGTGATTAAATGGAGTGACGACATATGTAGAGTGACTGGTAAAAACTGTAAACGAAGAGCTAAAGATCGTACTCAGTGACGTTCCGTGAGAGATGCCTATATCCAGTAATAGACTACTACACAGTACTACAGTTCTGCATTACAGTTCTACAGTACTGCATCATCGTTATAATTAGCGTAGGCTGGTTATATTGAATTTTGCTAAAAATATATCTCAGTAAAATAATTATTTTGTTTATCCTGCTTAAAAAGTGAAAGGTTTAGTTATTAAATAAGCACATGACGACAAAAATAGGAAATCTTTCTTTAATGTTCTTTTTTTTATTTATACTATTTTTATAATTTGATAAAACAGTAGTTTCCAGTTCATTATTTTTCAAGGGGTTTTCATACCAAACTGTCAAGAAATTCTCTGGAACATGTTTATAAAGAAAAGAACTCGCCCACATACAAACTTAATATAGAGAACCTTTCATTCCTAAAAATAACTTAAGAATTAAATGAAAACGCCACCAGGTTGGGCTATCCATTGATAAATCTGATAGAAGTTCACAAAGATACGTCCACCTCTTAATTCAGAGTGTTCGTATTAATAAAACCCGGGGAGCGGTCAAGCCTTTGTTTAATTTCCGGTGCTGGTAATTGTCGAGAAGTTGCGGGTAGTCGTAAAATGCGGGATGGGATTGGACCGAGGACAATTGAGAGGAAAATAAGGCTCATTGTACAATGGGCGACTGTTTTATTAGATAACTTAGGATCAAATAGGTTACATAAATGTTATGGATATTAAATAAACTATAAGGAAAAAAACTAAATGTATTACTATTTCAATATATTTGAATATATTAATTACAATACATTAACTACATTACAAATGACATATAAATAGTCTCTCTTTCTCTCTCGCTCTCTCTCTCTACCTCTCTCTCTACAGCCGCTTCGCCAAAAATTATAATTTGTTCTCATTCCTGTGCGACTAAATTCATATCGTATGCTACATTAAGATTAACACTATTTGTCAGTGATATTATGTGAATACAACTTCTGAAATATTACAATTATTGACAACGATACCAGAAAATTACATATCAATTAAAGATCAATTGACGGTTTCGACACTCGATTCTCCCTCTAGATATAATGAATCTCGTTATCTATTATTTATAGAAAAAATTTACGGCTAAGTGATTTCTTCTAATCACACCGAATGTGATCATACATAACCTAGACATTCACAGAAACTAAATTAATATCCAAAGAGAATCTAACCAATAAACGTAAAATCCGCAACCTCACACGAATAAATCTTGTGGTTTCAATCTGAAATTACTGAAGTAGTTTTTAAATTTAAATTTATTTATATACGCCAAAATGTTAAAAATAGATAATTAGTTTTTTTATTGTTAAAAAGGCAAACTAGCCTAAACTTCACTTAATGTACAGAAAGCGGCTACCGTCGCCCTTGAACACCTGCAACACGTGAGAAGTTGCTTGTACGTTGCTGACCTTTTAAATGTAACTATTAATTAGGAAAGTCCTATTGTTTTTAGAAATACTGCGTAACTATATCTTCTTCTTAGTCGGTTACTCTTGTTAGAGTAATCTTTATGGTGTAGATGATATGAACGTATTCAAATAATAATAAAAAATATATATTTATATTATTAACTGCCTAATTAAGGCCCTTGATAATCATAATAGCCAGAAATAGATTGTTGACAGATAACAAGCAGTCAATTCAAAAGCTTTTAGAGCTGAGGACCTATTATGCCGGCTCTATTGACATAATTGGGTGTTTTACAACAATTCACAAATCTATAGAGCTCGCATCCCGGAATAAGGTCATACCCCTCTTTAGTGAGAAGTAGCCTTATTCCAACAATGAGTTAGATTAATAATTCTATATGAATAAATGTGAAAACGAGTTTATTTATTTCTTACATCTTGATGCCTTTACTTTGTTTAAGCCACCAATCGCTGTAAAATTTGACATACATGTACTTTATGAAATGGAGAAGAAAATAGGATACTTTTAATCCCAGTATGTGAACACAGTCCGGTCACGCAGATTAAGTCACAGGTCTATCTAGAAATTTATTAATATTATTTCATATTAATTAAGGTTGTCCGGAAGAGATCGCTATTTAGCAATAACACCGCCCATCGTTGCCTTTTTTCGTTGCTTATTATAATTAAAACATGTTTTTTGTATACATGTTGTTAATTTATGTAATTTCTATCATTCTTTGAGGGGAACAAAAAGAGATTTTTTTATTAATTTCATTCATTTGTATAATCCTTAGTTTTTTTACTATAATTAAAAATCGAATGATAATCCAGCCTACATTATTGGTTTACGCTAGTGTGGTACCAATAAGGGATGATAGGTGAGGATGAAATCAGGCCAATTGGCCCATTGTGACCAATTTATCAGGGATTAACCACGATTCTATTTCAAGGAGAGATTCGCATAGGAATCCACCTGACAGGAAGTATTACTAACAATGTGTTTATTAACTTCACTATTTCTACTACTCTATTCTCTGATTTCATAACTAATGTTTACCTAATTCTGTGTACACTGTTTAATCATTTTAATAATTCTGTTTTGTTATTTTTATGTTGTCCCTGTCATAATTTTTTCACTGTATTGTTATTGTCAATTTTATTAATGTAAATTCGATGTTTTAAGAAAATGTTGTGTACATCTTGGTGTAAATGCAAGATTCAAGTCTTATACCTATATCAATTAAAATTAATGTCTGTGTTTACACTGTTGTTGTACCTTTTAAAATAAATAAATTACAGATAATCATTTCGAAATTATTATATTAAATGAGGATTAAGGGATTAAACCTAAGAGCGTTGAGGCATTGATTATTAAGTAATTCATATAATACGTACACCAAACGATGAAAGGAATTGTTTGTTACAGAGATTGACAGCTCAACTACCACCACTATTGGTCATAGTCAAGTTAATTCCTCGTAAATTCGTCATAATTGACCAACTGAACTGACTTCATACTCACCTATTATCTCTCACTAGTACTCTGTCAGCCTAGACTCAAGTGAGATAATTCCGCACATAGATACATATCCGTCATGCATGTCTCTCATTGGGATAGGCACTAACAAATGCTTAAATTCAGACAGATCTCTTTCGCTTCCTCCATATTCTTTAGTCTATAAATCATAATTTTATTTTCATCCATCCAAACTAAAAACTCTAAAAGAAGCTAACCGGTAAGAGAAGTTTCATTAAAGGTTTGCATAATACACCTTGATGAGTATGTCGAATCAACTCACCTAAATTTTTTTATTGCGCGATGATGTCGCCGTTTCTAAATTAATTTAAATAATTCTGTTTACTTTCTTCTCTTGATAAAATTTATTCGTGTTCTATAGGTAATGCTATATAATTAAAATCTGTTCCATAAAATAAAAACGAATTTAGTTATGGCAAACCAATAAAAAAAAACTTGTGTAAACATATCCAGCCTTTTCATTTTTCTTGTATACATTATATTTGATTTATACATTTTTACGCTTTTTTCTGTACGTTATAAATACATACAGTTTACATGGCATCTATAGTTTTTATTGTGCCTAGTCACAATTTTTTTTAAATTTGATTGAAAAACGACATACTGTGACGTTGCAGTCGCTAAATGTGATACAGGCCTTAGGTAAAGCTGTGAACACAGCTATGAGGGACAGATGTATTGTATAAACATGAGTAGTAATTAAGCAGGTCCCTCGGACAACAAGCGACGATATCGTGTGAAAAATGTTATCCCGAAGGCTTAATTTACAACTTATGTATAATTCTTGAAATTTTCCTTTGATTTAATAAGATTCTATTAAGTTGTTGTGTTATTGTATATGTATATACAATACATATATTTGTATTTATACGTTCAATTATTGATAGCAGTCCTGCTATTACAATTTTGGTATGATTGTGCATTTTTTCTTCTTTTTTAAGGGTTTTTTTTCTAAATAATAGTGAATAAAAATACGTGGTGTATATATATATATATATATATATATATATATATATATATATATATATATATATATATATATATATATATATATATATATGGTATATATATATATATATATATATATATACACTCACTCACTTTTACATTTTTAATAGTAAGGATACTGTAGATTAAGGCACAGGATATATTTTATACTAATTTACGCTGAAAATAACATAGTTAAAAATAAATATAATAGACATTTTATAGTATAAGTGGCTATGTAGCTATAGTATAGGGTCACTCCTTATGGCAGTATATAGCCTATGTTCAACAGTTTATTTGTTTAATATATTCATGTATGTATATTTATATAATCTCTATTGTATGTGTTGTAATTTTTTTCACCGCATATTAAAATTTCTGTTTTGCCAAAGGTTGACTGGGAGAGAATGCTATATAGTATTAAATCCGCCTTTTGTACCAGACATTTTTTTTTTGTAATGTGGTCAATAAAGCATAAATAAATAAAAATAAAATAAACAGTGGACTGATAATGACTAATATGATGATGATTGTGGACGTAACGTATTCTATATAGTGATATAAATACAAAATTTTGAAATAACTGACCAATTATAAAACATCATAACAATAACGTCGTGACAATGTAGTCGTATTTGTCAGAGATCTTAATAGCCCGTTTTCATGGACAATAACGTACTAAGCCTTTTATAAAATGGACAATGATAACATACTTAACTCACGTATACTTATTTTGAGAACAATATACTCAGTTATTCACAGGATAATAATTATAGTAGTTCTGCTGAATAGAAGTTAATCCAGGTATGTATGCCTGGTGTACAGTAATTACTTAATTTTGAAAAGATAAGTTTTTTTTTATTAGAAAAATATTATATAATTATTCAATAAAAATTCGTCTCGAATACATTTGTGAAAATACTAAAAGGTGTCTTATTAATTATTCATATCTAATATAAAAAAATTGACAAATCATTAACCTTTTACTATTGTTCTAATATTTTAAAATGCTAACTAGACAATTTTAGTACATAGGAGATTATTATTTAAAGAAAACTTGATATGATTAATCTTAATAAGAGCAATAGGAGCTAAAATAAACATTATTAGAATTTTTGTGTGTTTGTCTACTTGTCTGTCTGTTCGTATGTTTGTTCCGGAATTACACAAAAACTACTACACCAATACGGTTTTTGCAGTTGTATATCTGAAGATCTAACTGAAAACATTACATATATATTTTTTTTCAAATGTCATTTATAAGTGATTAGATTTTTAAGTTTTCCGAAGTAATTAAGTTCCAAAATCAACGTATACGAAATTGCGGCAAAAGCTATTTTTCAATAATTTTAAAGTCAAGACAAATAGATATCTTTGTAAAAAATACTTTACTTTATTTCCAATTCCTAAAAGAAAATTGCAGACACATACCTATTAGTTTTGAGAAAAGTAAATTTTATTGAGACTTACACTCGTAATAACATATGTATACGTTAACATTTCTACCAGAAGAGACTTTGTACTAAAGTCATTTACTTGGGTACTTCTGTCCCATTCGCGTTTCTACCATGAAGCGGTTGTGTTTTTTTTAATAGATGAAAATGGAATGGTAACCCCGCCCGCGCTATTGGTATACACTGACGAGGCACCAGTGGAAGATGATAGGTGAGAATGAATACAGGTCAGTTGGCCCACCATGATGAATTCGACAAGAATTAACCATGATGGTTTCCAGAGGGAACCGCGTGGAGGTCGACCTGAGAGGGTCAATTGCTAGCAACAGGGCTATTAGACCTCATTACTAACAATCCCTTTCCCCCCAAGCGGTTGTGTTTGCATGGCTGTATTTCGGTTTGAAGGGTAGGATATGGTAGTACGGGGTACAGAGGTATAACACCTTAGTCCTCAGGAATAGCAACGTATGGGAAGTATCATGGGTGAAACAGTATATTTTGTTATGTCCATTGTACTGTACATATCTATAGGCGACGGTTACCACTTTCTATCTGATGGGCCGTCAGCTTGTTAGGCATTCTAAGTTACATAAAAAAATTTCAGTAACTGATATGAGCATTGCAAAATGAGCCTTCCGCAGCTGGAAAGTTAATTATCACTTCGGGTAGAAATTATTTGCATACACCGCACCTAGTATCGTTCGTTCATTTTATATGAATGGAAATGTATGCACGCCGCGGTTCCCCCGAAACGGAATTTTGTGTACTGTAGTAAGCCAGCGAAAAAATGTAACACGCGAGTAGTCAGCAGAAACGTGAAATGTTTTTTTATTTGTATTATAACAATATTTTGCTCAGCAGAACATCAAAAATTGTTCTAAGCCAGCTTTATTCCGCCGCTTTGGTAGTTTCCAATTTTTGCGCACGCAGAAAATACTGTCCGCTGACGAAGCGATATGTATTTGTCTTTCCGTTAATATTATAATAAAAATATATCATAATGCATCGATAGAATAACGTCACGTGGTACTTGTTATGTTTGAGGCTTTAGGAAGCTGATCTCCTTGTCTGCATTAGAGGTAGAATGAATGAATGAATGAGAGTCTCAAGTACAACTGCAGTCTCATCCTATAGGATAAAAATGTCACATAAGACGTGTCATTTTTTTTATTTCAGTTTAAGTCATGTTCTATCTCTTGTTATAATCAAAATATTCTAAAATCAAGCATTTGTGCTTGGGTTGCGACGACAATTAGATTATAACGAGATTTTTCGTTTGACTTGGTATAAAATTTACCAATTCGTTTCAATTAATAAACATTCAACTAACAAAAATAAATTGCTGGCAAGATAATTTAAGACTTTGTTTCGCCAAAAGTCTTCAATCGTGGGAAAATCAGTTATTAGTTAAAAATTAAACTATTAATTATAAAAAAAAAAATAAAAAGAATATGGAAGCGATTTTGATAAAATTTCTGTGGAACCAATCAGAAATTATATCTTTTCGAACTGACTGCATAATGAAATTAATTCTGAGGTCAAAATATATATAAAAATACAAGTGAATTAAAAACCTTCTCATTTTCTAAAAAAAAATGTCTTATTGGTAACAGGAAAAAATTATGAGTCCACAGTACACGAGAGTGAACGGACATCGCAAGGGGAGCTGAGCAATTTCACCTCGTAAGAGACGAAGACAAATTTTGTAAGTAGCAAGTCTTCATTCGATATTTGGAGAGACGATATAAAATTTCCTATTTTAAAAGTAACATTACATTTTAACGACTTTGATGGTCTAGCAGTTTAATATATCGCCCACCGATGGACGTGGGTGCTATTCGCGCACAATAGTTGATTGGTTATATTGGGTATTTCCTGAGTATAGTATCTATATATTAAAAGAAGTATTTTTATTAGTTATTTAGTATATATCTAAAAAAGAAGGGTTACCAACTCATCCGCCAAACATGGCAACTACTGACAAAACCCGCGCTTATAGGAGAAGCCTAGGTTTAGCAGTGGACAATTAACGGCTGATTTGGTATGGTACATATAGTACAAGCTCTTTTAGTCTGGGATTAGACGGCGCTTTAATATATGCCCAAAAAAATTAAATAACATTACATTATCTATCTATCTATCCTATTTAAGAGCTGCGCTCTTGTTGGTTGAGCTCTTGCCACTCACTACGATTTTCAGCGAGTCTCTTCACCTCTTGATACGACACGACACCAACTCCTTCCTTGATCTGCCTGATGTAACTATGACTCGGTCTCCCTCTTCCCCTCCTTCCTTCTATCTTATCTTCTATTATAATGTTCATAAGTTCATCGTATCGTATCGAGTGTCCCAACATGTTTTACATTAGATTAAATTAATTAATTATTGTATTTACTGTGTCTGATTTGCGCCATCTACCTTTCTCTCTGTACTTATCCATTATTTATGCCAATTTGTCTGTAAGAGATTGCTTTTAACGATAAGACCGCCTTTTGTATATGTACATTCTGTATAAATACTCCTTATATATACCTCTACTGTGCAATAGTTTATTATTTATATTATTATTTTTTAACTTTTACAAAAAATCACATTTCCCCTCTTAAGGAGAGGAGATGGCAAACTAACATCCCGCAGAAGCACAGTCGGCCGGGGTTTAGAGCCCCAGGGAGAGAAACCGGCATATAATGCGGGCAGAGTCTAAGAGCACCGCTATTTGCATCTTTCCCGGGAGTGAGCTGCCTCGGAATCCCAACTGTCTAAGATGTTGTTCCAGACTAGTTGAGATGAGACCGTTCACTTGAATTGATTGAAATAATTTCAATGGACGCCACCCTCCATATTTTGATCACCTTATTATTACTAATTGATACGCTGCTAAATATACAAATAACCTTCCCGGTTTCTATTTGATAGAATGTGACTTTTAACCATTATCTCTCTGCCCGTTTATAATAAACTATACTGATCTGATTGAATACTTTCCCGTTTTCCGTACTAAACCAATAGATTCTAGAAGTTCATCGCTGTTTAGAACGTTAGTCTGAAAGTTTCACTATAAAAGTTACAGCACTTCCTTGTAAGTTTCCGCAGATAATCTCTATGGCTTTCAGTGGACTCGACATGATATATCGAACGTTGCAAGTTTAGAAGTCAACGATACTTTATGCATGTCTTGTAATAGATAGAAGTTTATAAAACACTAGCTGTATCCGATGACTTTGCTCGCATAAATCTTAATAGATAAAAATCGTGTCTTGCTATTCTTTCACGTTAATCTCCGCAACCGCTCTTCCAGCCGATTTCGTCCAGTCAACCTTGAGAACCCGAAAGGAGAAATTGTCTACAGTGTTTGTATGTAAAGTATAACATTTATGGTGCAAAAATATTATAATAAATAAAATTATATATATATATAGAATATTTTTGTATAAATGGGAAATTATTATTCCGATAAGAAAAAATTGACCCATTGGTATGTGGCGAGAGGAACAAAAGAACAAAAGAACTTTTACCGAATGAATTATTTACTGCATGAACTACTTGAGTACTACAGTTTCACACTCGAAAATACACATTAGGAAAACAATGAATTAATATCAAATTATTCTTATTTTCTTACTAAATAATAATGTAAAAGTGAGTTTGTTAGTTTGAAATAAGTCAAATGAAGCAAAATATAATAAAATTTTAACTAGATGATCTTAGTATACGAGAGATTTATACGAAATAAGAAATTAAAAGCCAAAACAGTTTTTTTTAGAAATTTGGTCTATCTGTCTGTATGATCCAGTATCACATGAAAACTACTGCACCAAATTAAACGCGGTTTTAATAATTTTATACCTAAAAGTAAAACCTTAAATGGTGTATATTTATACTTCACCTAATAGATCAATATCTGTAAAAAACAATATTCTTGCAAATAAAGAAATCTAATCTAAAAAAAGTAGCGGATAAGAGACTAGGATCAAATAAATTAATTTATTTATTGAAACTTCAATACACAATTATATACCTATATAAATGTGTATTGGAATTATACAAATAGTGATGCGAAATAAAAAACCGATTTTTAGATGCTGCCTGTGCGTTGACAGAACACACACTAAACCAAGAAAAAGGTAATTTTAATTTTTTAAGTTTTGTGCGTACCCTCAGTATTTAATTTTTATTTATAAAGGAGTGTATTAAATAAGTAGGTACGTTTATATTAGTATACAGATAAAAAGTAAATATAATAAAAAAATAATAATATCGTAGTGCGTCGCCTACAGGTGGACTTAAGACTTAAGGTTTAACGGCGTTCTCTACCAGTCAACAATAAGGCGAACAGAGAATTAAGTAGACGATGCATTTACTATTAAAATAAGTACAAATTAAGTTAGAATATCGAAACTAATCGTAAATATATTTAAAACATTCACAGTAGGTATTATTACATTTTACTAAATCTATATAAATCTTTCAAGTATTCAAAAGACATTCCTTTATCTTTTTACATATTTATTGTAAAATCCTATTACTATTATGAATGTATGTATGAATGTTTGTTACTCTTTCACGCAAAAACTACTAAACAAATTGTAATTAAATTTGAAACTAGAATATAGACAATAGATTATATCTTAACTGTATGAATCTTAACGATAAAATCATATATTTTAAATATATGATTTTACTTTGTACGCTTAGTTTACATATATAGTTATATTGATACAAGTGGACGAATCTGCAATATACAGCTAGTACTAAATATGGTATAATGGCCTCTTAAATGGCCGAAGTTTAACAATTAAGTTTTATTATAATAATGGCTTATGTAGATCTTATCTAATATACTAATTGAAAAGTTATATCACAGTTGTACGCGGACATACATTACTTCCCAACAAAGTTCATAATGGCTTTCTCTATTGAACCAATATATTTGTATTTCAGCTCTAAACCCTATCTTTATACGAAATTGTTTGCCAACTAATTAAAGTGAGCACAGTAAAGCAATATATGTTTTAGTAATAGTCACCCTGCAGTAGGCACAAAGTTTTTTAATATTCAATACATTGTTTCCATTCTCTCGCGTACTGACCTTACACAAATTATCCGGGACTATTGATTCTTAATGCTGGTCTACAGAATGACTGTAAAGGGTTTAAAAATTAGGGATGTGTTGAAGTTTTACAAAATATTATAAATTTGCGTTTTATTACGCTCATTAGATCAGTCTCGTAGAAAATGTTAAACTCATAAAGAAGATTTATATATGGCAAGCTATAATTAAAATTTTTAAAGTACATTACAATTTTTTAAGATATAGTAAAATGTCAAAATTTTAGAGAGTGATAGAAAATTATTATTACTCACATAGGGCATTGGACAAAATAAATTTGAGAATGTATCTACGAAGATTGACTAGAATATATGACACTTTTTAAAATAATTCTCGTAAACGACTTTTAACTTGCAAAATAAAGCAAGAGATATGTCAATTATGACCCAATAATTCCCCAATATTTTGTTCGTCTTTTGGGACCAGATATTATTATCCAATGCATTCTATGAAGTGGGTGGATCGCCAATTATAACATTATTCCAGCTTGTTTCCATAAATAAACGTCATCAATTTATTTTATCTGAAGTTTAATTTCAAATAACATTGGTAAAGTCCTCAGTTTACATTTATGAAGATTTATTTACTCCTGCATAAAATGTTATTAAGTATTTGAATTTTATAATTAAGCAGACGACGCCGTGGGCACAATATAGCAATTAATATGCGAGGAGTGAAGACGGGGCCATCATTGAATTACATTTCGCTTCTTACAAGTTGACTTGAAATATTAAAATTCAAATTAAGTGTTATATATACTTAGCCGAGTTGCAATTTGCAATTTGCGTGACTAAAATTTTATAAACCATTTTGTTTATATATGATAAAAATATATTCATTTTTCATTAAATTACAATGTTCTCAGTAAAATTTGACATATTTTCATATATATTTTTTAAATAGGAATGTATTATTAGTCTTTTACGAATTTAGTTAAAATAGACGTCATATTTTATGAAAAAAAAAACCTTACAACCAAAATCGTATCAATTACAAAAAAAAATTAATAAAATCGATTAACAATTGATGAAGATATTACATAACATACGAAATACAAACAAATTGAGTAACTCCACCTTTCAAAAATCGATTAAAAACAATATACAATACTCGTATTTATCATTCATTCAATGAATTTCAAACACCATCAAATTTAAAACTTAAGGAAAATTTATTTTTATTTATTTATTTATTAGGTTAATCAACAATATAAATTATATAACGCCAGATAAAATAAATAAGTACAATATATTTTGTTGTTATACATATATATGTAGGCACGCTTTATTTACTAAATATTTATAAAAACCACTAAGAATATTCATAAATACTCACTAAAAAAGGTAAATAATCTAATATGTAACATACTGCATAAACTAACATCGGTTTGGGGAGCTTGTTTTAAATTTCCGGCAAATTATAAAATTTCAAATATTATTCAGTCCCCTCAGAGATACTCGTCGGATATGCAAAGCTAAATTGGTTTTCGCTCTTTGACGCTCTCTTCCAACGCATTCGTTTCGAATATTTACTTTAATAAATAACAACAGATCATTTTCAATATCGTCTTTTATTGTCCATTCCTATTGTCTGATTAATATCATACTTGTTTTTCAATTATATTTCCAAATTAATACCTACCATTGATTTTAATGGTCTACTTGTTAATACTCATTACGCGAGGAGATTGTTAGTAATGCGGACTACCAGTCCCATTGCTAGCAATAGACCCTGTCAGGTCGATCTCCACGTGGATCCTCCTGGAAAGCATCGTGGGCTAACTGACCTTCCTTTTCATTCTTACCTATCATCTCTCATTGGTGCCCTGCCAGCGTATACCGTTAAAGAAGTTACCATTCCATTATTATCAATAAAAATTAAAAAAATATCCATTACACTAAATTACAAAAAAAGATCATAAATTTTGGTAATTATTTCGTATTAAAAAATTTTGCTATAAAACAAAAATGAATTCCTCGTTTAGATTATAATTATAATAAAAAATAAAACTAAAAAAGTAACATGGAAAGAGAACTGAAGATTAAGATTGGTTGCCATAGTATTCAATATAAATTATAGGTATATCTATAAATGGCAAGTGACTACATACTTGACAATTGTTAAAAAAATCAATAGAATAGAATAGAATAGAATTTTATTGCTAACTGTGTACATACATATAGCAGTAACCATTACTTTAAATTTGACATCAGTATCAACAGTTATACCCAACATGGGCATGCAACAATTTAAGAACAGCAATAATATTTTTAAGCCAATGAACTGCTTAATATTTTTTTTATCTAATAATCCTTGTAATTTTTTCAATCGTCTGAGATACTATACAATAACTGGAGCTAAATGTTAAATTTCCTTTAATAAATTTAACTCTTCTCCTGACAAAAGAGTCTATGGTAACCAACTAAAGCATGCCACTTTATAATGGCCATGAATGAAACTACAGTAAGTCATTATTATCTCGTTACGAATAGAATCCCTTTGCAGATACCGGTAATAATGTAAATGGCATTGAATTACTGGATAATATGAACCATTGCTCATTTATCATTTCACTTCAATCGGCGGTAAACCGATATTAACACTATATTACAAATTTTGCATTCTAATCTACAGATACATTTCAATAACAAAATTTATGTCAGTCATTTTTTATTAGCTGTTGCCTTCGACTTTGCACGCTTGGTATCGTATTTATAATTGAAATTTTCAGAAATCTTTTCTTAGCAAATGCTTACGTCTTAAAATAAAGCTTTTTTTTATTATAGCTTTATAGACTTAGTAGTTTTAGTTGTACCTTAACACATATAATATAATACTATACTAGTAACCTTAATAAGGACAAGAGATTTTATATGTTTAAATTACCAATAATATATTATTCTATGTTTTTCCTATTTAAATCACCATTGCCGAGCTGATAGTATTTAAATTATAAAAAAAAGAAACAGTATATTCTCAAAATTTTCATTTTGTACATATATAAATATATAGAACCATTATATATATAGCGCGTGGTATTTGTACTCCTTCATAAAAGTAGGTAAGTTATAGTTTGGTGAAAGCCCCAAATATGATCTTTTTTTATATAATCCTTACATTTACAAACTCATATTAATAAAACCTTAAATTTACTAATGTACGAGCCTTTACAGTAACAGTTACGATACAAAACTACTTGCGTTTTACAAAAATCACTCAAATGTCATAGAAACCTTACATTAATGATATAGCCAAAGGTGGATTAACATATCAAACGTTGACATTAAACGTTATAGTCAGTTTTAGATGGCCATATCATGTAATACAACCATTTCATGAAATATCGATCATGTCGGCCATATCATAAAATGATCAATTCTAATATCTGGCTTCGACGTATACATCCATATCAATACAAACTGTCATGAATACAACGATTAGAAGACAGGGCTATGTACTGAGCAGCTACACAATCAAAGACATTGATTACATGATCGTATATTATTTGATGATGTAATTAAATCTATACATAATAATTTTACATAGTATTATGTGAGTACTAACTAACGATGTTGTAGCAATTTGTAACGCTTGTTCTATATCTAATACAACGCTAAATTACAGGACTTACATACCCATCAAACAACTGAAGCGTTAATCACGTGTCTAGCATCGCAAAACCACCCAGAATGATGTGTTTGCTTAAGCTGATTACATGGAAATAGTATTATATATTTCAAGTGACATACGAATCAAATTACGTTTGAATTTCAACGGAGAAATACTATTGTTACTTTGTTTATAAGTATGATTGCAGCGATGTTTGCTAATACTGTCTATCTATCACGCTACGTAGCTTGTGGAATAAACAGACAGAAGACAAAGCCAACTGTCTACTCGTACATGCATAATTTTTTTAATACAACTTAGAATGGCAAACAAGCTGACGGCTCACCTGATGGAAAGTGGTAACCATCGCCTATAGACATGAGCAGTACCATGAACATAACACAGTATACTGTTTCGCCCATGATACCCCCATGCGTTGCCATTCCTGAGGACTCAGGTGTTATTCCTCTGTACCCAGTAAATTCACACCATATCCCACCCTTCAAACTGAAAAACAGCCATGCAAACACAACTGCTTCACGGTTGGAACACGAATGGGACAGAGGTACCCAAGCAATCGATTTTTGTACAAAATCTCCCTCTGGTAAATTTAATTAAATTAACCTTACCAATATTACGAGTATAAATGTGAAAAAGTGGGTTTGTTGAATAATGACTATATTATATGTATTTAAAAAAAACGAACAGTTTCGTACCTCCAATCAAACTGTTTATAATTACTCTTCTACATCCAAAGGTTACCTGGAAGAGACCGCTCTTAGCGATAAGGCTATCCATTGTTGTCTCGGTATAGTCTTTTCTTATAATTGTTTGTATTTATAATAAGTTTACTATTGTAATCGTTTGAAGGAAACAATAAAGAGTATCTCTCTCTCTCTCTCTCTCTCTCTACCATATATAACAATAATAGTAAAAAACAGCGCGCTGATCGCGCAGTGCTGCTCGCGATACAGCCATGAACCGCACTCATGAATAAGAGCTACTTTTGAGTTCGAAAATAGTCGGGCATATCCGAATTTTAAACGTGATTTAAACAGACATAAATAATTAGAATATAATGAGTTTGTTATTAGTAACCTGGTGACCTGTAAGACAGGCTTTATATTGTATTACTTTTTGAAGCTTTTGTAAATTCGACTTTTATGTGCGATACTGAGAATTAAAATTCCCGTAAATCCATAATCTTGTGAAGCACTTGTATTAAGATTAATAGTTGATGTTACGTCACTTATTAACAGTACAACGTAAGCCGAGTGTCATTTACGAGCCTATTACAATATTAGGAAAATTTTAATAAAGCCATAATTCTTCATTACGAGTAAAGCGTTAAAGTGACTTTATGAGAAATCCTTGAATTCTTGCGAAGTAAAGGAATTCCGCTGACATCTCCGCTTCTAGCTTAATTATTCAACACCGAGAAACTGCAATAAAATGCAAATTGCATAATACAATGAGGCCCGAAGTTATCAACAACTCATAGAATGTACTCCTCATTCTTTCATCAAACATGTTTCACTTTTATACACAAATATTTGGAAAAAAATTGTCTGACTTGTGTGGATTTTGGATTGTGGGTGTTTTGACAGTGAAACTGAATGTATGTTTTTTTAAGAAAAATTAATCAATAAAAATATTGGATCTCCTACACTATCTAGATATATAGCTCATCGTGTCGTAAACTCTTTTTTTTTATAGTCTGAAACTATACAATAATTATAGTAATGATTACTAAAGAACTAACAGAAATACTTATATATTTTTTATGGAAATAATAATAAAATAAAAAAAAAACCCCAAACCAACCACATAAACTCAATCACACATATTTATGTTTTTTTAAAATACAGAGGTAGCAAACAAGCATACAGCCCGTCTGATGGTAAACGGTTACTGTAGCCTATGAATGCCTGTAACACTAGGTGTGTCACGTGCGTACTCCGACCCGGAAGATATTTTTTAAAAATCAAAAAATGAGTCATTATGTTAGCCCATCATAGCACTAACGGTATAGAAATACAACACCAGAGGGAGACTTTGTATAAAAGTCGTTTGCTTGGACACTTCTGTCCCATACATGTTTCTACCGTGAAGCAGTTGTTTGTGTGGCTGTGTTTCGGTTTGAAGAGTGGGACATGGCAGTGAATTTACAGAATACAGAAGAATAACAGCTTAGTCCTTAGGAATGACAACGTATGGGGAGTAGCATGGGCAAAACAGTACTCTGTTATGTCCATGGTACTGCTCATGTCTATAAGCGACAGTTACCACTTTCCATCAGGTGGGCCGTTAGCTTGTTTGCCATTCTAAGTTGCATAAAAAAAAACTACAATACTGAATATGATTACTTCCGAAAACACTTAAATTTTATATCCGCATCTGCAGAAATTCTCGTAGCAGTATAATTGCTGTCGAGAAGTTTGGCATCGTCGTGCACTTCCTTAGTGCAAAACTTACATATTAACTGCTTAAAGTGCAGACTTTATAAAAAAAAAAAAATGTAGAATATGCTGCTATTTAAACTTGAACAAAAAGCGCTTGAACCCTAAGAATATGCTTGAAACACAAGTTGCGCTTGTCAGTTACAATACACAGAGTAAATATTAATTTCATTTAAAATTAGTACTTAATTATTATTTACTGTATATATCGTGTAAAAAGTTTTGACAAGAGAGAAACGACAATATTTGTTATTATTTTGACTTAATATGACGATACATATTTTATTATGTTAGTAAAGTATAAATATATTATAACTTTTTCTCTCTTTTTCAAAACATTTTTGTTATTAGACACTATGCCGTAAATAATAAGCCAAATTTACTGTTATATATATATAAGATATTTATCTTTAAAAATAAAATAAATTATTAATTCGTAACAATTTATTATTATATTTCAAAAAAAAACTACCACATAATTTTAGTGATAAATATAACAAAAACATAAACAGCCAAATAGAAAAGTTCAATTTTTACTGTTAATTAAAAATTGGGAACAAAAGTACTATAAAGAATAAGAATATTTTTTATTCATGTAAACTTGATTACAAGCATTTTAATAGTTTTTTTTATGATTCTACCGTCTTATATAAAGCAACCAATATACTTGCTTTCTAAGTAGAACTAGAGGAATAATGAATAGCTTGATAGGATCAAACTCAAGTAACGCTTAAACTTACTAACTAAAGCGCTTCAGCTGCTGACTCTGAAAGACAAACTCTCAAACTCACGCCCACTCATACTGAGTCTATGAATATACTTGTATAATAGACTGCCAAATATAATGTTCGCCTCTTTTCTTTGCCGTGTTCATTCTATATTTAATTTTACCCATTTAAAAAGTTTCTGAAACTGGCCACTTGTATTAAAGTTACCGAGAACTTGGAATTTCTATTTTTGGAAATCCCGTCACATTAAACAAAAACCCGTTTTCGGAAATCTATAAAACCAGTTATTTAATATGAATATTTTATACTAAAAATATGAGAGTCTAGATTTTTTTCAGTATCTATTAATATAAATATTTTGGACAAAAGTATATTATAAATAATAGTAATAAATAAAGAAAAAGTAAAAAATGTATTTATTTTTAAAGAACAATTTACAATATCACAATTTCTCGTGGTTATGAATCGCTTATTAACGGTCTACCATTAAAAAGAAATAGAATTAACGACTCCCAAAACGTCTTAGTCTGCGCTACAAAAAATTAAATTTATCGTTAGTACCGTTGAAAAGCAAGTGTTGCCATTTAAAAAATAAAGAATACTATATTGTATTATCCCGAACCATCCGAAATAAATGTAAGCCTACCAAAGGTAAGTAGCTTCCACATTCTCCATTTTCTTTAAAAATAACTGAAGTACCAGACTGCTAAAATTTTTGTTGTATTTTGCAAAAATGTGCAATTTTTTTTATACATATCGGCCATACGAATGTATGGTTAGCATAAAAAGATTTAAAATCTCAATACATTTTCAACTAAATGGATTACAAGGGCCGAACCCAAGGGATGGCAGTAATCGCAAAACGGCTGTACGGAAAATAAACCCATAATTCCTAAGTCGTCCAAATCTCGTGAAAAATGCACGAATTACTTGCCGGGACAAATTGCGCGGGCATTTCTCTGAATACCAACCGACTGACACGGGAATTGAGAAGTATTTAAATAAAGGAACGCTTAATAAGCGGACAGCCTTGACTGGAACCTTTGTGCTACAAATTGTAGTTTCGATCGTATTTTCAATCAACTTCAAAAATAAAGAGGTACCCAATTTTTTTAGATAAAAAACACACAGATTAGTTCCATAGAAATTTTATCAAAATTGGTGTAGTGGTTTAGTTTTAAAAATTAAAATAAATGGTATTACCATAATTGAAGTCGTTTTCTATAAAACACATACATACATATCTGTCACGCCTGTCTCCCATTAGGGTGGGCAGAAACAATGGAACGCCAAATGCTTCGATTCAAACAAACCTCTTTCGCTTCTTCCACATTTATCAATCTTTTCATACACGCTCGCCGGTTACGGGTACTTTTAATTTGGCCCTTCTTCAATATGTCACGAAATAGATCGACATACATCCGTCTAGAGCCGCTGCGGTGTAAAACATAATCTTATGTGAATAGTGGAAGTGTTAATAAACCCTTAGAGTATTTAAATGCTTTAAACAACAATTTTCAGTGTCTTAGACTAGCAACGGCACCTAAATAGAAAGTCATAAGTTCAAACCGGCTGGACGTCGACACTTTGTATATTAATTTAAACTAGTTAGTCTAGAGAGTTCTCTCATGATAATTAACACCATTAACAAATCAAATTAATTCGCAATTAGACGATCATCGTCATATCAGACGATAATACTTCACTGCTGAACATAAGCCTATCCCATAAATGAAGATTTTCCGGTAGTTGCTACGCTTGTTAGGGTGGGTGATACTGGTTCCCATTCCTTGACCATTAAGTTCCCTTAGTCGCTTTTTTACACCACCCATGGGAAAGAAAGGTATGGCCTATTTTATGCCAGAACCATACGGCGTATATATGCAGGTATAATTAGACGATATCTTATACTTATTCCAATGGGCTGATAGCATGAACGCAATACCAGTCCCATTGCTAGCAGTATACCCTGTCAGGTCGACCTTCACGTGCTTCCCCCTGGAAACTATTGTGCTAAATTCCAGACGTGTTCATCACGATGGACTACTGACCTGCTTTTTCATTTTCATCTATCATCCCTCACTGGTGCCCCGCCAGCGTATACTGTTAGCGCACGTGGGGATACTATTCCATTATCATCCATTAAAAAAAATACGGAAATATCGTTAATACATCCACTACAACAGCAACAGTCGGTTAATACCTCTGAACACTCTATCTATAGTTATCTATAAGATGGATATTTTGAACAAAAGCTGTTTGTATAAGTACTTTATCTCTACTTGTATTACTACTGTGAAACAGCTGTTTCAGTTTGAAGAGTGGAATATGATAGTAAAATTACAGGATATGGTGGCGTGACATATTGTTTGTTGGTGGTACCGTTAGCAAGAGTTGCCCCAACTTGCCATAAAAATTAATAAAATGCACTTTTATTCTATACTTTTCTTATTATGAATAAAATAATTATGTATTATTTAGGTTTTATACTCAATATATGCTGTGTTTGCCTATAAAAAATTGTTACACTTAGTTCAAAAGCTCCATAATTGTATATATATTTACATTATTTTGTGGAAACATATGTTGGTGAACCCAAAATAAATAAATAAATACACTTTCTATAATTAAATTTTGATTAAATTTTATTCCAGTAGACACATCACTTATATTCTTATCCAAACGCCATTTTTTAATCATCTTGTTTTTTTCTACTCTATAATCTATTATCTATTACTATAATGTATGTAAAATGGAGTCCTTTAGAACATCCTTTGCAAAAAAGTTTTATTGTTATCGCAGTGGTAGATTATATAACTATGTTAATAAAGTTCTTAACATTTATCATTGTACAAGATATTACTGTAAAAATATGATCACTAAATGGTTGTTAAGTTTAGATTATGATGATACGGAAAAAATACTGAGATGATATATAATAATATATATGTATAATGTATTGGGTAAAAGTAAAATTCACTACTCACACGCATATAAACTCATACGCACACACGCACACAATCAAACACTCACACACACACACGTCTCTCTAGCTACACGTAATCAATAGTACGTACATTCACAAAATATTATTGTATATTTACCACATTTTGTATTTTTTGTATTTATTTTTTTGTGTTTATTTTTTTTGTTCCTTATCATGATGGCAGTTAATAATATATTACTGATGTTTGTTTCTGAGGAGGGGGGCCTGGTGATCTAAGACACAGGCAGCTCGCTGCCCAATTTAGACGCCAGTCTTCCACAACTGTGTGTAGATTTATATTATTGTTGCCAATTAGTGTATAATATGGTTGTGATGGAATAATAAATTATTAATGTTGCCATGTATATAATCACAATATAAAAATAATTGTAATGACTGTACTAATTAAATATTAAATCTAACATGACATCATAGTCCATCCTCAAGAATGAAAGATGCTATGGGCATAATAGTGTATTCTGTAATGTTTATACATGACGATTACTGCTTTTCACCAGGTGGGCCGTCAGGTTGTTTGCCATTCTAAGAATCATAAAAATCTACGATTACGATTTTGAGCATATTTTTATCTTTTTTATATTTATATAACTGTTATAATAATACAGTTATAATTCCGCTTCAAAAGACAATTAGAGTCTAGGTAAAATATATTATAATAACATAGTACAGCGCACCGATCGTGTGATAATTTAAAATAACAATAGTGCAATTCGTACCTATGAAAAACATTCCAATTAAACGTGAAAAATATTTCAATTAAGCGTGAAAAATAATTGATAAATGCTATTGTAAACGCGTCAAGTAATTCTTTATTAGCTGGTTTCCATCGATTCGCATCACTAAATAACGTCAACAAAAAAAATATTCAAAACAAAAATATCCTTAATTACTTTTTTATAAATTTTCTTTTGGTTGATTAAGCAAGATATTTAGAAGTGTATATATTTTCGTGACATTAAAAAAATCTTATTAAATACAGTGGTAATCAAGTATACGACTCTCATAATGCTTAATTATATTAATAAGAGCGACACGGGAGCAATTTAAACTTTGTGATGTGACACAGTGAATCATCGTATCCTGTAATTTCACTAAATCTGACTATTCAGAACTGGAATACAATCAAACATGGATATTTAGTGGCAGAAAATGGAGAGACAAAAATATAAACTATAAATATATATATTTTACATTTTATTACTAAATTTAAAACAAAGATAATTTTTAATACAAATTTAAAGCCATTTTATTCAAATAGACTTATTTACAGTCTTAGAAGACTAAATAATCTTTTTATGGTTCTTTCGGATTGTTGTCCTTTACTAAGAAGAACTTTCAAGAAACTCAACAGCAATGAATTTCAATTTTTTAATGTATTTAATATAGGCCTGTTTTTGTAGTGGTGTCTAATTTTAATTAATATACAATATACTTATTTAATTTTATTATTAATCACAAAAATGTTCATTTCTATATTAACTGAATATACATTTATAACAGTTTAATTTTTTTTTACAACAGGGGGCAAACGAGCATGCGGCTCACCTGATGGTAAGTGACTACCGCCGCCCATGATCATCCACAACACCAGCGGCATTGCAGGTGTGCTGCTGGCCTTTAAAAAAGGAATATACTCTTTTCTTAAAGGTTAATTGAAGAAAAATAAAACCAATATTTGAATAGGCATAATAGGAAGATAATAACTTTTATTTTGTAATTTTCTAATTAGATATAATCCTACAAGTCCTACATAATCAAATCTCGTTATGAATAAGTGTAAACAGAAATCTTAATTAAACATATCCTAACAAAAATATTCAATTAATGTATTACAATTTTCTCTAAATATTCGTAACGGCGGGATCATGTAATAAATCAAAATTAACGCGATCATTATCCAAATATACCAATAATTACGTGCGCTGATACTTTATCGTTAATTGAAATATCGCGTGAACCCTTTTTTTGTGGACGGTACATTGATGTGACGACGGGTATAATATATCGGAGTGCTGTCCAATTGAACTGAAGTTCGGTTGAACGTACATCATTATTTGCGAATTTAGACGTTGAACTCAGTTAGTTATTACAGCATTTGCCTGTTTTAACTGGTATATCCATAATTATATACTAGCCAACATAAAGACCCTTCATAACCTGACTAAATAATATCCTTTTTGGTCGCCATTTTTTTCATCCCTAAAATGTTAAACAGAGCGACTAAGAAAATAAAACTCGAAATAAAATCCTATACTAAACCGACTCACCACGATGGTAACAAATTTTTTAATGAATGATAATGGAATAGTAACCCCGCCTACGCTATTACGCTGGCGGGACACCAGTGAAGGATGTTATGTTAGGATGAAGTTAGATGATTGGCTCATTGTAAAGAATTCACTAGAAGAAACCTCACTTTCATAAATAATTGTTTATTTCTATTTTATTACATTTTGTTTATAAATAACTTGATTTTAATAAATTATTTCATTAAAATAAAAAAATAAATACGTAACATTAATGAATAATAATCCAGGCACTATTCTTAATGTAAAGAATTTTTTTATGTAATTTACAAGAACCGGGAATTAACGTGATCCTATATACAGCATATAATTGATATAATCCTGGTAATAATTAGTAAAAATATTCTCGGAATTTAGAATATTTCTTTGTTATTCCTACTAGAAACTACATCAACTATAGAAAATAATATTTAAAAAAAGAACATATTCTTTTTAGGAAGGTTGTTAGCACACCTGCAATTCCTCCGGTATTGCGAGTGCTCATGTGCGGCGGTAGTATATCACTATCAAGCTGCTTGCTCGTTTGACCTCTGTTATGAACAAGTTTCCCTTTTGTATTCCTAGGAAGAGGAATCCTAAGGTAAACCCACGCAATACTTCTACATTACATAAGGCCATTCAAATTTATTTTCATTGTTCACGACAAAGATCGTAATTAGTTAAATTTTCCTCTTGCAGGAAATTTACTTACAAACTGGTATATAAAGTAATGGTCAATTATTTTTTTAATTAGTTTTATTTCACCATGACAACCCATTAAAATCCCATTAATAGGCACGAGTCTCTTCTTATAAAAGGAAGAAATTACCCTACCATTTACTACGTTGGTTAAATGGCTTGATAGCTTCTATCATTAGCTTCAGTATGGGTCGACAGCTTTAAGTACCTTCCGAAGCACAAAACATGTAATAATATATATCTTAACATATATAATCATAAATTATGACTTAGGTATAGACACAGAGATTTTATGCCTGGACTCTTTTTTTCTCTTTGGAAAAAAACTTTTTTTATACCACAAAGGTGGCAAAAAAGCATACATCTATTAGTCTTATAGACCTATCATATTAATTTCTCTCAACTACCTCTCACGATGAAGATTTTCTTACAGAAAGCAAGAAACTTTTACAGAAAGCTGTAAGATTTTATTAAGTATTTTTTTTATTGCCAAATTCCAAATAGATCTTATGTTATATTTTTAATCTTATAGTTCCAAAATTGATTGATCTAATACGAGACTGAAACTAATAAAATAATTCTTTTAAAATCCCTATAACTGAAAACTAAATGCAATGCATTACTGGATTATTTTATCGGACAATTTCCAGCCTGTTATCACACATGTCGCCAGCGACAGCAATAGTGAAATTATGGCGATATATTCATACCTACCTTTATATTTGTCGGTCGTAAAATAAAGTTGCTCGATAAAATTGTTTGTCTTTTATTTGTGACGCTACGTGGAAATGAAGATTACTGTATCCATTATCCTTACTAATATCATAAATGTGGAAGTAAGTTTATTTGTTTACTTGTAACAAACAAGTATTTTAACGATTCAATCTATCGTTATTTTTTTTAATATCATCATAATCGTCATTTTAGCCTTTAATCGTCCACTGCTGAACATAAGCCTGCCTCATGAGGAGTTTTACCATTCGCAGTTCGGCTTTAGAGGTGTTTTAAGGGGAACGCTGTTGCCCATCCTTCGTCCTCGCTTAGTCATCTCACGACATCCACGGGAAAGGTTATCCCTATTCTATAGACGAATACCCACATATTTTGGGTGTGTGGCACACTATTACCATCCGAACATCTCGTACATTTCTACTATACATCTGAGTTGTAAATTTAGCTCCTTTCCGTAGTTTTCTCCTTACAATATAATATGGGGCCTTTTAAAAACATGTATACAAACATTTAAAACTCCTTTTTGAAGTCAATTGAAAAAGAAAATTATTTTCATATTTTAGTTAAGTTTTCTACAGTTATAATAATATTATTTTATTAAATCTAGACTAAATTCTTACAAATTACATGTAACTAACAGACGAAAACTTCAATTTAGTATGAAGTTATGTAATAGGAATTTGATAGGTAATAGAGAAATATAATAATTCTGTCATATGATTATTGGATTTCAGATTTACGGTAGAAAGAATATAGTGTAATCCTATTGAACATGTCACATACAGGTTGCTTCCAATATCCCGTCGTTTATAGACTATTATTTTCAATACTAAAATAACCAATCTACCGCCTGTATAATAGATTGTGTTCTAAGAACTCTTCAAAATCACGCCTACAGCCACCTTTTACCATTCTACTGCTCGTTATCAGCAGGGAATCCAACTTCACGCTTTAGAACCAGAATGGTAACACACAGTGCAGTGTCACGAGAACTTCCTCGCACGAACACTCAGATTATGGAACGATTTTCCTACCAAGGCTTTCCCTAAACTTTTGTGTTCTTCAAAAAGGGCTTATTAAGATTTCTTAAGTGTCAGCAAAATGCGCGTGACATCCCTGATATTATCATCTGTTTACCATCAGACAGGCCGTATGCTTATTTGCCACCGTATTAGTATAAATAAAACACTAGGTTGTTATATTAACATATCGGCATGTCAAATGGTACGTTGACCACAACATCGACAGCCGACTAATGCTTCTGACTCTTAGTTTTATTTAAAATTATATATATATATATATAAAATTATATAAACATATATTTTTTTATTTAATAAACTTAATTAAACAAAACTTGAAATAACATAAATTATAAAATTATAAAATTATTATATTCGAGAATTTATCAAGCAGTTTACACCTAAATTACCTCTACTTTTTTCGTAGTCGAGTAAAATAGTTCTGTAACCCTTGTCTCTACTCTTTCCAATGTTAAAAAGGTCACTTTGTACTTAGTCACTTTTCTAATAATAAAAAATTTCTTCAAAAATTTAAAATAAATTAGGCTGTTTTTTTCGTCAGATTTTTTTTTTATTTGCTTGTCTGTTTCATAAACATTTCTATATAATTGACTAATTAATAAGTTTTATAGTCTTAACGCTGGCTTATTTCTGAAAACAGAAAAGCGCAACGTTTGCTGATAAGCCAAACCGTCTTTGATTAATTATGCAAAGCTCAGCTATCCAATTTGTGGGAAAACAGGCTCCTTAAAGGAGTTGTTATTATACAAAATAAAACTATAAACAATTTATAGTTTAGCTTCTTGAATAACATCAATTTAATTTTTGATGGTACAGTGGCGTTTTAGTAATATTATCTCAAAATCTTTCGTCATTAAATCGACTCGTATTCGTTTGGTAAAATATTTCAGTTTTATTGGTGTTACGGTTTAAAAAAAAACTAATAATTTAGTTTTTTTATTTTATATTTGTAAAATATAATTCCTGTTCTTTACCTAATTTACATTTTACTAATGTTCAAACCTTCATGTTCATTAATGTGAAGGAAGCAAGATAGGTATATCAGAATAAAATTTGTCCGTAATTTCTCCTTGTCTCAAAGGGAAAAGGCATGATTATTAATTAGTGGCCAATAAAACAATAGTTTCTGACAATTCAGGGATCTCAGTACTAACTTTTAGGTTTAATATATTCCAAATATATATACATTAATTAATATATTTCTCAATTCCATATATTTAATCATTATTATAATCGATCCAACGTCCATTATTGAATCTATGTCTCTTTCATATATTGCCATAAAATACGATTCTGCGTCACCTGTCACCAGCGACTCTAACACTTTCAAAATCACTTCATCACACGTGGGATCATCCTATACTTCATTTATATTTAAAAAAAAAGCTTCCGAACAAATTAAACCCAAAAGTATCATAATGGCATCCAATACTATCTACCATATACGTCATTAACATTAATGTCACCACAACTATAAAACTGGTAACTAGTTGACCAAGCCATGGGAATTACTTCCTTAATTGCTCGTATAGGCCGCAGGGATGCCCTAAAACTCCTGCTATTCCAACACTAAGTGTTATTCAGTTATTTACGAGTGTTTCCCGCCCTTCCCATTAGCAAAGTCTCGTTAGTGCGGCAGCAGCAAACAAAATCAAGGGATTATTACAGAAGGTGCGTTACCCTAGAGATAAACTCGTAGGTACTGAGTTTGAATGATATCTAATAAGATTTTTGGGAACACGTTGAAAGCGAGTGTAATGCTTTTAAAATTTGACTAATAAGATGAATGAAGTAAAAAATCCGTCCTAATCTAATAGCGGAACAGAAATTGGATTGCTTTTTTAACGCTTGAAATTATATGACAAAAAAAAGGTTGCTCTCATTGCGCTCATTTTTTATATTAGTTGTATCAATGAATTTAATTCTTAAAGTTATCTCATTAATCTTAGGCACTTTTCAAAGTGGAATGTATATTAAAATGAGTTTTTACTGAAAAAACATATTCGAGAACAAATTATTCTAAATAGCTATCTGCGAGAGTTTCCTATTATCATCATCATCATATTAGCTTTTGACTGTCCACTGTTGGACATAAGCCTTCCCATGGGGGGGTTTTGCTAGTAACTGTCACGTGTGACAGGCAAATTGGCAATGGCAGTTAGGCTTTGAATATGTTTTTTAAGGGACGTTACTATCCATCTCTAGCTCTCCCTTCGTCGCCTCTTACGACACCCATGGGAAAGGAAGAGATCTATAGAGAGCCTATCCTCTGCCGGGACCACACGAGAGTTTCCTATGTCATGCAATAAACACATCACATAGAGTAATCTGGAAGTAAAATATAAGTGCTTGAAATTAAAATACCTCGCAAAGCTACACACTCAATCATATTTAGCTTTCAAATTTATTGCATGTATGCCATTGTTTCGCCATTATCAATTTATTTATTAAATTCATTTTTAGAAGTAAATTAAAATATTAAATTACCCACAGACATTGTTGCTTCTTTCCAACTTGGGTTTGCTGAAAGAGAACTCTTGTGGAGTTAAACTCACCTTTGTACATTTGCTTTCCACTGACATATTTCTTTATGTATTATTAGTGTGAACAGTAAAGCATAAATAAAATAAATAAATATATAAAATGTTGTCTTATCGACTCAGAATATCTTATATCACTTATGCTAGTTTCACGGATTTTACACAGTTTTTAGTACAATGAAAAAAATATTTATAATGGTCAATTCCAAATCCCACCAAGTACCATTCTCCAATCTCCAGCATTAACTAAATTTCAAAACAACAATACATCATATTTTTTTCTAAATTAAAATATTTATATTATTATCTTTTTTCTGATCATACTTTATACTCCTATAACAGATAGACACTACTTTGAAATAAAATTTAGTCCAAATAGACCTTTTTGAAGTAGTGTCAGAATTGATATACAAATTACCTATATATATATATATATATATATATATATATATATATATATATATATATATATATATATATATATATATATATATATATATATATATATATATATATATATATATATATATATAATGGAAAATGTATTTCTTTCAAAATCTTTAATAAATAGCCACTTTAGTATTGAAAAAATTATATATATAAAATTATATAATACCAATAACATCACCTACATCAATCGTATGGAATCTAATTATTTTACTAACTATTGGAGTAAACCAATTTTGATAAGATTTCTACGGGGCCAATCTAAAAGTATATCCTTTCAAATAAAGAAAACAATACCTAATGAGTTTATAAATAACAAAGTTCTAATATAACAAACAAAAAAAAATTACGAATAGAAAACCTGCTCATTTTTTTAAGTCCGTTAAAAAGCAGCCCATGTCCTTCTCTAGGTATCGTAAATACTGCATGTACACTAATTTTCATAAGCTATTAAGCTATTATGGCGCCCAGAGGTACAAGAATTTAACAGACATACATACATTCATATACATTACGCCTATCTCCTATAAAGATAAACAGAAACAATGGAACACCAAATGGTCCGATTCAAACACACCTCTTTCGCTTCCTCAATATTAATTTATTCATACAAACTCGGCGGTTACGGGTAATTTAATTTGACCCTTTTTCAGCACGTCACCTATTCGGCATTTTGAACAGCGTACATCCGTCTAGGGCGGCCCCTACCGATATCTCCTTTCATTCATGCTCAATATATCTCTCTCGTAATTCTCCTTTTATCAATTTCCTCTAAATGATCAAATTATTAATTTGAACACCAAATAATGAATAAATATCCTAGCACTATATTTAAAAAAATATGCTCATATCATCATCATTTAAGTCATTATCCGTCCACTGCTGGACATAAGTCTCCCCCATAGACTGCTATAAAGAACGGTCCTGATCTACCTGCATCCACTAACTCCTTGCAATGCATTTCAGGTCGTCACTCCATAGTCCGTCCTACACTGCATTTGCCCGTACGCGGTCCCCATTCAAGAACCTTTCTTCCCATCTTTTGCCGTATCTTCGAGTAATGTGACCAGCCCATTGCCACTTCAGCTTGCTTATCCTTCAAGCTATGTCAGTTATTTTGGTTCTTTTGCAGATATTCTCGTTTTGGATTTTATCGCGCAAAGAGACTCCGAGCATAGCCCTCTGTATAGCCCGCTGAGTAACTTAAAGCTTTTGCGGGCAATCGTGTAGGACCATTTTTGGTTCTATAAGTCATCACTGGCAACACGCACTGGTTATAGACCTTCGTCTTTAAATTCTGAGGTATTTTGGATAAAAAGATGTGGCGTAGTTTTCCGAACGCTGCCCAGCCGAGTTGGATTCGTCGGTTGACCTCTCGTGTACAGATTGATTTTTACATGTTATGGTAATTGCTACCTTTTAACAGTAGTCTTGTAGTGCTTTTATTTCTCATGGAGTTTCGGTCTATTTTAGAAGCAACGGCTAGTGTACAACATATTCAATATTTTTATCTAATCACAAACCTTTTTAGCGAATATTTTTTGTACGAAACCCCCAGCGAGTGAGTTCAACTAGCACTTAACCGATATTTTTTATTAATACTTATAATTTTTCTTGTAACATCTATAATATTAATAAAGAATGATATCTAATATTGGATGTTCTTTAAGAGCTGGCAATACTCGTAAACTAAGATTCTCGTGTTACCATTACCCTTAGAAATTTGAAGGCGTCCGTCTAATCGGTTTCCTTCTTTCCTTCTAAGCCAAATTGCGGCCGAAATTGTTTTGACATTGACAAAGGGCAGCGATTGTTATCTACATAATAGAATACGTAAAACTTGTTAGAGAAAATCCTCAGCAATATTATAAATGTGAAAGTGGGTTTGTTTGTTTGTTTGACGATCACAGTGTATTCCGATAATGTTTAACAATTACCATTTTCCATCAGGTGGACAGTTAACTAGTTTTCCATTACAAAAAAAATCCTCTTACCACCATAACGACACAGCTAATCATGAAATTTGATTTAATTGTATTATATAAGCTGGAAAAAGACATAGGTAAGCCAAAATTTCGCAGTTGGGGCGTCGAACGGTTAACACTAAGCTCCAAGCAATGATCTATTAATTTGCCTGAAGATACCTCGTTTACCTGTGAAACACGTGTCGCAAAACGTACGTGAACGATATACGTAGCCAATATTCGAGTGTTGGTAGTCCCACGCATACTAATTGTAGCGGAAATAAACAAAATAATTTTAATCAAATAACCAGTAATATGGGCTTCAGCAAGATAACACCCACTTTTGTAAAATAAGCCAAAGTTTTTTTTTATACCACTGAGGTGGCAAACAAGCATACGGCCCACCTGATGGTAAACGGTTACCGAAGCCTATAAACACCTGCAATACCAGAGGTATTACGCGCGCGTTGCCGACCCTGAAGAAACCTCTTTACCCCCCTTTTGAAGAACCCCATGCTGTAGTCTTTTGGGAAAACCTCTACAGGGAGCTCATTACAACTATCACTACTCCTATAAATGATGCCCTCTAATATCAAAAGTTTCAAGGCCGCTATCGATTACATACATATATTTACATAATATAGTAAAATTATAACTCAACAATATCTGTACGAGTACATGGGAAATATTGAAGAAAAATTTATATGAGGCACCTTAATTAAAGCAATAGAAGCCAAAATAATATTTTTTAGAAATTTTATCTGTATATTTGTTCCGACATCACGCAAAAACTACTTTTTGCGAGAACTCCAAATTGGATGCAGTTTTCACAGTTGTATTTTTAAAGGTTTAATTTTAAATGTGATGATGAGAGAGATGTAGCAGGCGAAAATCCAGTAATAAAATAACGAAACAAATTGCGCCATATTCTATATATATTTCACATCCTTTCTTTCAATACATAACTAAAATAAATACCCAACTGAGCAAGCCGCAGAGAAATCTCTGGCGATCTATAGACAACTTAATCATATTATCTTGAAAGTTCCGGTGAGACGGACTCCATCACCGATTCTGTCCTCGGACGAAGTTGATACCTAATAATTCCCAAAGGCTCCTCAACTCTGGCCTGTCTATGTTACTGACGTGATTACAGAGATGGAAGTGCGTAGCATACCTCTCAGGCCCTGGAGGACTGTTATTACTTGTATTGCGGTTTTCCAAGTTTTGGTTTACGTTTTGTTGTTGTCGATTTTACCCGACTCCTGATAAAAATGGTATTGATCCCAAAATAGAGAAAATTTCTCATTTTATCCGTTTTTTTCAACCAACTTAAAAAAAGAAGGACTTTCTCAATTTGACTGTATTTTTTATGTTTGTTACCTCAGAACTCCATCACTTATAAAACAATTTGGAAAATTCTTTTTATCTAAGTGTATAGTATATACACTTAGATAAAAAAAATTTTTAGGTTGAAGCCATAGAAATTTTATCAAAATCGGTTCTGTAGTTTAAATACACATAACTGGTTTTTCCACGATTAAATTCGTGCCTTTTCTATTATGAAACTAAATGTAATTGTTGCAATAAAATCTTAAATTGATTTCATCTAGTCTTTACGGCAACTCCATTTGCGTGACTAAGATAAGGTAAATGACGGGTGTAAAAAGTTGCCTATGTATCTTTCTCCAGCTCACATAGTAGGTGTATGATAAATTTTGAAACTATTTATTGATCCGTTAAAGTGGCAAGAAGTAAGAAATATACAAACTATCATATTATTATTGTTTACTATAAAAAATTGCATTACCTTACCATGGTCCATATATGACTATATTCACATATAGGGTTTTTAATGTAAACCACAATGTTGTACATGTGCAATAAATTTTTAATTTAAATTAAATTCATTTTCACATTTATAAATATTAATATATTTATTATTATAACAATCGTTAACTATTCACTGCTGAACATAAGCCTTCCCCATAAGGGAAGTTTTGCCAGAATGTGCTACGCTTGTCAGGCGATGTTTTTGTCTGGACGCTGGTGCCCATCTTCTGCCCTCGAGCACTGAGTTTCCTTAGTCGTCTTTTACGACACTTACGAAAAAGGAAGGAGTGGCCCATTTTACGCCGGAACTACACAGCATAATTGATATAAGGGTTACAAATATTAGTAAGGATTGATAATATAATTTAATAATAATAGTTAATAGGTTTATAATATTGGAATAATTAAGAGGTATAATAAAAATTAAATAATCCTTAAAGTGGTAGTCGTAGAAGCTTTCGTTGACAGTTGCCAATGTGATTAACGTAATATGAATTAACTATAATTTAGATATATTTTTCTATAATTCTGTGTTAATATTTTCTGTTTAAACAAAAATAATTTAAAATAAAATAATTTAGACAGTGTTCTGCTATTTAGCGTCTGGAAAGTTTTACTTTATTGTGATAATAACTTTAATCAGAGGTCAGACATGACTCGTGTCATGTCTCGACTTAACATCATAATTATGTTGAATTTTCACAAGTAATTTAGGAAACCATAATATCCTGTTAAATTTACCTCCGCTAAGAAACCTTCTCCTTGAAGAAGAACAGTGATTGTTAGTAATAGGAATTAATGACTCCATAACAATTCATGGTGAATTAGTCACATTGGGCTGACTGGTCTGCCTTCATCCTGATCTATCACCCCCACTGGTATCCCGCCTGTGTATATCGATAGTACTAGCGGGGTTACTATTCCATTTCTATGCCATTACAAGAAACCTCCTTCCTGGAAATTATCATACTCGATTCCCGGTAAATGTGTTAGGATTAGCCAACTGATTTCTGAACTTCAACCTCTCCTAACATCCCTCACTGATCCTCCGTCAGTGTTAACAATACCCTTTTACCCAAGAATCGTCAATATACTTCCTGGAAAATACTCGTAAAATGTATTCTTGAAAATATTTTAGCACCTAGAAAGAAAAATTTTAAAAATAATAGCTTCTAAAAAATATTAAATTTAGAAAAGAATTATTGAAATAAAAAGTATTATTAAAAATAAAAACAAATTCTAACAATGATTATGAATAATATTCTTCTAGTGAGTGTGCCTAATTAGAAAAATCAAACATTCAATTTTGAAATAATATTTAATGACACAATAACTAATGATTTCATATTTCAATAATATTTGTATACTAGCTGTTTCCTGTGGCTTTGCTAATGTGCACTTGTATATAAAATATTCTATGCGTTAAGTCATAACCCACCCGTGTACTAAATTTCATTTAAATCCATTTAGCGGTTTATGCATACGCATATACATACAAACGAATTAGTACGAATCTTCTTCTCTTTTTGAAGCAGCTTAAAAATACTTGTTAACTTTTATTTAATCTATCGTAATATTATAAAAATATAAAGAAATGCCCGTGTGGTCCCAGATTAGAATAGGCCACTCATTTCATTCCCGTGGGCGTCATAAGAGCTCGCCTCTTGCGCTACAGTGTCTCTTTTAAAACATCACCAAAGCTTAACTACGGTTACCAACCTACCTGCCAAGAGTGGCAACTACTTACAAAACTCCCCTTTTGGGGAAGGCTTATATTCAGCAGTGGACAAATAACGGCGGATATGATGCTAAACCGTCCACCACCACCGTCTTCATTTAATATTTAATTATCTATAAATCGATTGAGAAAATCTCAATTAACAAGCACTCAGCGTTTTATTTGAAATTTTCTATAAACAATCCAAGATTGTAGATACGAGTACTAACAAATCTCCAATTTAAGATATTATGATGATTGGAACTTGGTAGCGGAAAGTTTGAATTGAAATCTGTTTGTTTGTTTTAAATTTTCTCTGGTGATTGTAGCAAAATACGTGAGATGGAAAATTGACCGACTTTCGACGGAGTGCTGTATTGATGTAGAGTTTGCTTATTGTTATACGGTCCTTATTAATTTTTTTTGTAAATATATATTAATCTATACTGTATTTTATTTTTTATAATATTATGAAGAGGTAAAGTTTATGAGTTTGGATGTTCGGGGTCCAGTACTATTGATCCGGTTTAAAAAATTCTTTCACTGTTAAAAAAGCATATTATCCCTAAGTGCTATAGACTACTTTCTATTTTGGTAAATTTATATTTTCAATAATTATACACAATAAATGTAATTGAACTCGGCAAAATTCTGTAATATGGCGTGCGTTGCCTCAACGGTTTGAAATAAAGAAATAAAATCTATAGCAAAGATATTAATAAATTTCAGTTATACAAAAAAATCCGCAACATCATATATCTAAGCTTAATATCTCAGACAAAAAAGGAAATATTAAAAATAAAATAAATTTTACAAGTTTTTCATTTTAAAATCTTAGAGGGTCTTAGCACAGTGCTTTCACACACGCCTTTCAAATACCAGCCTTAATAAAAATGTGTTGAACAGTTTAAAAGTTGTAGAAACAATTATTGTACCCGCACGAAGCCGGGGCGAGTCACTAGTAGTTTTAAATGTAAAAGTTGGTATAAATACAATATATACAAATATATAGAATAAGTTTGCTTCTTACTCAAATTACTGTAAACATTTTCACGAATACAACAGTTATTAAATGAAACAGCACCAGGAAAGTTCAAGGAAAACTCGGCAAAGATGGTGCTACTATACAAATAATAAAAAAATATATTACGAAAAAAAGCCCACCTGACGGAAAGTGGTAACCGTCGTCTATAGACATGAGCAGTACTATGGACATAACAGAATATACTGTTTCGCCCATCATACCCCCCATGTGTTGCCGATCCTGCTATATCCCACCCTTCAAACCGACATATAGCCATCCAAACACAATTGCTTCACGTTAGAAACACGAATTTGACAGAGGTACCCAATTGAATTTTGTACATAGTCTGATATAATATTATAATATAAACACAGGCTACAAACGACAACTTGTAGTTGCATGTATCTATATTAAATATTATGTAAAAAATATAAAAGGATTAAAATTAATTTATCTTAATTTATGGAGACAAAGCCAAGGAATTTACATCGTCATTTATTATTCTTGTTCATATAAATACGATACGCATAATAAACCTCAAGGGGCAACTAATTTTTAAAAAACCATAATTATATTGAAAGTATTTAAAAATATAGTATTTTATTCAATATTTTTAAACGACATCAAAGATGAGGTTTTTAGTTATCTGTATTATGATTATCACATATAACGAAATATCTTTGCCAGTTTAGGACTGATCATAACAATCATTTTGCAATCAGTAATGTTTTAAAGACTTCCTAATCCTGACAATCTAGATATACATACTATGAAAAAAACAACGCATCCTCTAACAAATGGCTGTTCAGTTTTAAGACATTATCTTCATCTAGACGTAACAGATCTAAGCTTTAAATACTTGATAAATTACCTATCTACTCGTACTTATGCTTATCACAAATTAGCGTTCGGTTTCCGAAGTCTTGTTTAAAATCTACGCCAATCTTCTTAGAATTCTCCAACAAATCGTTACTCCACCGCAAAGACGACTATTAATAGCAATTAAGCTATAAATCCACCGCCAACATCTTCCCAACACGCAGCCTGAGGTTCATTAATATTAATAAATTGAAATGACGGCAAAGAGACCCTTCAACCCTTGTCTTATCCTTTTTAATTACATTTTTAATTAAAACTGATTAATATTATCTTCAATTATTGGTACTCAAAATATCGGAAAGTCGTACTAGAATTATAGATGATTGTAATTGAAATATTAATATATAGGTGTATATATACATACATACATATATATATATATATATATATATATATATATATATAGCTTCAGCTTATTAGGTTAATATTTTTTTGTATTGAAAATTTTCAATTATTTTGTCATTTTTAGACCTATTTTTGACAATTATCAGTTTTACTGGTAATATTAAAATAATATTTATTTTTTACAATACAGAAGGCAAACGTGCATGCGGTTCACCTGATGGTAAGTAACTACCGCCGCCCATGATCACCAACAGGCGGACAAAGGCCGACAGCACACCAACGGCATTGCAGGTGTGCTGTCGGCCTTTTAAAAAGGAATATGCTCTTTTCTTGAAGGTTATGATGTCATATCGGCTCGGAATTACCGCTGCTGGAAGTTGCTTCCAAAGAATGATTGTGCGTATATGCAAATAATCATATGAATTCCGTACATATACTTAAGTACTTATTATAGTTTTCCTGTTTAAGAAATCCGCGCGGATAAAGTAACGAGCGAAAGCTAGCATTACAATACAAGACGAAACTAAGATGATGGCGTATTACACTATAGATAGTTATCTCAGGCAGTAAGTATATAGACAGTATATAAGATATTATACTGTGACGCTTCCTCCGGTACTAACAATGAACGTACTAGTATTACGATCACATGAGACTATGCACACTATCACTACAATCTACGGATAATCGAAATATTAATATTAAACAACGAATATATACCAAGAACATAGAAAGCTTAAACCGACGTAGATAGTAAATAATACTCATAAAGGTGTTTTATATAAATGAGGGAGACTTTGTACAAAAGTCGATTGCTTGGGTACCTCTGTCCCATTCGTGTTTCAACCGTAAAGCAGTTGTGTTTGCATAGCTGTGTTTCGGTTTGAAGGGTGGGATATAGCGTGAATTAACTGGGTACCTGAGTCCGCAGGAATGGCAACGCATGGGGGGTATCATGGGCGAAACAGTATACTCTGTTATGTCCATGGTACTGCTCATGTCTATAGGCGACGGTTACCACTTTCCATCAGGTGGGCCGTCAGCTTGTTTGCTATTCTAAGTTGTATAAAAAAAAAGACTAGCAATCCGCCCTGACTTTTCACGAGTAGATAGAAAGATAATCATCGTCATATTAGCTTTTAACTGTTCACTGCTTCCCCTAAGGGAGTTTTGTCCGTAGTTAGCACGCTTGTTAGGTGGAGTGGTAGTCAGTTAGACTTTGTAGATGTTTTAAAAGAGACGCTGCTGCCCATCCCTCGCCGTCCCTTAGTCGCTTCTTACGACACCCACGAGAATACAAGGAGTAGCCTATTCTATGCCGAGACCATACGGAAAGGTAATATTTTATATTAACTTCAATAAGAATTTTTTTGATACTTTAGGTTAAATTATTTTAATTTTCATGAGCATCTCTAATTTTTTTTAAATAATGTAAACCTTCATAACATCAATTCTTCATATTATCAATGAGTAAGATAGGTGTATATATACTTCTATATTATTTATTTAAAATATATACACATATTTTCGAGGTATTATATGGGTGAAATAATTTTTAAAATACTTAAAGTAGTTCAAAAGAAACACAAAAATCAAATATTTTCCCGTTATTATGTTCGTTTAAATAATGGATCAAAACCCATAATTTGTTAGTAATAGGACTTAAAAAATTACATAAGCAAAAGATTCATAGAGTTCATATATCTGTATGTAAAAGATTCATTCAGCAACTACACTGGGCCCATAATAGTGCATACCGTCCCAGCACCTCTAGAGCGGATAGGTCGCTTCTATACGAGTACAATTACCTTTCGGATGCTGTCGACGCTTCCGTGGATCTTAACACCACAACAATACAATTTTCTTCCGTATTATGACATAATTTTAATGATAACGTTTTATTGCCTGACTAATTTTGTGACCATCCAAGATTTTTAAACACGTGTGGCCATAATACATACTCGTAATTAAGACAGTGTTTCATAAAATACTGACTTTAATTGTGAAAAAACCCGTTATTTCAAAATAAATTATAAAATAAATAAAAAAATAAAAGTTTCAAATCAATTTGAAAACTAGTTTATTTACTGAACCAATTTTGATAAAATTTCTATTCAAATAAAAAACATTTTTCCAAATCGTTTTATAACTGACGAAATTATGAGTTAACAAACATGTTTGGTTATTTTTACAATAAAGATAGATATTATATAATAAGACATTATAAATACATAACTTTATATAGAAAAATATAAAGTCATACATACATCTGAAAAAAAAAGATCACCTCGAAGAAAATATTTGCGAATTTGAAAAATAATAACAAAGAGACTGGTGGAAGAAGTAAAAGAAATTACATAATAGGATTAGAGCAGCAACCTATACAAATTGCGCTGTTGACAAATCGCTAAAATTGGTAACATCAAAACATTTCATAAAAAACTGTACTGACATACCATACACATTCATTGCCAGTTAACATTCTAGATATATAAAGGATTTCTGAAGAAATGTAAGTAAAAGCAAGCTATATGAATCAAAACAACAAAATACTGAAGAAGGTATAGCAATCAAATAATCCTAAAGGACGCACGCCGTGTCAACGAGGAATAACGCGCGTTTACGGTCACATAAAACAAGCTTAGTATAATACACTTTCCCGGCTTAAAAGTAGCACCCCTTAAGAGTTTGACTGCTGAGGAATAGGTAATTTTCTTGAGTAATATCTAAACGAGATAGCAAAAAAATGGCCAACATATTTTATGGCGTAAAATTTTTCGGAGATTCGATGCTAGGGGTCGGTCGGTATACTACAAGATCGAATTAAATTAAAATGGAAGATCGGAAACTTTTCTAAATTTAGATGAACCAGATGTTGTTTCTTATCTGTGACACCGTTTTATAAAAATATAAATTAAACGAGGAAAAGTCCTTAGATGCTCTTTGTGAAACGAAATAATAAGACACGGCATTTAACAAAGATTTGTAATTATTTGAATAAGAAATTACTCTTTTTTTTATTTTTAAGCGACTTCTAAAAGGAGGAAATTTTTAATTTGCCAGTGTTTTTGTAGCAATGTTACGTGATTACATCGTCTTTTCTGAACGAATTTTTATTATTCTTTTTACATTCGATAAGATTTATTCTCAGTCTTATATTTGAGGAGCTACAGCACTAGTAACTGGCGCTGTATCTCTTCAGCATAACGCTAATCGGGGTCCATTTTGGCAAACATTAGTATCTCAACTTCCTATATATGTTATGTTACTCCGTATGAACCTTTTTTGCAAGCGTAACAATGTAGCAAACATTGTTACTTTTAGCGAATAAACTTTTATTATATTAATTTTATATTACATTTAAAGCCGTTTTCTTTAATAAATAGATACTTTTAATTGTTACTCCAATGTTATTTCAATGTACAATGGACAGCTTTATCGTTAAATGCAATCTCTACGACCTTTTCGGATTAAAAGACAGCTTGTTGTTCCACAATATTTACCTGTAGAGATATCCCGCATTCTAAATTTCCAATCATGTGGCTACAGAACATCTCCTCCTTTGTTGTTATAGTCGTTATTTTTGGAAAGTAAAATATATTTGTTTATTTGTAATTTCAATTTTATATTTTTTGGACATATTGTTCTGTTCTTTGCTCGCTGTTAATACATTTTTTCGCTACTAAATTCCGTGTTTACATCATTTCATCACAGTCCACCGCTCCGTAATAGTCACACCAAAAATTTTTTAATAAAGTAGTATAAATAAAATAACATTTTTGTTCGTTACTTGATGGATTTTAGAACTAGGAAAACTAATAAAACAGACCATTCTTAGATAGCTATAAAAATAAAATATATACTAGATTTTAAGATAGACCTTCAGGAACATAATCGTAAAAACCGTATTCAATTCGCTGCAATAGGTGTTACTTGATACTGGAACAAACAAACAGACACACAGGCAAAATTTCCGACAATATTTGTCTTAACATCTATTGGTCTTATAAAGAACCCACATATTATCTTATTCCTAAATGTACAGACATCAGCTTATCATCATAAGTTACAATTTTACCACACACATGAAAATTTCTCAAAAATTTTAATTTATATTAACCAACTTTAATTTGTTACCCAAACAAGTCCAATTTCTACCCCAGTCGTCCACTTAACAAATATGTCATGTATTTCTGAGCTATACGTAGGAGTACCGTGAATTATGTGCATACACGAGCAAAACGCTGATGTACAGACAACAAAAAAAAAATACACCGCACGCATTTGTTTGCGTGCAACATACGGAAAACAAAACGCAATACTTGTTTCGAATTTAATCACATACTCGTACAATACTTTTTTGAAGTTTGTTACAGAACTGTACAAGGGTGTACGATCGATATTGTTTTAATGGGTGATGGAATGGTAAACACCATGGACACTAGTGAGGGATAATAGGTGACGATGTAAGCAAATCAGTTAGTCCACCGTGACGAATTTCATTAGAATTAACCACGATGGTTTCCAGGGGAACCCGCGCGGCGGTCAACCCGATAGAGTGTATTGCTAGCAACGGCTTCTTTAAACCCCAAAACTAACAATCCCTCACCCCCCCCCCCCCCCCGGTCGGTATTGTTAGCTCTTGTATTTATAAGACAACGTTTTTAGGGTCGCACATTCCTCTATAAATCCTGAAAATCCTAATGTCTTTGAACGACTTTGCTTATTTATTGCTTAGGGCGGGCTCTTCCGACATCCTTTGGCCTAACCCTGACCTACGTTTGACAGGGAAAGAATCGGCAAAAAAATTGACTATTCGAGCAGAAACAACACTGACCCCATTAAGAAGGCAATAGTGCGGCTGACAAGCGCACTCTGTTTTTACATTGTTTACGAGTTTGTTTATATTGCTTATAAGTTATTACTTATTGCTTAACTACGATTCAATAGAAAAGCAATAAAAGCACAAATAATAATATATTGTACCAGTTACAATGGGTAATATTTATCCGCTAATGTTGACAACACATAATAAATTAATACGACATCAACATAAGACTAAAGGTTGTCGATTATAAAAAGAACCAGACTTAAATGTAGGATCAGGGAAAGAAAAGAAATCTAGAACCTTCTACCTGTAACTGACAAAAAAATATCCTTCGTGCAAATCGCGGAGTCACGCAATTGATTTCGTTTCAAACATTCTTAAGCGTTTGTTCAGGTAATATGACCAGTACATTTCCAATTTAACGTGCTAATTAGGTACTTAAGGTTTGTTAGCTACTTTTTTTTATATTGTAATTTAAATCCCATATTTTTAAATCTAGCAATTCATTAGCATCCTTTTAAAGAAGTGCCCATAGAAATTGCAAATTTTTCAAAATAACCATGGACTGAAACATGTAAAAAAATATTTAATCTTCTATACTAAATTAACGTTGCACCTGCTATTAATATGTAAAGCTCAACATTTGTCAACATTTTCCACCCATATTAATTTTAAATAATTATAAAAATAAAAGTAGCTTCCACTGATAAAACATTATCATCTTAAAAGTCTATCCAGTTTTTAACTTCGATTTCAGCTTGTATAATCGATTAGGCATTAATTTAGGTTTTCCCTATCGGGAACTAGATGACGAACGGCTACAGCTGAGCGCAATTTAAAAAAGTTCTTTGCCCAAATTTACCCGACCGCAATCAATTACCCAGCCCTAAAAAGATTGATGGGTCATTGTCGAGCAACAGATAGGTCTTACAGATATTAATGAAACTTTTATAATTCAACTTGACAATTACAATTATGCGTTTATTCAATAAATTAATGTTTTACTCTGCAAAAATGCAACTACAACCTTAACACGAAAAACAAGCCTTTTCAACAAAAAAAAATCAACTTCAATTGTGAGAAAACCAGTTATTTTGACTTAAAAACTGTTGAACCTATTTTGATAAAGTTTAAGAGTAAAAACAGTCTAGTAACTTTTTTCAAATAAAAGTATAATTTCACAAATCAATTTACAACTAAAACAGTTATGAGATAACATACATAAAAAAAAATACAACCGAATTGACAACCTCCTTTTTGAAGGCGACTAAAGGATCTTAATGATCGAAGGATGGGCGGCAGTTTCCCTCTTATAACGTCAACAAAACCCAACTGCAGCTGACAACCCGCCAACAAATTGTGGAAACTACTGGCAAAACCCCCTTTATGGAGGAGATTTATGTTCAGCAGTGGCCACTTAATAGCTGACATAATAATAAAAATGGTAATTTACCTGGGTGATCTTGACGTTTAGATCAAGTTGCACCAACCTTGATCACCAGTAGACCGACATAGCGATGTCATATCTCTGATTTCGAGGCAGACGTATTTTCTTCTACCAATTGTGTCCCTATATTGAGAATTTCTGCACATGACACCAGCATTGTCTATATTTAATGCATTTACTGTAACAATGAACCGTAGTAATGTTGTTATGGCAGTCTTCTTTTGTAAAAGAAACTTTGCAATCTTTATTATAATAATCGTATTGCATTACTTTATCCTCATTAATTATGGAATTGTTTCAGCTTTGTATTTCATATTTCTTTTTATTTTGAAGTAGGAATTATGATTATGTATACAATATAATTAACATTGGCTCTATTACGAAGTCTACTCTAGAAAATGATCAGATGTAATATCAATCAAATCAATCAAAGTGTTGAAAACTTGTGTTCACTATCAATAATATTACGAAACTAATGTAATATTGTATAAAATATTAGATATATTTATGGATGTTATCTTTTTTTATTTTATAATAAAAAAATGTTCGTCGGAACATGGAATTTGACATAAAATTTATATATTTCTTTTATCACATGATTCGCGTTTTTACTATCAAACTATAGTATATTTATAACCCTATTCGTTTTCACTTTGAACATCAGGCTGGACAACATAACGAGAAAAGGAGGATTTTTTGTGTAGATTGGTAACATAGTCCTGACCGAATTGTTTTTCGTGAGTTCTATGAAGTACACTCTCTTATCCCTTGGTTTTACTCATTGCTCACTGGTGTCGGCGTATACCGTTGGCGCAGGCGAGGTTCGCATTACATTATCATCCATTAAAAAAAAAACTCCGCGCAAATATGTCTATTTGTACGCGCGCGTGCATGTCTATAGGCGACGGTTACCACTTTCCATCAGGTGGGCCGTCATCTTATTTGCCATTCTAAGTAGCATAAAAAAATTATACTTACTGCATGGAATTTGGTAAAAGTTATATCCTAACTTAGGAGATAGGATACTTTAGATCTATTTTGACTGTACTTATGCAAGTAAAATTATTATTATTATTGATTTACGAGGGCAAGGCTGCGGAAAATAGCTAGTGCTTGGATATTTATATTACCAAAATCCATTTTTACGATCGGAAAATTGTTTCAGCAAAATTCTATATCATGCAATTTGCAGACTAGCGAGTGACATAACAGATTCAATGTGTGTGAGGAAAAATGCGCAGCGCAGATGTGTCCTCCATCTATGGGATTGCTAGGTAAATAAGTGCTGCGTCTCTGAATAACAAATCTTTTAAAGCTTATATATATATCTACTGAGAGACAGCGGATAGAGTAGATAGTGATAGAGTTATAAATTCAAATTTAAATTCAAAACATCTTTATTCAAATAGACTTGTTTATAAACACTTTTAAATCGTCATTTTTTAATTCTACTGCAGGGTTCACAAAGTTGTTATCTGTTGAGAAGAGCCCGCAAGAAACTCAACAGTTAGTTAAAAATAGTCAAATGAGAGCTGAACTCGCGCACCGAGGTTTTTATTCTTCACATAGATATAATTAGATTATTAAAAACATAAGATATATTATAAGTATGTTTTCACTTGGAGCTATAACTATTATTTATTCCTATACGATTTTACATTCTTTCTAAAAAAATCGTGCATGTTAATTTTTTTAAAAAATTGTTCTACTTTCTTGTAAAAATTAAATTACTATAATTTTTTTAGGTTTTTGCTCAATAAAGTTTGGTGTTATGAGGGTATGTCTTTTTATAAATCTAAAATTATATTGCATGACAGTACATACTGATTTTATAATGTGCAAATGGTGCCTTTTCATATGATACCCTACCCTTAAACTAGGCGAATAGCAAACTTGATATTCCCAGAAATCATATTTTGTGAAGCAGTAGAACTTCACAGACGTAACTGCATTAGACAGCCATTTTCTATCGATATACATATATATAATTTTATATATATACCTTAATTTTATATTTAATGCACTAAAGCGTACAAATTAATAACAAAACAAGCAAAAGCGAAGGCTTATCTCTAAAAGAAATTTCTCCCATAAAAGAAAGAGATAGTGAGTGGGCAATAGTAGTGCTAAAATATATTTTGTTGTAAGGCTGCCTTGTGCATCGAATAAATAAATAAATAAAATTAATATCATATGTACTATTTTCCATTTATAGAATATTACTAAGTATATAAAAAAGAATCCAGATAATTACTACCCTCAAATAGTGTAGCCAAGATTGTTATTATTCCTTTTTTACTCAAAAATTTTTGTATAAAATAAAAATGGGTGTAAAGATATTTGACTAGGTTTCCTTGCAGTTTTTATTTATAAACATTGTATGGAAGAAGGTATAGATTTAGAAAATACAATGTCATATGAGATAAAGAAATCAGGTTACATGGTAAAGCGTAGTAAAAACCGACACAAGTACAAGTAAAGATTTTGTTAACTTTTACCCAATCACAATTGGGTAAAAGTTAACAAAATCGCATCAATCTGGAGAAAAAGAAAACATTTGAAGTTTGAGTAGAAATTAAAGTTTTTATTTGGCAATACTGCCCACAACATAGGCTCTAAAGTACCCAGAGCCGTAAAACACAAAATCAAAATAAATAATTAAGAATACTGATGCGAGAATTAAAAGGCAAATAAATTGTATGAAATTCATTTAAATACATAGACAACATTGATCTAAAAAATTAAAATATCGGCACACTGTGTTTATAATAGAAAAATTAATACAACTCATCATTTCAATTTTATATATATATATATATATATATATATATATATATATATATATATATATATATATATATATATATATATATATATATATATATATAATTCCATAACCTTCAAGAAAAGAGCATATTCCCTTTTATAAGGCCGACAGCACACCTGCAATGCCGTTGGTGTTGTAGGTGATCATGGGTAGATCATGGCGGTAGTCACTTACCATCAGGTGCCTATTTGCCCCCTGTGTTGTAAAAAAAAAATTACAAAAGGTTTATTACAAATTTAATTCTACCTTCATAAAAATAAAATTTAAATTCGCTATCTTCAATATTTACAACATTTAGATCATCATCATCATATCAGCCTTTAACTGTCAATTGCTGAACATAAGCTTCCCTCTTGGGAAATTTTAATTTGGAGATGTTTTAAGATGGACACTCCTGCCCATCTCTCATCCTCCCTTAGTCGCCTCTTACAACATTCACGGAAAAAGAAAAGGTGGCCTATTCTAGGCCGGAATCAAACACGACAACTAGACGCTCTATAAATATTCAAATGTATTTAACTATATATCTGATTAAGAAACAAGAGTTTAGCTTAGCGATTTCATTAAAATAGCTCAACGCTTGTAGAAGGCTATATACCTACTTACATAACAGAAAACTCAACGACACCTCAGGGAGATATCTTCAATACGCAGAGAAAACAGCAAAAACATCTTCGCTGATTAAATTTGGGAAGCATTTTTATTAAAAAAGGGGGGAACAAGGAGTGGTATATTTAGGCTGTTACGTTCACACTGTACACGAATATAATAATCGTAGATAAATAAGTACTTTGTGATATAAATTTTCCTCAATGGTTTTTCCATATCTATCCACAAATATAGACGTGTGGTCCCGGCATAAAATAATCTCTTCCTTTCCCGTGGATGTCGTAAGGGAACTTAATCGTCGAGGAATGGGCCGCAACACACCTCTTAAAACGCCACCAAAGCCTAACTGTGGTTGCCAATGCGCCTACCAAGCGTGGCAACTACTAACAAAACCTTCCTTTTAGGGCAGGCCTGTGTTCAGCAATGAAGAGTAGTCGATTGACATAATTAAGAGCATTCACAAATATAAAATTGAAAACTTTATAAAATATCCTACTGATAATAGAAATGTGAAGGTATACTGAGTACTTAATACTTTAATATACCGTAGGTATTCGAGTCAGTACTCGAATTAGCATGACCAGGCACAACACTATTTTAATCAAATACTTACGAGTAAAGTCTTTCAGCTCAGATACAACTAGTGTTTGATGTCTAACATATCTTCTTAAGTTTGTATCTGTGCTAATAATCTTGTATTAAGATAGATAGATAGATACTCTTTATTGTTTCCTCCAAAAGATTACAATAATAAACTTATTCTAAATATAAACAATTACAAGAAATAATCACAATGAGAAAACAATGGGCGACCATATCGCTAAAAGCGATCTCTTCCAGGCAACCTTTAGATGGAGAGGAGTAATTATAAACAGTTTGTATTTAATTGCTGTATATAACAAATTAAAGTCATAATGTAATGTATAATCTATACTAAAATTATAAAGAGGAAAGATTTGATTGTGTATAATATAGGCAAACCAAAAAATTGCTCAAAAGCTACATCATCAGAGAGTAACATTAGCTATATATTATTTTCGGAAATTCTATATCCCCATACGAAACTTGGCCGGATAACTAGTACGTTATAATTTTGTATCAAGGAGTAAGCAATAAATATGTTTCAATTACTCTTTAAAACTATCTCCAGTATTGGTAAAACAATAAATTACCTATCAATCATAATAAAACTATATATATACAGTTTTTTTATGATTGATTATATGTCTTATGAAATAAAGTCGATTTGGTGTAATACAGTATATACATAAATATCTACTTATATCAAAATACCTATTTTGCCATATAGACAACAATAGGATTTATTATTTATTTATTGTATTTCATACAAATAATACAAACCCAGTTTGGGCGTTGGCAAATAATTGTAGGTACATACATTTATACAATTACAAACATTTAAATATTTCAGTTATGTATTACATATTATTTAAATATTACATTCTACAGTTAAATTTCGAAATTTACAATCACAATAAATTAATATTCATATTATGCATTTATCGGCCATGAATTCCTGTACCAAATAATATCCTTTTTTACATGAAATTGTATAAAGTTGATTTCGGAATAAAGTATTCCGAAATCAACTTTATACAATTTCATGTATAAAGTTGATCATCCTTCTCTATGCTTTTCAAACTATCAGATATCTTATTAAATATTTTAAAATACATCTATACTAATATATCTATAATTAAAATTTGATTTATAATCCAAAACAAGTTTAAGAACAACACTAAAAACTTAGTATCAATTTATATTCTCTACTAACCCGTCAGTGATGACTAAAGTCGTTAGCAAAAAAATAATACGACAGACAATTTGGATTCAAATAACAACCTTTGGAGAAATATGTTACATTCACCACAAAGTTAAGAGGTCAACAAACTCCTCTGACTATCACATCAGTGATTACGAACGTGAGCATGTTTATTTTTTATTTTATTTATTCTTTTACAAAAACATTGTAACAAAAGTAATAGCAATACAGTATCAAGGAGAAGATAAAAAGATTTTTACCAAATTTTCACAAATCCTGTAATTAAGCGGCTCAGTGGGAAACAAGAAAAAAATATATACAACGATCTAGTCTCTTGAAAATTATTTCTGCGTAAATATTTCATGGTTGTAAACTTCTGTGTAGACAATTATTTGTTTTGTCATCTCCAACTCGGAAGATGTATTTTCTGATATTAAACTTTCCTACCATCGAATAGGATATATTTTTGTTTGTTATATAGACGAAAGTCCCAGAGCTCATTTTTCAGTTCAACGCACATAGTGTTTAATGAATTTAATTTGTACAAATATACCTATTTGTTTTGTTAAAGTATATTAAAGAGACTTTAAAAAAGAGGAAGCTCTTGCTTTGACAGATTTTATTTATCTATACTAATAATATAAGCTAAGTTTTACCCGCGTCTTCGCTTGCATTAATATAAATTTTGTTTAACAATAAAATCAATAGAGATAAAACAGTTACAAAAACAAATATGTATATTTAATAATGCATTATACAACAATTCTGCAAAGTTTAAAACAAATCAACCGACTCTTTATTGAGTTGTTCAATTTGTTATGTCAGAGACATAACAAATTGAATATTCTGTTATTTCTTTGTCATATCCCACCTTTCAAACCGAAACACAGCCATGCAACCACAACTGCTTCATATTAGAAACACGAATGCGATAGAGATACTCAAGCAGATGACTTTTGTACAAAGTCTCCCATTGGTTATTTTTTTTTTTTCTTTATCAATGCTTCTTTTAAAAAAATGTCCATAAAAATTTTACTTGTAAAAAACTCTCTGAAAAGGAGTTAATCTATATTTACCCGCTAATATCTAATTCTAGGCCAATTTCTTTTAAACTAAAACGCCTTCCTCTCAATTAAATATAATCCGGAAAACATTATAAAGAAAATTAAACATTCCGTTAGTGCTGGTTTCCAAATGACTGAGAAGCGAGCAACCGTTTCTATTTAAATGTAAAACCACTTTGCTTTTAGCAATAACCGAGTAAGTGAACATTTACATAAGGTCGAAATTCAGAGCTTCTAAAATAAAAGTCGATGACGTAGAAACTTGTCCCAATATCTGGAGTGAGTCCATTCAAGCGAATGGCCAGTGAAAGATACGAAAAATGACTTGTTTAAAAGTATTATTAATAAAAAAAAGTTCATAGTGTGTCAGTGATATCTATTTATTTAGTATAAAAGAATGTACAGTTTCTTTTTTAGTAGTTAGTTCTACTAAAAAAGAGACTATATATTCATTAAAGGTGCCCAAGTTTTGTTGAGATTATTTCAAAAATATTGTCTAAATAAAAATAAAAACAAATTAAAACATTCAACCTATTTTTTTTTATTTGCACTACTATTGGACACAAGCAAACTGTTTTATGGCCGGGTTAATTTTTCGTTGGTTTAAATTATCTATTGAGACAGACTTAGGTCAGTATAGCTTTCCGTTCGTTTTTTGCAATCTATGGGAGAGGCCTATGACCAGCGGTGGGCAGTTAACGAATGGAATGTCGATGATAGGTCAGTAAGCAGGTCATTTGAAATACAATTTTTATAGTACATATTTGCCTAATTTAATTTGAAGTAGATGGCGCTGTTTGGTATTCCTAAGACAAAAATTTATAATTTAATATTTTTACTAAATAACTGATTCGACAAAATTATTATGGAATCAACGTGCAAGTTTTTAATAAGAGATATGCTCTTGAAAAAGGACTGTATATTTTACGAAATAATAAGACAGTCGCTGCTAATGGTAAAGAAAAATATAATAATTGAATCATGACATTGTCAAATATCGAAAAAATAATAAAAATATAAAATTTAGAAATGTACTCTAAAAAGGTGCGTTCTTCACACAAGAGGACTATGTATATCGACTAAAAAAAATTAAATCATTTTACAATTTTCAACATACCTAATATCTATTATAAAGGTTAAAATATCGTTCAACATTTTATTTACTCGTATTTGTTATTTTATTCCTTTATCCTGTTCGCGTAATTACACCACAAAGCGAAAACATTATTTGTTACACATTTTTTAATTAATTTTTTTTTTCTTTTTGGAAAGCTTTAATTTACTACTATTTTCTATACAAAAACAAGTAATCAACGTAAACCGTAGCATTGCTTGTCGTCTCGTGTACGTATATACGACTTTTCCCCGCCTATAAGAAAGTTACGACATTTTAATGGGGCGTTTTGAACATTTTATGACATATAGCGAAACGCCGGCTAAATGTCTCCAATTAAGCGTATAAAGATAAATGTGCTTGTCAGAGAGTACATTTCTCTTCTATCTTGACGAAATAAAATAGTTGCTACTTATTTCTTTTAGGTATATTTTATGTATTTATTTATTGTTTTGAACATGTATATGTATACAAGGTCAAATGCTAAAAGTGTTCCCTTTCAAGTCAATACGTCACATATGGAAAGTAATATATATATATATATATATATATATATATATATATATATATATATATTTTTTTTTTTTTTTTAATTACTATAATTTGTTTGTTCACATTCATTTAATATTTGTATATATAAATACAAATGACTTCCCAAAGTCGATCGCGTATTTTAATCATAAAAATATTTTGTGTCTTTTTTTTATAACACGGGGCAAATAAGCATGCAACTCACCTGATGGTAAGTGACTACCGCCACCCATGATCACCCGCAACACCTGAGGCACAGTACGTGGGCTGCCGGCCAAAATTATAGACAAAATAAATGCAAATATTTTGTAGCTTCACTACATAGTATAAAATAAAGTCGCTGTCGCTGTCTGTCCGTCCCTATGTATGCTTAAATCTTTAAAACTACGCAACGGATAGAGTGATTCAAGAGGAAGGTTTATATGTATAATATAGTAGAGAAACACTGATAATTTTAGAGATTTCTAATGTGATGAAATGTAGTGTGCACCCGTGCGAAGCCGAGACAGATCGCTAGTATAAAATAAAAAAATATTCATTACGATGTAATATTGTTATGGATGAATTAAAAATTAAAATGGATTATTTGCGAGGTCGTCCGCATCATTGGGACATATGTATCTACGAGTATATATATATATATATATATACACTACTACTACTAAGAGTAAATTACACAATGATGGGTTGAGCCCGTTAAAGCGCCGAGAGGTAACAAACAAACTCATTTTCACATACATACATATATAGTAAGGATAATGCAATGCGCCAAGAGTTGAAAAACAAACAAATAAATAAACATACAAACTCACATTCACATTATATTAATGTTAGTAAGGATATCGTTGGGCTCCCTATAATGTGGTTGAACACAATGATGGCTGGTTCATCCGTCATACTCGTGAACGGGTGCTTTTTGTAGGGGCTAATCTGTTCAAGAATACATGCAGTTGGTTGTAACTTTTTATGCATGTGAACTTTGTATCCATTCCCTTTTTTTAATTCATTGTATCCATTCTCATTTTTTAATTGTAATCTCAGCTTTAGAAAAAAAGTTTTTCTCTACCGTTCTTCTCAGCTGAATTTGTACTTCAAACTGATCGGTAGGTTATTATAACAAAAAAACTATTAAAAAATGCTTATAAATAAATTTACTTGAATAAAAATTATATTTATTTATTTAGTGATAATTAAATTAGTAATTCAGAATGAATAAACAACAAAAAATAAATACTACCACTGTTCAATAACAATCCTATAATAATTCATTTATGTTAGTTCTAAATTGCCACATACCACCGCCAATAGATCACAAATGTGGAGCGTACAGTCGCGAGGATACTTAACGTCTTCATAAAAAGGAAATATGGTGGATCGAGGTGTTTGCGGTTAAAAATTACTGTTTATATGGTATAAATTTTAATATTAATACATATTTAATGTCTTTCCCCCCTTGGTTTTGTTTTATTATGAATAACTAGCCTTTCGCTCACTACATCGTATGTGTGAATTTCATATATAAGAAAATTAAAGAAATAAAACATTTGTAGATGGTATATTAAGATAAAACACGTACTAGTTTTAAAGTTAGACCCTCAGGAACATATTTGTAAAAACTACTTCCAATTTGGTGCAGTGTTTTAGCGTGATAACGGAACAAATATACAGACAAAAGTCTTGTGTAAAATTTAAGACTTTAAAAAAAAAATTAATGAGTAACTGTGCAATTGGCTTACTGAAAAATATTTGTACTCACTTAAAGATTAATATAATATAAAAATTTTAGCAACAAGTCCCAAATTAATATTTGCAATCTATATGGTTGAACACAGAGATTCTGTTTTTAACATTATATACTTCTAATGTAATAACAAATAAAGTAATTCAATCAATCTTTTATTCATTCGTTCAAATAGTATTACTTTTTTTTATTCAACTTAGAATGGCAAACAAGCTGACGGTCCACCTGTTGGAAAACGGTAAACGTCACCCATAGACATTAGCAGTACTATGGACATAACAGAGTGTACTGTTTTTACTTAAATATCTCCCATGTAAAGATATCGCATAGTTACAATTTTGTTATATTAGTAAGATAATCTTGTCTATATATTGGTATATGCTAGCGGTGCAACACAGTGGGGTGATAGGTCAAGATAACATCGGGTCAGTTGGCCCATCATGACAAAATCATCAAAATGGTTTCGAAAGAGAATTGTGAGGAAATCGTCCTGACATTGCAGATAACAGGCCGTTGGTTCTTGTTACCACAGATAATATAATATTACTAGTACTGTTACTAATAATCCCTATCTCCCCTCGCCGGTTTTCGTGTTGTTATTATATCACTGAAAGATTGAATATATATATATATATATATATATATATATATATATATATATATATATATATATATATATATATATATATATAAATTGACTAAAACAAACAAAATAACTATACTATACTAAAACAGTATTAATATTAAACATACTCGACGAAATGTATGCACGTAAATATTGAAGAAACAAAAGAAATACGACCAGATAGAAGCAGATGGTGTTCATAAAAAGGCGGGAATCCGTAATAAATAAAACCTTTAAGACAGCTAGTTGTCTAGTGGTTGTTGGTAAATAATAGAGTAAAACCAAAAACAGCCAAAAGAAAACCCAACTACCTTTCACACTAAAATAACGTGTCCACTTCTGAAATTAGTATAAGTCAATATTGGTTTTCAACTCGAGTTTCTTTAAAAAACTATATTTATTTTCACTAACAAAGTACAACAGTCCTACAATTTTTAAAATCACTTAAGTATGAGATTCGGGATAATTTTTTTCAAAATTGACGTGAGCTCTCGCGTCACAACCGCTCATGATTAAGGATTACGAACTCATCCCGAAACTAGTCGAGCTTTCTCGATCTAATTACACGTAAGTTAAACTGGTAGTTATTACATTATAATATAATGTGTGCTTATGAAACTTTTAACAATAAAATCAATCAAGTAGTTTTAAAGTTTATCCATTACAAACATATAAAAAATAAAAGCTTTTCTCTTTATAATATTAGTTCAGATACATACAAATATACATATATCTATCTATCCTAGAGCTGCACTCTTGTTGGTGGAACTCTAGCCACTCACTACGATTTAAAATAATAATTTCAAATATATATACATATTATAATTTATAAGCTCCATAACTGTATATGTATTTACATTATTTTGTGGAAACAATTGTTGGGGAACCTAAATAAATAAATAAATAAGTACTCGTCAAAAGAATAAAGATAGCAAGCTCTATTATCTTCTGCATTTACGTAGACATCAACTAAAATGATTTTTTTTAGATGGGATTAGACGGATAGTTCTGGTTTCCGCGCGGGTGATGTTGCGTTTCCTTTCTGTAATTACATATGGCAAATATCTTCTTTTCATTTTCCTTTTATTTTCCCTTTACATTGATCTCTTCGATTTCCGTAGCGTCTAGTAAACCGCAAATGCTTATTACAACTAGTGAATAAGGAAATTGAAAAAATAACTGTAATTCACTTAAGGAGAGACCAGCAGTGTTGCTAGATTGTATTTTGCTTGTTGTAGTTTTCAAATTGCAAGATTTACAGGATATAAATGTACCTAAAGTATGTAAGTATAACAATAATATTAATACATATTGCCATATGGTCCCGGCATAGAATAGGCCACCCCTGCTTTTCGCGTGGGTGTTCTAAGAAGCAAGTAAAAGGGACGTACAGCAGCGTCCCTCTTAAAACATGTTTGAAGCCAAATTGCGATTGCCAATCCATCTGCCAAGCATAGCAACTACTAGACCCCCCCCCCCCCCCTCAAAGGAGAGGCTTATGTTCAACAGTGGACAGTTAAAGGCTGATATAATAAAGTAAAACTCTACTAATTGCAAAAAAATTAATAAATTCATTGACAATCTATACTTATACAATAATTTTGTTTTATTATAGAATTTGTATGTTTGAACAGACAAATCTCTGAAAATGGAATAAGAAATTTAAATCCGATAGATATAGTCTTATTTCTCGAAGGTTTATAAGCTATTCAACACCACGATACGACCACAGGCGAAGCCGTAGGATACAATAAGTTTGCTATATATGATATACTTAGTACCATTTGTCACAATTTCATCTATCTTCATTTTGTTGCGGATTTTTTAATTTTTAATTTAATTTGTAATAATCAAATGGAACAGTGCACAGTATTAGTACATAAACCGATGATGGGCCTTTAGCGATTAGCCATTCCATGTTGTTCATTTTATGAAACGGTCCGTACCATCGTCGTATTGGCGAAAATTCCATTTAGAAGATTTTCACGGATCACTAGCGTCGAAAAGCGAAGTAGGAGCCCCCATTCCTATAACTAAAGATTTGGGGTCGTCCAAGCGTAAATTCCAGTAAGTTGTATTATTTCACCGAATTTGGAAATTACGGCCGTGTACCCCAAAGCGAGTGTTCAAAGTGTAATTATAGGAAGTGCAACACCACTTAATGTCTAGGTTTAAAAGCGTAACATATGCATTTTGCTCCGGAATAATTAAGATTGTGTCCCCCAAAAAAAAAACTACTTCAGCTATGACAAAACTAGTTATTCTGATTTATAAACTAAACTACTGGGCCGATTTCAATTAAATTTGTATAACACCAATCTGTAAGTATAAAAAGTGAGTTAAAAAAAGAATTTTCCAAATCGGTTTAAAACTAATGGAGTTATGAGGTAACAAACATAAAAAATAAATTTTTGTTTATTTCATTTTTTAAGTGTTAAACAATATATTTTATTGTCCAGTCGATACTTTAAATACTAGGAGATTAAAAACATACAAGAAGTGATTGGTTATTTAATTTTAATAGACAATGTGTTTGGCTGTTTCGTCGTGGTCCTACTAAAGTCTACTAACGAAACCTATTTATCGTTCTCCTTATTTACTGAAATCCTATTTAAATAAAATATGAAATATGCAAATATTTTCCTCAGGACGTTCTGTTAATGGATTCCCTTTAAAAGAAATAGTTTCACGAGATTATACTAAGTTACACGTTGAATCCATTATTTAAAATATGCCGACTAAGGATCCTCAGTTACTTTGGGAATAACGAAGCTTTTTTTTTTTATTTTCTTTATACTCAAGGTTATATTTAGTGATACAAGGTATGCCTGGACAAACAATAAAAGAAGCCTCAGAAGTTCAGTCACCTGGGACATAATAGAGTTTAATCCGCCCTACGTAGATTTATTTAAACCTACAATCTTCTAAGGATAAGGTAAATTGACAAGAGAGATGAAAATAAGATATTTTCAAGACTGTTTTTCAGCCGTCGAATAATTATTTCATAAATATTTACCTGCCTTAGTTGCTTTATTTACACCGATTTGTGTAAATTTCTTAGAAGATATCTAAAATTCTTAATAATTAGATTAAGATGTTATTTATTTATTTTAGCAGAGCTACAGTAATATATTTTACATTACATTCACTATAAAAAATAAAAAGGAAGATGTTATTTACTACGCACAACGTTAGTTTACAATATTTTTATTATTACACATACATACATACATACGTATATATATATACGGTAACAATAAAACATAATAACAATTACCATATACATTAAATTCAGACTTCTTTTACAGCCTTAAAATGGATCTATATATATATATATATATATCTGTAAGATAACAATCTAATTATTAATTATTACTATTGTGATAAACAAGCGCATTTTACTTCTTAAAAAACCTAGCTATTTCAATCATCAACACATATATTAATAAATATTTTTTATTTTAATGTGTCTAACATAAAAATAAAAAATATTTAAACATACAACATGAATCTTCTCATCAACTGTCGATTACACAGACAATGCTCAAAATTTACAACGTGGTCTCATAAAACAGCTACATATTTAAGAAACTCCTTTTTGATGTCTCTTATAAAATTAAAATTACTCTGTACAAGACAATTTGTTCGCTTGTCATCCGTATCTAAACATATAAAAAGCTGTTAAGCCTTATAGAACCGAAGAAAGAAAATTGAATTCAGTGCTCATGTAAGGCCTGATAAAGTACACGGCTTAGCTCTAATGGCAAGGTGTTAACGCACAAAACTAAGATACTCACTGAATTACTTCTTTAAAGACCCTTTTTCGGTGTAAAAGATATATAAAACTTATTGCTTTTAAAGATTTACATTTACTTTTTTCGACATAGAAAATCTATTGGAAAAGTATAGAATAAAACTATCTACTTACTAACCCAGTGAAATGTTTCATAATGGATGTTGCCGTATTAATTAATTAATCGATGTTTTTTTCCTGGCCATATTAGCGAATAGTCGCAACATAAACTTTTCGTGTTTTGTTTTTCCTTAGAATAAATAAATCAATTTCAGTAAGAAAAGGTATTTAATTTAATTTATACCTATACCCTTTTATTATGTGCTAACTTTTACCCACGATTTCGTCCGTGCCCGGGATATATTTGCTGACCAGGATAAAAAGTAGCACATATCCCTCTTCATCACGTATAGTATGTATATACCAAATTTCATAATGATCGGTTAAGCCATTAAGGTGTTAGAAAATAACAAATAAATAAACTCACTTTCACATTTATAATACGAGTATTATCAAGGATAGATTAGAAGGATAGAAGAATCAAAAAGCTCACGTAAGAAACATTTACAGATGTAATGTTAAAAATAGAGTGGTAGCATTGATAAGATTGCAGTTTGTTAACTCTGTGTCCGATGGTTTGAATCCACACGTGTATGAGACCTTTTTGTTATTCATAGTATATACGGAAATTGTCTACATGTAAAAAATTTCTTCAGAAGATTATATAGATATTAAATACTAATATAAAAAACATCCTAATAAAAGATGGACGAAGAATTCATTACAATGAGACGACAGCGTAGTAATTCGTTACCTTATTTAGATTTATCAAATATCACCATAAGAAGCGCTCCAAATGCCTCATTAGAAGACAGTGAAGAAACGGCTGAATTGAAACAACAGATAGAAGCACTCAATATTGAACTAAAATCAGCTCATACTGAAATAGAAAATTTACTCTTGGAGAATAAACAATTAACATTGCAACTACAATCAAAGGATAAAATCAATAAATTATATAAGGAAATAGAATCGGGAACAAGCACACCAATTTCAAAAAGAAAACATTCAATTAAATCAAATATCACATCGTATAATATGCTAGAAGCTAGCCGATATATATTAGACATAAATAAGAAATTATGTACCAATATACCAAGAAAATTATTACATACAGAATGCACATCGCCTAAGTTAAAGAATCAGGACTCCAATATCTGTAATAATATAAATATATTGAAATCATTACCAAACTGTGCGGATACATGTAAAGATAATCCAAAAAGCAATATATCCGCTTCTGTCTCTCCTTCTGTCCTATTAACTACTACAAAGAAAAAATTAAATGTAGAATCGATCCAGCAGGAAAAAGTAATTATTATGGCTGATGAACAAGGAAGAGGACTGCGACAAAAAATGCAAAATTTGTTAGGATCACAATACAAAGTACTCGTACATTGCACTTTTAAACCAGGAGCACGTTTGAGTGATATAATTGGTCAGAATGTACAATCTCAGAACTCTTTGACGGAAAATGATTATATAATTGTTTTGGGTGGTATACATGATAAGAATCCATATGAATGCATATCGTACTTGTATTGTTTTTTAAATAATTTAAAATGTAAAGCTAATGTATTAATAGGAGAAATACCAAAAAATTTTGTGTTAAATGAACGTAAACTAAATAGTAACCTAAAAATGATTTGTAACCAATTTAAAAATGTAACTTTCATTAACATGGACTTCAGTAGATATTTGCCATACAAAAATTATTTTACAACGCATATTAGCCAAAGATTGCTTAAAGATATATTGATGATTGACTATAAAATTAAATATAATATATATATGCAAAAAAGCAAAAATAACATAAGTTCACAATATAAAAATACATTGACCAGAACATATGTATCTCAGTCCACTCAGTCGGAGACAGAATATGTGATACAGGCCACGCAAGCAGGAGTTGAATATCAAAATGAAAATGAAAATTCAGATACTTGTTTTCGTCTTTAATACGCGTAATAAAGGTTTAACTGCATGCGCTCCTACAAACATATTTTATCAAAATGTTTGTGGTCTTAGAACGAAATTGGATCAATTGGAGTTATATTTCGAAATGCTTCTTAATTCACCTGATTACGTTTGTATTTCCGAACATTTTTTAAAAATGGATTCTCTAACTTCAATAAATTTTACGAAGTATGATTTAAAATCATGTTATTCTAGAATTAATAAAAAGAGAGGCGGCACTCTAATATTAGTTAATAAGAACAGACAAGCAAAAAATATTGTTGCTTGTGAAAAATTCAGTGATGAAAGGCATTTTGAAATATGTGGAGTTCAGGATTCTAGCACAGGGATAAATTATTTTTGTTGTTATCAAAATGGTTCTAACGTTGACATTTTTATTGAAAAATTTGAATTATTTTTACAGTATTACTTTGATAAGAAATGTATAATATGTGGTGACTTCAATATTGACTTAGCAAAAGAAAGTAAAATGAAAGTTGACTTTATAAACTTAATCAAATCGTATAATTTTAGATATCTTATTAATGACATCACATATGTGAGAAATGAATCCCACTCATGTATTGATAATCTATTAACAAACCTATCAGACAATTCATTTACTAACACTACAGTAGATTATAATGGACTTTCAGACGGGCATGCAGCTATCATGACTCAAGTCTTATCAGAAAATTTTAACCAAGAAAAATGGAAGCAAAAATATATAAGCGTTGAAAAAAGAATTTTTAATGCATACAATAATAGAAATTTTAGACAGAGCTTAAAGAAAGTGAAATGGCTTCAATTGGGTATAAATGACTTTTTGCATAAATTCAGTGATATTTTTAGAAAAAGTTTTAGAAAGAAAATAATCAAAACTAATATTCGTAATAATGGAAAATTGAAGTGGGTAACGAAGGGTATTAGAGTTTCTAGCAAAATGAAACGTATTCTCTGTACTTTGGATAATAACCATAACCACGTGAGCTTATATAATTATCGGAAAAAATACATAAATATTTACAGGAAGGTAATTAGACATTCAAAAACGTTCACTGTGCAAAATAGTATAAATAATTGTAAAAACTCCAACAAAGAAATATGGAAAGTTGTAAATAAATATAGAAATAACAAATTTTCGACTATACATGAGAAAATTATACTAAAATCAAATAATATAACTATCAAAGATCCTAAAGAAATTATAGAAATGTTTTCTAATAAATTTGATTGCAGTAAAAAAATAAATACTACAAATATTCAAGAAGCAATGGCAATATTACACAGAAATGGTTTGAAGCCTGAAAAAAACATTGAGTTCCGACAAACTACTGTATCAGAAGTAACCTCTGTAGTAAAGAAAATGGAAAATAAAAATTCAAGTGGCTACGATGATATGCCCTCAAAAATAATTAAGGATAATATTGACATATTGGCAGAGCCCTTATCGTATTTATTTAATGCATGTATTAATCAAGGCATTTTTCCAGATCAATTAAAAATATCAAAAATTATTCCCGTACATAAGAAGTTGTCAAAATCTGATGTAAATAATTATAGACCAATTGCTCTTCCCCCAATATTATCAAAAATTTTTGAAAAGTTAATTAAAGTACAATTAATGACTCACCTTAATACAAATAAGTTGTTGAATGGACGTCAGTTTGGATATCAAAAAGGAGTTGGAACGTCTGATGCAATAGATACTATGATCGACGACATAACAAGACGACTTAATGAAAAATTGAAAGTAGCTGGAATATTCCTGGACTTGAGCTCTGCCTTCGACACTATTGACCATGACGTACTGATAAATAAAATCCATTACTATGGTGTTACAGATAAATCTCTTTCCTTACTGAAGTCCTATTTAAGTAACAGAAAACAGTTTGTAGAAATTGTAGACATAGATGACGATGGCATGAAAAAGTCATATAAATCAGCACTAGCAACTGTAACAAGAGGTGTACCTCAGGGTTCAGTATTAGGCCCAATATTTTTCATAATATTTTTGAATGATTTAATAAATTATATGTACAATTTGTTCTTTGATATTGGGATAGTTATTTTTGCTGACGATACAAATGCAGTAATTTCTGGTAATAATGTAACGGATTTGAGCAATAAGACTAATGCAGTAATGACAGCTTTTAACACGTGGTTTTCAGTAAATAACCTGATACTAAATACATCTAAGACTAATGTCATGGTGTTTAAAACAACAGTTAGAAATAACCAAAGCCTTAGTATACATGTAAATGGAGTAGCTCTCAAAATGGTTAAAACAATGAAATTCTTAGGTATATATTTAGATTCGCTCTTAAATTGGAAAGCTGAAGTAAGTGCAGTAGACGACGCTATAAGCTCTGCATGCTTCTTACTTATTTTATCACTTCGTACTCTGAGAGAAGAGCTTACAGAAAACCAGTTGTTGACAATCTATTATGCTTTGGTAGAATCGCGATTACGATATAGCATAAAATTTTGGGGAAATAGCTACAAGTATAACACAAATAGAGCATTTATAGCACAAAAGAGAGCCATTAGAGCCATGGTTCATATTCCTCCCTGGGAATCGTGTGCAGGACATTTTAGAAGACTAAAAATACTAACTGTTCCAAGCCTATATATTCATGTTCTGCTAATAGATTTAATTAAAAATAGACATTTATATGAATCAGAGGATAGAATGAAACAACGATTAATTACAAGAAGGATGGATTTACAAAAGGTTATTATACCCACATTTAACATAGTACAACATTGTCCACGAAACCAAGCGGTGGTGTTATTTAATAAGCTGCCTAAGGAATTAAAGTCACTGAATGATTTAAATATCTTCAGGACAAAATTGAAGTCATTACTGCTAGAAAGGTGTCTGTACTCAATTGACGAATTCTAATTATAGTAAATTTGAATATATACCTATATTGTTTATGTTAAGAGATGACTAAGTGACTATAATATTTGTTTTATGCTTGATTTAATTTATATTTTATATAGTGTATGAAATTATTGTATCTACTATAACATTCAAATACAAATTTTTGTTTATGAATAAATAAAATAAAATAAAAATAAAAAATAATTGTTGAGTCCTATGTAAATTATGTAATATATAGCTTCATAATATAACTTCAATAATATGTTTTATGTGTAGAATCTTCATAACATAAACAGTACAGATGGCACAACTTCTAGTTAAAAATACACAAAGAAATCAATTGCATAGAGAAAACTCATAAAATATGAAATAATATTTCGTCGTTTCAAGAAAAATATATGATCCTTGGAGAATTAAAACTTGACTCTACTAGTTACTTTTTTATTCTTGAGGGAGGCGGTTTTAATGGATCATTATTGCCCTCAATATCACCTGATGGAAAGCAGTAATGAGATCGAGTTTAAAGTTGGAGAGTCTATAAAAAATATAATCACTCTTGCCCTGTAAAAGGCCAGATTACAGTAATAAAAAAGCTGTCTTTGAATAAAAAAAAAAGTATATTAAATAAAAACTTTTTATTGTTAACTCCAACTAATTATCTTAATCATCATCACCATTTTAGCCGTTAACTGTTCACTGCTGAAAATAAACCCGTAGTTATGGTAACACTATATGACGAGCATATTAAAATTCTATGTACCTGATGCGAACACATCACTGTCACTTGTCATGTCACAATCTTTATTATTATGAAAATAAAGCCAATAATTTCTTTCTCAAGTTGATACGTAAATATTATTAAGTTGTATTCTTGAGTATCCACACAATGTACGTATGTAGCGAGGAGTATAATAAAACAATAATAAATACTCAGAAATTTCCTTCGAAATTTAAAACGTAGAAGTGACGAAGAAAAAAATGTCTAACTATAAAGCTTGTCATCTCATTGATACATTCATAATCTGTTTGAATTTGAACATAACAAGACAAGAAAATATGTACACTAGTGTGCGTGTTTTGTAATTGTTTACACATGACAGTTCTAAATTTAAATGAAGTTGAAGTTGCAAAAGTAACGAAAATTCATGTATTTATCATAATATACAAAGTATCAAAATATATCAATTTATAACGATTCAGAACTTTATTTGATTTAAATTATAATATTTATTTTTTACGAATTCTTGTACAAAATATTTCCTATTGTTCTATAATATTGCATTTAAAAAGATAAATGTTTAAAGCGTAAATACGTGAAAATATATAATTTTGTGAATCTTTTTCTAATTTCTTTTATATCCAGATGCAATACAACTGTAACTAACTACATTTACTGGCAAAATTAATTACAAAACATAAAAATAATTAAAACTTGTTTTTATACATATTCCCACCAAACAGCTTTGAGATTATATGGAACAAGTAAGTATCATACTTTTCGATCTCGCTCTAACATACATGTTATTATATTTTTTTTTAATGCTAATTTATATACTTTGTAATCTAAGGTTTGTATTGAGGTGTAGCAACATCAGAATTATCTGTCAATTTTCAAAAACAACTGAACAATTCTCAATATATTCTTTCTGATTTATTATTTCTTGTAAATATGTGTAACAATGTTGCGATCCTCGTAATAACAAACAATCCAAATATAAACCGTATAAATATCGTTCAAGTTGAGAAGTCGTTTGGACGAAGTCCTATCCAAAGTTTGTATTGAAGTATTATTCGTCAACTCGGAAACAAGAAAATATTGCCAGTTTATTGTTATACAAGTTATATATATGCAATGTTAATAAATTATACAAAATATAAGATAATAATATATTAAAATCTACCCAATAATAAACTGCAATGATTATGGCAATCTATGGGGAAGGCCTATGTTCAGCAGTGGACAGACAACGACTGGAATGAATACAAAAATGACAGATTGACTTTAGAGATGAAGATTTTTAGGACACTCTAATAACAAAATATCGGGAGCTAGTAAAAATATAACCACAGTAAAAACCATGCTCTCACTATAAAAATAAACCAGCTATAGTCACGCACTATTTAACTTTCCGATAGTCGCAGGTTCGATCCCCGAACAATACGAACATTTATCTTCATGAACACGTCTGTTTGTATTGATGTGGGTGTTTTCTATGAATATTATGTATCTATTTATAAAAAAAAAGAATGTATATATATACACCAGTTGTCTAGTACCTTTAGTACAACTTTGCGGGGGGAAAGGGATTGTTATTATTAATCAGGTGATGAAAACGTGATGAAAACGACCTCCATGTGGTTCCTCCTGGAAACCATCGTGGTTACTTGTCGTGGAATTCTTCACGATGGGCTAACTGACCTGCTTTCATCCTCATCTATCACCTCTCTCTGGTGCCCCGCCAGCGTATACCGTTAGCGCAAGCGGTGATACTATTCCATTATCATCTATTAAAAAAATACGGAAATATCATCAATACATCCACTAAAAAAAAATATAACTATGCTTAATTTAACACTAGATGGCGCTGTGTGATATATCCATGTATATGAAATATGTATTTAGATTATATATATATATTTATATATGAATGAAAATGCCTAATCTTTTTTCTGGACAGTTAGCTTATATATAGGATATAACGAAGTGATGGCACAGAATAAATGAATGAATAATACAATGCACATAACGTTGTGATATGAGCAATAGAATATATGTGGAGACACGACCATAGCATATTTCATGAAATTCGTGTTTCTCCAAATGAACCAATGTAAATTCTGCAAAATTAATATCTTTTACTAGTTTTTGCCCGTGAATTTGTTCGCGTTGTTGTAATTTAGATTACTGGATCGCTGACTGATGATATTGCTGATAGACAATTCAATATTATAAAGAAGAAACATTAATTTTTTTTGTTTGTAACGTATTAACTCGAAAATACTCATGCTATTTTAAAAATTCTTTCATCCACTGTAAGCCATATTATCAACGAGTACCATGGGCTTTATTTTTTCAAATAAAAACCATACAAAGCCGAGCGTGCAGCTAAAAAAAGAAACAATAAAAAATGTGCTATATAACAATTAGATATTTATGTTTTCAAATGCTTTCAAAAGTATTAAAATCGTTTGTAGCGCAAATAGCAGCTAACATAAAGCCTCACTACATAATTGTTCAAAGCTTATTACATTAATCACATAGATTTAGTTGGATAGATAATACAAATTATTGTCTAACTAATCCCAATTAGTCTTAAGAGAGATCGTATTAATTTCTAATACTCAGTTACTAGAAATTAATAACTATTATAAACAATGACAATCTGTAAACGAATGTTAACCTCGATACAGATTAAATTAGAAACGTTCCTTATGTAATATGACGATAAAGCGCAAAATGAATACTATATATGTTAAATTACTATTTATTATATCAGCCATTAACTGTAAGATAAGAAGACTTTTACCAGTATTTGCTACGCTTGACAAGCGACTTGGCAATGGCAGTTAATCTTTGGTGATACAGCCCATCCCTCAACTATAAGTTCCCTTAGTCGCCTCTTACGACACCCAAGGGAAAATAAGGGGTGACCCATTCTATGCCAGGACTATACGGTGTATAAACAAAATGTTAAACAATAATACCTATTTATTTTATTATTTTAATATTTATTTCTTATGTCCATAGTTAATACCTCATAATAGGGGGGAAATGGATTGTTAGTAATGGGGTCTAATATCCCCATTACTAGTAATATACCTTTTCAGGTTGACCTCCACGCGGTTCCCCCTGGAAACCATCATGTTTAATTATTGTCGAATTCATCATGGTGGACCAAATAAGCTGCATTCATTCTCACCTATCATCTTCCACTGGTGCGTGGTCGGTGAATACCGATAGCGCGGGCGGGGATACCAATCCATTTTCACCCATTAAAAAAAAAATACCTCATAATAATTCTTTTGTCTTTTTATGACATAGAATAGACGTTCTTAGTTAGTACTTTCACGTCATTTTCAGGATTAGAAAGTGGCCCTTCAAGACGAAATACAGCGATGCTAACACAACTGCTTTTAGAAACACGAATGGGACCGAGATACCCAAGCAAACGACTTTTGTACAAAGTTTTCCGCTGGTAAATAATTCTATGTAAGTTATATATATATATATATATATATATATATATATATATATATATATATATATATATATATATATATATATATATATATAAATCTGACCAATATTTCAAATGAAAACGTGAGTACGTTTTTTTCTTTACTTGCTTGTTTATTTGTTTGTTATTTCTTGACCACTTAACAGCTCCACTATTCCTCATGAAATGTGTAGGTATATAAAATATTTGTGATGGAGAAGAGTATAGGCTACTTTTGATCCCGGTCAATCTATATACCCTGGGGGAAAGGGATTGTTAGCAAATAGCCCCATTACAAGCAATACACTATCAGGTCGACCTCCACGTGGTTCCCCGTGGAAACCATCGTGTCTAATTCTAGTTGAATTCATCAGGATGGGCAAACTGACCTGTTATCATCCTCATCAGTCATCTATCACTGGTGCCCTGCCAGTGTGTGTCAATAGCACAGACGGGGTTGCCATACCATTATCACCCATTAAAAATAAAAAATAAATCTATATATCCAGTCACAAGGATGATGTCACGGATCGATACAAGTAAATTTATAAACCTACAATTAGTCGAGTGGGCCATTAAAGCGACGAGAAGTAACAAATAAACACTCTCACTAGTAAATATGGGTCTATAAAATCAATTGTCCATCGAATGACACTCTTAATGTTGGCTATTCATCAAACTATAAAGCTACTAAGTCAATACTACACATACATTATTTACAATTCGGAGTGATCTTGGATTGTCTTGGCCGTGGTCCAGACGCCACCGCCAGCCACTAAGAGCACCATTCCAAATTTTACTACACTCCTTATAAAACTAATCGGCGTGAGAGGTTCTTTGGAATTCAACACGACTTCTGCCGTGTTCCTAACAGAAATATTTTTTCACTCTAGACTCACTGTTTCGTGTGACAGTGAGTCTATCACTGTCACACGAAACCCCTTATGACTGTATTTTATTCTTAGTCGATAATATATATATATATATATATATATATATATATATATATATATATATATATATATATATATATATATATATATATATATATATATCCAAAGGTTGCCTGGAAGAGATTGCTCTCAGCGATAAGCCCTCCCCCTCTGGTTTTCTCAGTGTTATCCTTTCTTATAAATGTTTGTATTTATAATAAGTTTACTGTTGTAATCTTATAGAAGAAACAATAAAGAGTATCTATCTATCTATTATAAAAATATGTTTATATACAGGCTAAAGCTGCAATCAAGAAGTATTCTTTTAAGAGAGCGTTGTATCAGTGACCGAAATACATGTCTCGAATAATATTACTAGCGTGACAATTGAATAAAGCATCTTAAAAAAGGAGGCATATTTTTTTTTGCGCTTTTCAAACTGTATTTTAATAATCTAAATAATAATAAGTATAAACGAATTAAAAATATATTTATAAATTTCGGTAAAAATTGAAAATATTTCAATGTTACTTTTTATATCAGTTTTAAGCTCAAGAAAATGTAAATGGTCATTGTAATTAGTATAAAATTAATATGGGAGTAAACCCCATTGTTTGTAAAAGAACCACTAAAATTTCTTAATAATTGGCTATATATTCGCATAACATAACCACAGAAAGTACAAAGAAAATTGTATACTTTTGGAAACCGCTATCTACTAAAATCTCACCACAGTTCTGATCTGCAGTTAATACTAGAAAAATATTACAATTTTTCTATCGTACTTTTTTATGCTGGGTCAAAAGGACCCTCAAATGTGTAATGTTTACGATATTTGGAGCGGGTCCAGTATCGGTTGCCAAGCGACGGCGCGAACTTGTTCTATTATAAACTAGAAGATACAGGCAAAAATTTTCAAAACGTCAATAAATAATATAAGGCACTAAAAAGCTTATGATATTGTTACATGTCGTGTTATTACTCCTTTTTATTTCCAGAATATCGTAAAAATTAACAAAAGAAATAAAGAATAATATACCTGTTCGCGCGTTTCTTTAATTTTATATATTTTTCGTAACAATTATAAATTTATTCTCATTATATATGCTAGTTCAATAATAATAATCGATACCTAGTGCTAAATTCATTTCCCTTGATCCTATCCTCTCCAATCACCGTCATCGTCTTTACCTCCGAGTTATAACAACCAATGAGGACGCTGGAAGATTATAAGAAACTTCAGAGCTGTCTTCAATCCTAACCGTCAATGTGACCTCCGCAATCAACGAGTAATTACGTGTTTAAGAAAATATTAATAAAATTGTTGTGCTGCAAACTGTAACATTTAAAGCGTTGCCGCTTACATAATTTTGAAGTGCTGTGTTATAGACAATATTTTAGTGTGTGTACATTGGTGACAAAGTGACGGAAGAAATCAAGGCGCCTGCACAGGACATCATATGATAGCCCACGACAAGACGGTGAGTCCTCAAATCCTTTTCGTTATCCCTGCCACACCTAGATTTCTCCTATAAAACCCACCATTTGATGGTCCTTCGAGCCGGATTTAAAAAAAAAAAAAAAAAAAAAAAAAAAAAAAAAAAAAACTAGCTTGAACTAGCATTTCATCATCTTAATATTACACGGCATCCGCCATTTTGTACCCTCTTAATAATTAATCGCATCCGCCCACCAGCACAACGTGTTATTATTTCTATTATTTTCTAATTCACAACCGCTAAAATACATATCCTAGTTTATATTCAATACCGCAGTAATAATTAACCGCTTTACAAAAAAAAAAAAATATATCTACCTTTTCTATATCAATATAAACCGCGTAAATATAATTAGTCACATTCATCGCTAAAACCGCATTGTTCTTTATATGCCTACATACCAATCGCAATATTTCTTTAATACCGCTACATACCTGTCGATTTTATTTTCGAGTACTGGTAAGCCGCATCTGTGTACCCACATACTTTTTTATTTCATTTGTCGGTAGTTCATTTTTTATTTCGTTTAATTCATCAAATATCAAATCAAATATTCATCAAATTTTATATCTAACGCTAATTGTCATCTCTAAAAATGAATGCAAAAATTTCTATATTAAACGCTAAAATTAATTGTATTTTCCAACGTATAAATAGACTGCATGATTCGGCAAAAAAGGTAAACGTTTCTAGTCCTGAGCTTCGTTCTACGGAGGCGTTCATGGCGGACACAGAAACATTGTCTGTGATTCGTGATGAATTTATTGCTAATATAGATACGATAAATCAATATAAAATTGATGAGGATCCTACGTATGTACCTAATTATTCTCAACTTACCGCATTTGAAGATATTTATACGCGAATTCAAAGAGTTCGTTCTCAATTGATGCAATCGCAGTCGCAGGGCTCTCGGATGAAGGTCCAGGAGGGAAGGTCAGGGATACCCCTCCCCCTATTGAGCTTAAATCGTTTAATAGCCAGGTTGAGCTTTGGCCAAGCTTCTACGAGTGTTTCAAGATTAATGTACATGATAATGAAGGTCTATCTGATTCACAGAAATTACATTATCTGTTGGGTAAATTGTCAGGTCCTGCTTTAAAACTGACGGCCGGTATTGTACCAGCCGGAGAGAACTACGCTAGTATTTGGCAAAGTTTAGTTAATAAGTACCAAGACAAACGAGCATTAGGATCTCATTACATGTCTATTTTAATGAATATAAAACCTGCTATTAATAATGCTGCTTCGCTTGACACGTTTATTGAATCGTTTAGCGCCGCGGTGTCGGCCTTAGAACAGCTAAAAATTACCGATCTTAAAGATTTCATGCTATTAACTATTGCTTTACGAAAAATAGACTCAGTAACAGCACAGGCATTTGAAATGGCAATTAGAGATAAGGAAATCCCTTCTTATTCGGAATTTGTCGAATTTATTAAAGGTCAAGTAAAGATATTAGATCGTACTAGTAACCGCCCTACGGTTATACCTACCGTAGCCAGCCCGCGTCATAACAATACAGTCCACTACTCTAAAACTTTGCTATCACGTGATAATATCGAATCTTGTTCAATGTGCAACAATGGTGATCATTTGCAATTATACCAATGTACAACCTTCAAATCGCTTCCGGTCGAACAACGTTTTGAGTTTATCAAAAATAAACGTGCATGTATAAATTGTTTGAGTATGTCACATACTGTGTCGCGTTGTAATTCTTCGCATTACTGTAAAATGTGTAACAAACAACATCATACACTATTACATAAAACTAGTCTGAGCAATAAATTAAATAATCGAAAACAACCCTTTACGCCGCCGTCCTGCTCGCACGCATTACTTGCAGCGCCGTCGGTTAGCACAGCTGAGGTTCCCGCTCATACTTTGTGTAATTGCCCCGCGCACCCGCCGCTAGCGGTAACCCCGCCAATCGCGCAGCTCCCGCCGCCGACTCAGCTGACTCCGTGCGTTAATAACCAAGTTTCATTGTGTGCCCGCGCGCATGTTATTAATAACAACAATACAATATTGCTTAGCACGGCACAGATAAACGTTTTAAATGATTGTAAACAGAAGTTAAATGTTAGATGTCTTATTGATAACGCGTCACAAAACCATATCGTGACAACCGCTTGTTGTAAACGCCTTAATTTAAAACCAATTCCACTTAATGTACATACATCTATTAAAGGTATAGGATCCGCATCGCAGACCGTTCGCGGTTGGGTTCCGCTGTGTGTTTCTTCTAAAAATAACTTGTATAATTACACTATTGATGCGCTTGTCGTCGACGTCATAACGGAGAATATGCCTTCCGTCATGATCGATGCAACGATTATTAGTAGTTTATTAAATATACCGCTTGCTGATCCACTATGGCATACGCCTGGACAGATTGAACTCGTACTTGGGGCTCAATTGTTCCCATATTTATTATTAGGTGGTAAAATTATTGCACCTCCCGCACCGGCCGCTATTGAAACCGTATTCGGATATATTCTTATAGGGGAAGTCGCCTCAACCGCTGACTCCGATACGGCACCCGCCTCTTCAACATTTCTCATATGTTCGGAACAGGAAACACAAAATGATAATTTAGATAAAACATTATGTAAATTTTGGGAACTGGAAGAAGTTCCTTCAAAAAGGTTTATGAGTCCGGAGGAGACTGAATGCGAGCAAATATACTGTGACACAATTTCACGTGATTCTACGGGTAAATATTGTACCTCACTGCCATTTTCTAAGGATCCCTCCATATTGGGTGATTCCCGTTCTGTAGCTACTCGTCGCTTACTCTCTTTAGAACGTAAATTGAAAGATCCTGTTCTTCGTGCTAGTTACAATGAGATCATACAAGAATATCTTATCAACGATTACCTATCGGAAGTTCTGCCCACTAGTAACGAATATGGTAAAGGGTATTACATACCTCATCACCCCGTCATTAGGAATGATAAAGAGACGACAAAATTACGCATAGTCCTTGACGCAAGCGCCAAGTGTCATAATGACATATCTCTAAATGATATATTACATACGGGACCCAACTTACAAGCCGATATATTAATTCTTTTATTGAACTTTCGCTTATTTCCTATTGCACTAACCGCCGACATAAAACAAATGTATCTAAGAATCGAAGTTCGTAAGGAACATAGAAAATATCAAAAGATATTGTACCGTTTTAATTCTACAGAGCCTATTCGTGAGTTTCAGTTTAATCGTGTCGCGTTCGGGCTGCGATGCAGTCCATACCTAGCCATGCGTACTGTTAGGCAGTTGGCAGAAGATGAGAGGACCGGGTACCCGCGTGCAGCTGATGTAGCGACTAATGAACTGTATATGGACGATTTGGCTACCTCCGTCTCGACATTTAAGGAAGGAGTGGTTTTGTCACGCGAACTCATTGCATTATTTAAGGAGGGCGGCTTTCATTTGACTAAATGGGCGAGTAACTCTGTGGATCTTTTATCTGCTGTTCCTGAATCTAACCGAACCGCTATTAATTTTTCGAATAATGATAGTATAAAAATACTCGGATTGAAATGGCTTCCCTCTGAGGATGTGTTTACTTTTTCAACATGCTCTATAGACGAGAAATGTACTAAACGTACTATCCTCTCGGCTATTGCCCGTCTATGGGATGTTTTAGGATTCGCTGCACCAGTAATTCTTTTTGCTAAACTTTTAATACAAGAATTGTGGATCCAACACATTGGTTGGGATGATGCTCCACCAATGGATATACAAACAAATTTTCATAATTTTATACAACAATTAAAACATCTCTCTTCGTTGAAGATACCTAGACACGTTAATGTGGAAGTTGGTTGTACTACCAACATAGTTGCATTTTCCGATGCCAGCATGAAGGCGTATGGATGCGTAGTGTACCTACACGTCACGGATCCGATAGGTAAAGTGCATGTCGCTTTAGTATGTGCAAAATCTAAAGTCGCACCTACAAAAACGGTAACTCTTGCTAGACTGGAATTATGTGCTGCTGTTTTAATGTCAAAACTTGTAAAGCTGGTCTTAGACACGTATAATTCCCGCATTAATATTAATAAAATCTTTGCATTTTCCGATTCACAAATCGCCCTTTCATGGATCCATTCTTCACCACATAGGTGGAACGTTTTTGTAAGTAACCGCGTAGCAAAGTGTCAAGAAAATCTTGCCTCTTCGCATTTTTATTACGTAAACACGACAGATAATCCTAGTGACTGTCTGTCTAGAGGTTTATTACCTGACCAGTTGATATCGCATCCTTTATGGTGGCACGGTCCCGTCTGGTTACAGCGCCCTCTGGCCGAATGGCCAATATCTCCATTTAAACCAGTGAATTGTGAGCAGTTACCTGAAATAAAAAGTAATACCCTTACCTGTACTACCTCCGCCCCCGCCTCTATATTACACCAGCTTGCGCTGAAGTTCTCCTCCTGGAATAAAATATTACGCATTATTTCATATATACTTAAATTTACAAAATTAATACCGTGTAGTACTCGCATCATGTCTTCACATTTAAACGTCGCAGAAATGCATCTTATTCGCGGAGTTCAACAATTATATTTTCAATCGCTTTTTCAAGATATACATAAAAATAACTTACCTTCATCACAATTTCGTAAACTTGACCCCTTTATCGATGAAAGTGGAGTTATTAGAGTAGGAGGAAGATTATCTAATAGTAACTTACCTTTCGAAGCTCAGCATCCCGCATTACTGCCTAAACATGATCATATTACTCACCTGCTTATAGACAATTATCACCGTATGTACTGTCATACTGGTGCTTCATTATTGACTTCATTACTACGACAAAAATATTGGATTATATCAGCCAGAAGTGTAATTAAACAAAGAGTCCACTCCTGTAACAAGTGTTTTAAAGCTTCTCCATCAAGCAAGGCGCCAAAAATGGCGGACTTGCCTCCGTACCGCGTGCGTGAAACGAAAGCCTTTGTGCACACCGGCGTGGATTACGCTGGACCTATAAAAATAACGTTACGCAGACACCGTGGTCAAAAGTCACAAAAGGCTTACATTTGCCTATTTATTTGCCTTGTAACAAAAGCCGTGCATATCGAGTTAGCCACAGACCTTTCATCTGATATATTCATTTCTGCCTTTAAACGCTTTATATCACGGCGTGGACCGGTCTCATGTCTTTATTCTGATAATGGAACAAATTTCGTTGGTGCAAAAGCTCAACTCCATGATCTTATGCTTAATAACCGTATTGAATGGCATATGATCCCGCCCCGCGCCCCTCACTTCGGGGGGGCGTGGGAATCAAATATTCGAAGTATAAAAACCCATTTATTCCGTACAATCGGTTCTCAATTACTCACGTACGAGGAAATGTTAACTGTTTTAACACAAATAGAGACAATTTTAAATTCAAGACCTCTCTGCGTACTAACGGAGGAACCGTATCCTGAACCGCTAACTCCTGCGCATTTCATTATGGCCTCCCCCCTTTTGCACTTACCCATTGAAAACGTATCCGAGGACATTCGAAGTCTTAGACAACGTAAGCAGCTACTTGATAATATAGTTAGCAGTTATTGGAAAAGGTGGCGTTTGGAGTATCTTAATACTTTACAGGTACGACAGAAGTGGCTTGCTAATACTGAAAATATAAAACCCGGCACGGTTGTGTTAGTACATCAAGACGATGTACCTCCATTGCGTTGGCCTATGGGCATAATTATGGAAACTTATCCCGGGACAGACGGTAGGGTACGCGTCGCGTTAGTAAAAACATGTAGTGGCATATACAAACGTCCCGTAATAAAACTTTGCTCTTTACCATCTCAATAATTTAATTAAATCTTCTCAAATTCTTATTTAATATATTACTAGGTTGAAAATACTACGTATTCTCAAGGCTGGGTGCATGTTCGCGCGTTTCTTTAATTTTATATATTTTTCGTAACAATTATAAATTTATTCTCATTATATATGCTAGTTCAATAATAATAATCGATACCTAGTGCTAAATTCATTTCCCTTGATCCTATCCTCTCCAATCACCGTCATCGTCTTTACCTCCGAGTTATAACAACCAATGAGGACGCTGGAAGATTATAAGAAACTTCAGAGCTGTCTTCAATCCTAACCGTCAATGTGACCTCCGCAATCAACGAGTAATTACGTGTTTAAGAAAATATTAATAAAATTGTTGTGCTGCAAACTGTAACATTTAAAGCGTTGCCGCTTACATAATTTTGAAGTGCTGTGTTATAGACAATATTTTAGTGTGTGTACATTGGTGACAAAGTGACGGAAGAAATCAAGGCGCCTGCACAGGACATCATATGATAGCCCACGACAAGACGGTGAGTCCTCAAATCCTTTTCGTTATCCCTGCCACACCTAGATTTCTCCTATAAAACCCACCAATACCACTGCAAGAGAATGAAATCTTTAAATAAAATCTATACCAAACCGCTTGACTAGAGATTCGTCTCTCCTAGAAGCATATCAGCCATATAATAAATAGTAATTTAATATGATTTTTTATAGAAAGACTTTGTTGTAGGTATTAATGAAATATACAGATTGTATACAAGATTTTATTTGTAAAAATAACCGGATTACGTGCGAGCATGAATGCCACGAACTTGCATGCTGCGAGACGCGTGTTGTGAGCATTCCTACCACGAGCGTGCGTGTAGCGAGCGTAAACGCCGTGAGCGTGCGTGCCTCGATACTGTGTACCGCGAACATACTCCTAACAATAGATTATCTGGAATTGAGACTGGAACGCTCTTCTATTTACTTCAATTTGTATGACAATCTGTTTTAACTAGTAGTATTTTGTCACTTTCTTTCGAGTTAAGAAATTATTATATAAAAAAATATATAAAATACCTCAAAAGCTAAAACAGATTTCTTTGACATATATATGAATAAGATTCTTAAGGCTATCATAAATAAATATTATTATTTTATCTGATAATTAACACATAATTTTTTATTTAGTACAATAACTACACATTAAGTTTTTAAAAAAATTAACGCAATCATTGTAATAATTAGTATTCAATTTTTTGGTTAATTTGCATTATAATTTAGTTTATTATTTGGTAATCGTAATATAAAATACCACCATTATTTTTTCTTCATAATTTTTTACTTTACTATAAGAGTCACAATTAAATGTAAGTCATGAAAAAGGACGAATTTATTTTTAAGATAAGTCGAAGTTTTCAACTTTATTGGATATCCCTGTACTGTACTCTTGTAAATATTTAGTTTTAGTAAATGTGTTAACCAACTACTCATAATTGAAGTGAACAAAATGCTTTAGCAGAGCCATGCTGTTGATTAGAAATGCAACTTCTCGAAGTACGAGTCATTGTATTTGTTTAAGTTCGATGTTTAGTCGCAGTGTGAACATTTGTACAATTGACGGTCGATTACTTATAATATTTTTAATCACATTTTTATAGTACTTGGAATTTTGGAGGTGCATGCCATGTTATAATAGAATCTCAGAACATAATTCCTTCGATAGCGTGCGTGTTGCAAACCTGCATGCCATGAACACAAACACAAGATATATTTTTTTACTATACACAAAAAGAAGCTAAAAGGTTGTAGACTGTTTACAAAAGAATGAATGAATGATTGAATGAGTATACTTTATTTGCATTATACAATATAGAAAATAAACAAGACAATTTAAAAACACAAAGATACAATTGTATAAGTACAGTAAGATGGTCTTATTGCTAAGAGCAATCTTTTCAAGAAGTTAAATGTAATGCACTCATTCAAAGACGAGCTTATCTCCAATAAACGATTTGTATCTTTTATTATGCGCTTTTACTATGGGGTATTTTCCTTTATGTCAAATTTCTTCAGATTCCATAACTCACTAAAGTACCTTATATTCGAATTCGATCACGCACCATTTACTATGGAAATAGGTATGTGTTTGACGAATAACTTACTATTAAATTGAGGAAGAAACATGATTTTTTATGGAAATAAGTGAATAAATCTTAGCCGCTGATACAAATATTAGCTTGATATCTTTATCCGTATTAGAGAAAATGGGATTAATGGTCAGATATACAAATAGATAGAGAAGTAATCTTACTGTTTTCTCTAAAATACTACAGTAGCAGTAAAGTCTAGCATAAACAGAACCTACAAAAATAAATCATATAAAAAACAATTCCGGTGTTTAATTTATCTGCAATATTTTTAATAACTTCGCGGCACTACACTTTCACAATTTTACAACACACACACATACACACACATAAATATATATGGAAACGTCTGCCCTCTGGTGTGAGTGCCGTGCAACAAGACCAGAGTGTGTGACTTTGACGCGGGAACAAACATTGACCTCCACGGCAGTGTTTTGAAAATATCAACTATTTTCGGTTTATTTGGGATGAGTTTAGGTGATAATTATTTTTATTTATTGTTTATATACGTATACACATAAATCGAAGAAAAATAGACAATAATAAGCGAATTACGGGATCCCTGAACCAGCAACCTAAGTGTGAGATGAAGTAGGTGATAAAAGTCAATATTCTACCGAAATTCCTTTATATAACAGCCGTCTTAGCACTAAAATGAAAGCGATCTCTTCCAGACAATATTTGAATAGACAAGAATATTAAAAAATAATTGGTCCAAGAAACAATATTTAAGTAGGTAAAAATATACAAACTATTTAATCTAATCATTACGGAATGCTTAAAATCTAAATGAAAACTGGGTATTTGATTTCAATAACTACAATGTAACAGATTAAGGATAGTGCCTGCTGTTCTCTATGTAATGATATTTTGGTCACTGAATCAATGACATAACGCCTATTATGTATCCAACACGTTCTTGATCGAATTTTTAAATTGTGTAAATAACCCCTACTTATATACCTACTAATAATATTATATTCCAATTTTATATTTAGTTAGCTCGTTGAAAGATCATCATCGTAATCATATCAGCTTTTAACTGTCCACTGCTGAACATAAGGGGAGGCCCTTGGGGGATTTTGCCACACATGGCAGGCGAATTGGCAACTGCAGTTATTCTTTACAGATGCTAAGAGGAACGCTACTGCCCATCCCTCACCCTCCCTTAGTCGGCTGTTATGAAACCCACAGAAAGGGAAGTGGTGGCCTATTCTATGCCGCGACCACACAGCCAGCTTGATATTTGAAATCCAAGCGATCAATATACTAAACAAAACCGAACCGGAAGCGTTAAACTTTTTTCCTATAAATGGTTTTTCAGATTCGAAAAGCTGCCCAATTTCTACAGCTGGGTTCATTAAAAATTAAATTGAACCGGATTTGGTAACAGGCGCGTGTGTTCCCTGCGTGTCCCGTAAAGGGTTGACACGATTTGGATTATAGGAACTTGTCATAATGAGAAACATATCCGAGTATTTTCTTATTTACTTATATTACTTTTATAAAAGCAAAATTTTTAAGTACATATTTTTTAGTCTTTTATGCAAAAATTAAAACCACTGAATGAATTTGGTACATGGATATATTATATTCTAACTTGACATATATAATACTTATTTACGTACTAATTTACGCTTGCAAAATCACGTAATACAGTTAGTACTGGAAATATGAAAACTTGGCGCTTTAATAACCTCTTAAATAACAATCGTGAGATTTAGTATACACGTAATATTTGGGATGGAAAAGGGCACAGGCTACTATTTAACCCGGTCAATCGATATATCGCGGTCACGCACGGATAATGTATAGGTTATGTTCACGATTGGTGGGTAGCTGTTTCATCGTAACTGTTTTGATACTTATATCATTCGACTTGCCAACATTTCATCGAATATAATATTATTCAAATACAATATCGTAGTGAGCGAATCTCCTGCTGGTATTTGGATTAATTGTAGATGTTAACAATATTGGTCGCAAAATAAAATTATTATGAAACAATAATTTCTAGATTCTTACCCACAACTACTGCTAAAGTTCTTTCAGCTCTTTTTCATACAAATAATTTTATTTGGAATAATACATTTACCCAACATTACATACCAAATACTGTTACTCATAATCACTGACTAAACTTTCAACATTTATTTACATTAAAATATTTGACTCCTTATAGCAAATGTGTATCTATTACACAACCTACCCAAGTCAATAAATAATAAAAGATGCTCTTTAGAAGGAAACACGAATCCAATCAATTGCTTCTTCGCAAAATTTGAAGTTTGTTGCAGATGGTTATTCGTAAAATTGTTCTAGTTATTTTCATAATATATTGTGTGTGAACAGTGCCTTATACGGGTACAATTTAGATGAAATCTAAAATGGTCTGAGTGACGCGTACGAGTGGTCATTTCTTATTCAATTGCGTGCGATTAACAGAGGGTTATCTAATTAAGGAATTAAATTAAACGCTGCTTACTCGACTATTGTTAAAATAACTTAAAAATACTTTATTTTGAGAATATAGTGCAATGTTATTCATATGTAGTTAAATCGAATTCATTAGCATCCCTTTAAGTAAATATTTTGTTGTTTATAATTAAAATTTATATAATATTTTCGTGAAGAAATGTTGAGCAAAAACTGTAAATATTTTGATATTTCCTGTACTAACTGGACGTCCACTGTGACATTGGATGCTTTAAATATTTTTTTTTTATTTTATTCATAAAAATGTTAAATACATTACAATATATATTACTATATATATTTTGAATATATATATTCTATATAATTGGCTCATGGGAAAGTAATGAACATTTTATTGTACTATTTATACTACACTATACTAGTTACATATATTGATTTTTTATACCACAAAGGTAACAAACAAGCATACAGCCCGTCTAATGGTAAACGGTTACTGTAGCTTATAAACGCCTGTAACACTACGGGTGTCACGTATTGATATAAAGAGATACCAACTACTAATATTATAGGTAAATCTGAAAATTTTAAACTTTCGAGTTGAAAATATGTGTATTTTAAATTCACAACCGGGACGTAACACAATGCAATTATAGGAAAATAGTACCTACCTATTTACCTATAAACTACATTTCGACGTGGGTTATAGGAGCTGCTATAAAAAGAAGCCTTTTACTTCAGTCTTACCAAGCTACGATGTGTGGCAAACTATGTCAAAACATTGGCAATAAAAATCAGATATAAAGTAGGTTTTTTTTTTTTTATACAACTTAGAATGGCAAACAAGCTGACGGCCCACCTGATGGAAAGTGGTAACCGTCGCCTATAGACATGAGCAGTACCATTGACATAACAGAGTATACTGTTTCGCCCATGATAGCCCCCATGCGTTGCCATTCCTGAGGACTCAGACGTTATTCCTCTGTACCCTGTAAATTCACGCCATATCCCACCCTTCAAACCGAAACACAGCCATGCAAACACACTGCTTCACGGTAGAAACACAAATGGGACAGAGGTACCCAAGCAATCGACTTTTGTACAAAATCTCTCTCTGGTACTATTTAGCTATAATCGTATCGTATTAATTCTCGGTAATGATGTTCAAATAAACGTAAAGATCATGTATTAATAACAATACATGTCAACAAAATACATACAGGATACTTTTTATCTAATTCATACGGACAATATTATTAAATACAACAAATAGTAGTGTCATGTAACATCAAAGTAAGTCGTGTATTATAATGTTATAGAACGAGAATCAATCTTACCTTACTCACATGTCAGCTTATCTCGGATGATTGGCAAACCTTTAAACCTATTTAATGAATCATAGATTTGAAATAGGTTTAGTAAGCCCGGGCTAATCTATGAATGGTCACTTATACTTTACAATACTACGCGGGATAAATGTTGAGGGTGTAATAATAATAAAATTAATCAATAAAAATAACAAAATGGAGGTGACTTACTTCCTTATTAATTTTAGAAATAGCAATGTAAGTTTATTGTTACCTCTTATCGCTTGAACATCTAAACCAATCACTATAAAATGCGGTATACACGTACTATATGGTATGAGGAAAAACATAGGCAACTTTTTATCCCAGTCAGGTAACAAACAAACAAACCCACTTTCCTACACACACACCTTTATAATATTATTCAGGATACCTAGTATATACGATACTGAACCGAAACAATGTTTTTTTTAGTATTTCTCAAAAAAATTACTTTAACTTACATCTGAACTAAATTTCATTAACAATATACAGTATATTAAGTTAATATATGAGTCAATGTATAGATAATACAAAATTTAAAAAAATTACTCCTCAAAAGAATTAAAAATATATTACAATTTCAATTCTTTAACGAGTTGGAATTGTATCATCTTGATTGCATTCGCTTCTTAATTTTAGGTAACATTAGGTTCTTCGTTCCCAAAGTTTAGTTTCTGACAGGTAGGCAAATAATTAATAATTCATATTATTTCGAGAATACTAAAAATAAGTGATGATGTCAGCTGTCTTACCTGAAACAAAAAAAAAATAGGATTATTAATAATTTGTCACTAATAACATTGACTAGTATTTTCTACTACTTTCTATATTAGCCATCTATCTCCGACCGCCATTCCCTCCACACACGTTTTGGGACACGTGTTTTATCTAAGAAGAAACACGAAACTAATCAATAAAATTACTTAGGTAAGTAATAGCGTTCTATTTCCATTACTAAGTTACATGTTGTAAGATTCATTGTTGTATTCTCTATTTGGCCGAATTAATCTTAGTTGTTAGAATGGATCTTTGAATTTTGGGCAAACCTACAAGTTAATTTACGTCTCGCCTTTGAACTTTGTTTTTTGTCCGTCTGTGAATAGCTAGACTTCAATTGTGTTAAGTAATTAGTCGTATAAATCATAAGATAAACTATCTTTGTCTGTAAAGATCTTATAAAAAAAATTACAAAATCTTAAATATATATTTTTTAAATATATACCATAAAATATATAATTTTAATATTATTCCGTATACCTAGTATATACGATACTGAACCGAAACAATGTTTTTTTTTCTTCTCAATGTTAAGGTTTCACGTAAAAATATCTGAACTAAATTTCGTTAAATTTTCACAGTATATATATATATATATATATATATATATATATATATATATATATATATATATATATATATATAATATACTATGTAATTCAGTATAAAAATGCAATATTACAAAATTGTGTTTTAAATTGTAACCCTCCAATTGGAAATCTTAAACTATACTAGACTAATAAATTTAATCTGGCAGCTCATTTGATAGAGTTTAAAACCACATCATTCAGGTTCAAAATTAATAACTATTACATTGGCGTCTCTACAGACACAACACTAATTTCACATCATGGTTTAATTTCTTTACAGTTAGTCGCATAACCATACATTTTCATTTAGTTTTACATTTTTTTTTTCGCACGGAGCATGAAATTTTACATTGAACCAGAGTGACTTTCGATGCAGTCTTAATCTGTCCAACAGATATTATTTTATCATATACCTTATATTTGACGTCAATTCGATATTATTTCGATTTTGACTTAGTTCGATTACGTCAAAAGTCGACACGCTGTTTTTGTGAAACTAGTATATAATAGTAAAATAATATCAGTACTAATACCTATAGCATAATGAAATTAGAAATTTCTAAATGAGACCATTCATAAAACATGTGTCATGTAGGATTCATTTCGCTAGGTGTGGTAGCAATATTTATATATTTTTGTTACAATATCTATGTATTGGTCCAATAACCAATATGTTAAGTCTGTTACCCAAAAAATAATATTGGATAATAAACTTTTAACATATTTTAAAATATATATCCAAACGATACGGGCGATATAGAAACAGGTCATGACCTTTTTCCGCCATCAACGTCCAGAGGAACTCGATATATAGATATCAGATCGGTATCCATATTACGCATACCACTAAGTATTAAATCAATTTTCTAAGGTAAATCAGGTTTTGTATTATGTATAGGGAAAGAATATAGCAGCATTGTTACGCAACAGCCGCCGATTCCACTGAAAACGGCGGCTGCACGTAATCCAGCAGCAAAAAACCGGTTTATATTGGCCGAGAGGAGAACAAAGGGCACCGAGCAACGGTGACTAATGAAGAGTCGGAATGTCAGAGGGCTGCCGCGGTCGCTACAACGGTGCCATTGTGAACGACGCTTTACTTTATAACTTGAACGCCGTTTTTGCTGTGAACTGTACAAAAACGAATATGCTCCTTGACTTAAATTTGATTGATGCTCTTAAATCACTCTTATGGAATTAGTGATAGCTCGTGCAGATGGAATAGAAACTGTGTTCTTATGCCAGTGCACGAAGCAGTAAATTATACCTTATTTCATTAACATAAAGTTTAGCTTGATCAATGTTTTCGGTTTCATGTGTGGGAGGGATGGATCACAAAACAAAGTCTATTTTAACAAAATATTTTACTTTTATTTTTAGCACAAAGAAATAACCAAATACGTTGCACCTTTGTTAGCCAACAAAACAAAAGATCGTCTTTATTCGGTCATTCGTCCCATTCATTTCATATTCTGTATTCGTAGAGAAATCCTACATGTGTGTTTAATTTTTTTTAGGTAGCTATCATCATTATCACATTATCTGTTAACTATCCACTGCTGAACATAAACCTCTTCTTATTTAACCAATAGTTGCCACGCTTGGTAGGCAACCCGCCTACAGTTTCCCCCCAATTTTTTTTAATGAATGATTATGAAACGGTAAATTCACCTGCGCTATCGTTATACGCTCGCGGGGCACCAGTGAGAGATGATTGGTGGAGATGAAAAGACAGGTCAGTTAGCAAATCGTGACGAATTCAACGACAAATTAGTCACGATGGTTTCCAGGGGCAACCGCGTGGAGGTCGACCTGATATGGTATATTAATAGCAATGGGAACTAACCATCCCATTACTACCCTCTTCCCCCTTAATACCTCCAGTTAGGCTCTGGTGATGTTTCTTTGTTTAGACTTCTATGTTGAGAATGATTTCACTTACATACTAATACAAATGTGATACACACGTTTATAATAGGAGGCGACGATATTAAGATTGCATTCTGTAAAAGAAAACCGACATCAATTGTAGCAAGACCAGTTATTATGATTTCCAAACTAAACTACTAAATCGATTTTGATAAAATTTCTTTCAGATCAATCTATAAGTATAGTAATATACTTTTAGATACAAAAAAATAAGTTTCCAATTTTATTTATAACTGACGGAATTATGAAGTAACAAATGTACAAAAAAGTAGATCCGATTTGAGTACCTCTTTGAAGTCAGTTAATAAAAAAGAGGCAATTGTCAATTTGTATTTGTTTTGTATGTATATAATGGAAGATATTGATTCGCCGAATACGAACCGATTTTGATAATTATTTTTACAATTGACAGAGTTCATGTGAACTCTATAACGTTCATTGTTGGTTGTCAGGATTAAAAAGGGTACTTATATGGAAAATACTATTAAAAAGTAATAAATTTCCTTTTACCAGAGGGAGACTTTGTACAAAAGTCGATTGCTTGGGTACCTCTGTCCCATTCGTGTTTCAACCGTGAAGCAGTTGTGTTTGCATGGCTGTGTTTCGGTTTAAAGGGTGGGATATGGCGTGAATTTACTGCGTACAGAGGAATAACACCTGAGTCCTCAGGAATGGCAACGCATGGGGGTATCATGGGCGAAACAGTATCCTCTGTTATTTCCATGGTACTGCTCATGTCTATAGGCGACAGTTACCACGTTCCATCAGGTGAGCCGTCAGCTTGTTTGCTATTTAAGTTGTATAAAAAAAACACGACTTGCAATAACAAATACGTTTACTACCACCCAATTAATGTCCATAAATACCCAATGGTAAGCAGAGTTAACTGTGATTGTTACCGTGTCGGTCCAGCATAGAATGGGTTTTCTTCCTTTACCGTGAGTATCGCAAGAAACAACTAAGGGAACTTAACGGTCGAGGGATAAGGATGTTCCTTCTTAATATATTACGAAAACTAACTAACTGCGGTTGCCCACTCACCTGCCAAGCTTGGCAACTACTGGCAAAACTCCCCTTATGGCGAAGGCCTATATTCAGCAGCGAACACTTAATGACTGATATATAATAATAGTTACCTGTATGAACATCACAGTATATACTATGACGCCCACGATACCTCATGACTTGTCACTCCTGAGAGTAATGCCTCCGTGCCTTATAATTTCACTGCCAATACAAACTAAAATACAGTAATGCTAATACAAACTAAAATACAGCTAATTGACGGTAGTTATAAGTTATAAGAGTGAGATAGAGTTACTACAGACAGACCACTTTCTACAAAGTTAACGATATTCACCAAAACCGGAAACTGAAAATTTAAATTGAAAAAGTTTATGGTATCGGCCGGATTCGAACTCGGGAACTTTCTCTCTGTGGTCTTATAATATAAGTCAGGGTGGAAAACCACTAAGACCGGAACGATCTCAAATTAAAATAAGTGAATAATTATAAAAATTTTAATATTCAAACAAGGATCTGTAGCAATTAGTGAGTCCCTGGATATCTATAAAAATAAATAATCGCCGAACTAGGCACTAGAAATAATTAAAACGAAATTGTAATTAAAAATATGAAGTTTATTTATAAAGTAAAACAATTTATTACAAGTTGTGTATAAATAAATTCTTCTATAAACAGATTGTACTTATGTTTTAGTGTAACAGCAAAGTGCAAGTGACTGCTGATATGTAAATACAAGTAATTTGTAAAAAAAAAATACTATATTAATTAACTTTTTGTATTAATCTAGTTTGGCTGAATTAATCACTTTCTTTCTAAACTTACGACTTACATAAGCACCTGTATGATCATTGCAAATAACTGCAGTACTATTTTTTACTAAACTGCAGCACAGTTTTTTAACAATGTACTTATTTACGAACCAAATCGTTTACTATTCTTGCATGAACCTAAATAAATTCTTTTTAAAATTTCATTTATAACAACATTGACTGATTGACTATCTGACAACAAAGTACGTACTATATACGTATGTATAATATACGTATTGTTACAACCCTAGCATGTAGACATATTATTGCTGAACAGCAATATCATTTATTTCCATTTAAATTAGCAGTATTATGCCTATAGAAAATCATACAAACCCTAAATCAGTCAGTCGTAATTCAGCTAGCCAAATTGCTGCCCAGCTACGGACCTGGTTTCTGCCCGTCGATCTGGCCAGTAAAATTAACTAGTTGGATTCATCCGGACTCAATAAAACCCTAATTGGGGGGAAAAAGATTGTTAGCAATGGAGTTTAACAGCCCCATTGCTAGCAGTATACCTAATTAGGTCGACCTCCACGTGGTTCCCCCTGGAAACCATCGTGAACAATTCTTGTTGAATTCGTCACGATGGGCTAACTGACCTACTTCATCCTCACCTATCATTCTTCACTGGTGCCCCGCCGGTGTATACCGATAGCTCGGGTGGGGTAACCATTCCATTATCATCCATTTAAAAAAAAATAAGACCCTAAACCAAGAGTCTCGCGCGTCACAAGTGTACCTTTAAATAAATTAAAAGTGCAGTGTAATTTAAAGAAGTTAATAATAGAACACTGTCTAAAAATATTAAATCGATCTTTGGTGTGTGGCAAAAAATTGTTTTTATTTTTTTTTATTAAACAAGCGCCCCACACTCACAGTACGTACAAGGTTCACGTCATTGTCTCATATTACGTGTATTAGATACGATGACACCAACGCACTACGCTACGACCAGTCTGTAAACGTACTGGAGTATTACAAATTTTAATCAAAGATGTCTAGCAGTTACCGAGTCCCTAGATATTTTCTGTAATAAACAATCGCCAAATTAAGTAGGCTCTATAAATAATTAAAACAGAGCTTTCCTTAAAAATATTATTTATCTGTATTTCAACAGTGATTTATTAACTGTATTTATGATAATAATTTATTATAAGTCCATTATCACGTTCCCTACAAAACGATAATGGTTATACAAAATAAGAATAATAGAATAGAATAATAATAATTTATTTCAATATAAATGTTACATTTTAAATATAGGTAAAACTCTGCTCCCTAAATAGGTAAATCCTGTACTTCAGGATAAGCAGTGCTCTTCCCTATACGACATAATGACATAAAATTATATAAAAAAGAAACAATAAAAGTTAAGGTACTAATACAGTAATAATTTAATTTGCCCAAATAATATTTTGTAAATGAAATCTTGACTGTGTAATTTGTGAATGTATGGAATGGATGAGTTATTTTAAAATGGCAGTCATAACCTAAGATACTACTAATAATAAACCTTCAGTTTCATCATATGTCTTACTTAATAGCCAATCACTAACAATTCTTTTGCATATATGTTTAGTTTTTGAATATATAGATAATTCTTTATTTGCCTTTTTATATAAATATGGTCCCAAAAATAATAAAAACTTCCGAATAAATGATGTGTGAAATTTATTATAGCTTTTTAAAGCTGGAACATCATTAACTCTTCTTTTATACGCAGAAATATTAGCATCAAACTGATATATAAAATGTTGTTTACTTATAGTATTAAGAATATATAATTTACGGACAGAAAGAACATTACATTTTTTGTATAGCAAGTTTGCAAAATGCCTGAAGTTCTCGTTTGGTATTATAATCGTGATATTTTTTTTTATTCTAATGTTGTAATTACATTCTGTAATTAGAGATTTTTCTGAATTATAACTTAACTACTATTGTCATGGATTATACTTAACTGTTCCATATTATATATAATTATAATTTATATAATTAAGTCTTGGTAGACTTAATTATATAAATCATAATTTTATGTATATAATGTATAATACTAATCGAATAATATTTTCATATAATAATATATAGTGGTCTATATAAATTTATACCTAATATACCTAAATTTTATAATTAAGTCTACCATGACCTAATTATAAAACTTTGCTTTTTGATTTACATGTATAATACTGATCCTATATTATTATATTGGCATTAATCATATTTACTCCATGTAACTTCACAACGCCTACGTACATTCTTTTTTAAAGGTTAGACGGACAATTAATCTAGGTGCCTATATTTTATTTTTTGTAAAATATGTTCTAAAAATAATTATTTATAAAACCATAAGATTCACCGATACATTTTTATTTATCTTCAATATAAATACTACCGAACTCTGCATCTGCGAACAAACTTTCCAATATGATGATGTAGAACCTAAGCACTGATGACAGATTTCTAACCCTTCAACACCTTATCTCGACATCCATAACAAAACCCTTCAAGCAGCCGACTCTCATATTTTAAGTCAACGCCTGCAAAAGACAGACACAAATCGCTTGGAAATAGTTCATTTTTTGGTGCGGAACCCGAAAAGGACTCATTTACAATGTTCTTTTATTATCTGAAGCGATGAGAGAGGTCTCTAGGGCCATTAATAACAGCATGAGGACAGAAGGCACTTCGTACAAAGACAAATTCTTACAGGGAACATTTCATTATTTTCAATATAAACGTAAATTTTACTACTACATTGCGAAATCGTTCATTAAGAATATTTGAGATGTGATATCATATATGGAACTTTCTGGTAACTTTTTATTTTGTTTATTTGATGTTACTGTGAATTACATAATGTATTTTTATATGCTTTGTATTTATTTGTGATGGATGTGTAATAGATTTTTATTTGTTTACTTAAAACAATAGGCAAAGTTTTTATATGACTTTTAAAGTTGGAGTTCATCATCATATTTTCTTTTTATGGCTATTTTTCACAAGTAATTCGCTATATATATGAATATATATATTCTAATATAATTAATAATTATGTTGCGGTTTTTAAAGAAAGGAAAAATTGAAATATTTCTCAAAAAAATTAAAAAAATCACATTGTTATATACTCGCAATCACAATATGAATTCATATAAATATATATCATATGTAGTTGTATGAAAATTAAAAATCTACAAAACATACAATCAACAAACAAACATACATGATAAAACGTACGATTACAAATATGGTTTCAAATGTCTACAAAAGTGGATGGTTCCCTCTTTTTGTAAATTGCGGTGCCCTACGGGGTATCATATGTGCTTACTTTTTATATTATAATAACTAATTTATATCATATGCCATGCTAATAAGTATAAATACATAAATATTTAGTTCTTTATTTTTTTTATTGGTTTGTTTATTATAGTTTTTAAACTATGACATCATGACGTCAAAATTCAGAAATAAGGACACATATGCTCCTATAATATTATGTACTACACACAATACTTCAAAGAAGTTTTATTTGTTGATCCCAATACCAATAAAGTAATACGGTAAAAGGACCGAATCAATATGAACCACACAGTAAAGATATCAAGTTGAAATTGGGCATGACAGCATTTGGCGGGTGAGCTTTCCAGCTATTATATTACTTATAACCTACTTATCCTATCTTTACTAATATTGGTTAATTTGGTATACACGTACTACAGGATAGAGAAGAATGTCAAACAAAATTCAAAATCAAACAAAAACTACTGACCAGATTTGTATGAAATTTGTAAAACGTTTGCTAGAGGTATCCTTTTTAATCATAAACTATTATAATTACTTTTTGGTTTTTTAGTTTGTGAGAATTAGTGAAGGGATTTTAATGTAATTTGGTATACGAGAAGGTTATATTAACATATAAGATAACTTAACATATAGTATCAAACCACGCGAAACACTAATATAAACGTGAAAGTGAGTTTTTTGTCTAGTTATGGCATTTCCACGGCTCGATCAATTATTATAAAAATCGGCATACACATACTCTGGATGAAGAAGGTAGATGAATGACAATCGCTAGCGAGCTAGAACATTTCTATAATCGCTGTCGCTCCAAAAATGTCGAAAATAAAATGGTAGACAATGATATATTTGCTAAAAGATTGCACTTTCGATTTTTTACATCATAAAAATCTCTGATCTTTTGATTTCAAACGCCAAAGTAGTGATTGTCGCTGTATGACGTCATGTCATAAATGTCATACAGTAACTATCCTTTTAATTCGAAACCTTGGTCAATCTACATATCCCAGCCATGCAAACAAAGTTGCAGCTCCAAACTTGCTATGAATAATTTCAAAAACTCTTATTTCAATTAAAATAGCTTCATATTGAAACAAAACACATTGTTTAAATGCAACAATGAATTATTTTTGTTAAAACGTACACTCAAGTATTATTTTAATTTATCAAAAAGCGAGCGCGGTTCATTTTTGATTTTAATCAAATAAATGTTGCACATTAATTATTCTTTGCATCCATGATTCACAATTAATACGTTAAATATTCATATCACTTAAATTAAGTAAAAGCAATTTATGTACAAGTTTTATTAATTAAAATTAAAAAAAAAGTATTCCAACCAAAAATTTAAATTCTCAATAAAAATAACCAGATTTTAAGATCAACCTAGATAAAGTAAAACTACTGTTAAAATCGCATTCAATTTAGCGACAGACAGATAGATATTAATTCTAAAAAAACATTGTTTTGAATTCTATAGCTCTTATACCTCATATCAATGTTTCTTAAATATTTCCTACGAGTCTAATTTTTTAATCTCTTGTCTGGTTTTTGTTTCAATTACAATTTTAGTAATTTCCTCTTTTGTTATGTCATATATGTTACTATAAACTATCGTAGGATAATATTCATCGCTTATGGGAGAGACCCGTGTTCAACCATAATGCGTTAACGTTTTATTATGGCATGGTATTATTAACTGCATAAAGGCCTTATTCTTTACTCCGTCACGCGAACAGTCACGAGTATAGCTTATAATTGAATCTATTCAACTCGGTCAACACATATGACACCATAAAAAATTACACCCTTAAACTTTTAAGAAAAAATCATGTCCTTTAAAAAAAAAGATAAAACAAGATCTATTTAATCGATAACCTATTGATTCCTGATATTTACAAATCTTGCCCTCATTTCACAGAGCATATTTAATATTAACAAATATTTTACTTTGGCTTTATAATTTAATTGGCTTTATAGAAGTACTTGATTTCATTTGTGCTAATTTTAGATGACAGTACATAAAAATCGTACCCATAGTATTTGATAAAAAACTGAAATTAACTCAATATACCTGAGAGAGCTACAAAAGTCATTTGCATGGATACCCCTATCCTACCCATGTTTCTGCTGTGAAGCACTTGTTTGGCTGCTTCGGTCTAAAGTGTGCGACATAGCAGTATAGTTACAAGATATGGAGGCCCACCATAGCCTTGGGGGGAAAGAGATTGTATATACCCATACAATATACCCTATTAGGTCTACCTCTATGCAGTTCCCCCTGAAAACCATCTTAGTTCATTCTTCATGAATTCTTCACTATGGGCCAATGAATCTGTTTCATATTCACCTATCTACTCACTCGTTTCTACCGTGTTTCTATCACATAGGCGGCAATACCATCCTATTATCACCCATTAAAAAAAATACCATATCTCTCAGTCATCACTACACTTTATGAGTATTGTGGGCATCTTAGTATATTCTATGATGCCTATAGTACTGTTCATGTTTATGAGCAACAGTTACCACTTCCCATTAGGTTACCATTAGCTTGTTTGCTAATCAAACTATTATAGAAAAAAAAACAGATTTGATCCCATGACCTTTAAATGTATAAGACGCCTTGATATACTACTAGGTCATGGCTGATACAACTACTCAAATTTTTGAAGGCAGTTAAAAACAGCAAAATATGATCACAATGTTGCCATACTCAGCACGCATACAACAAAATTATGCAATCTACGTCTAACAACCTTATTTTAATTAAAATATGTATATGAGGCATAGACAATGTAGAGCGGCGGAGACATCATTACAGTCATGAATGAGCCACAGACAAAAGAGCAACTCTCTAGACGTTTTCACGCGAGTTGATAACATGGTCGTATATCCTCATTACTCGAAATATAACATACATTGTTGCCAGATATAATGTTTACCATTTTTTCTAGAAATACGTTTACGGACAACAGATTTTTTCCAAGTCTATTCCACATTATGCCTGCTTATATAACTTTTGAAATATGAACAAAGAAAGTTTATTTTCCAAGTACTTTTTTGTTTGATATGATACAATTATCAAGAAGGTTCATATATAATAAACTAGCTTTTGACCGCTACTATGTACGTGTGGATTTTAGAAATAGAAAAACCAATGAAATAATTTTAGATTGCATATCGAGATAAAACATATACCTGATTTTAAGTTGCACTTTAAAGAATAAAACTGTGAATCGTATTCAATTTGGTACAGTAGTTGCTGCAACAAACGTACAGACAGACAGACAAAATGTCTACAAATTATGGTATTGGCTTCTATTGCCCTTATAAATACTCTTCATATAAATTTTTCTTAAATATCTCCCATACACAGACTTCGTCTAATTACAGTTTTCAAAAGACTTCAAAATTATGAAGGTTTTTAAATTCGGTTGTATATTAGTAAGATAATTACAGAATACGGAAATATAACATCATTGCTTTCAGAAATGACAACGCATAAGGGGAACCCTGAGCATCATAGTACCAGAGGGAGACTTTGTACAAAAGTCGATTGCTTGAGTACCTCTGTCCCACTCGTGTTTCAACCGTGAAGCAGTTGTGTTTGCATGGCTGTGTTTCGGTTTGAAGGGTGGGATATGGCGTGAATTTACTGGGTACAGAGGAATAACACCTGAGCCCTCAGGAATGGCAACGCATGGGGGGTATCATCGGTGATATAGTATACTCTGTTATGTCCATGGTACTGCTCATGTCTATATATAGGTGACGGTTACCACTTTCCATCAGGTGGGCCGTCAGCTTGTTTGCCATTTTAAGTTGTATAAAAAAAAAGTATTTTATGTTAAGTCTATGATGCTGTTCATGTCTACAGTCAACAATTACTACTTTCTGTGAAATGAGCCGTTAATTTATTAGCCATTTGAAGTATGTAACATAAAAAAATAACAATATCTAACATAACAATATTAGAATTTTCAGACGAATCCTTTAGTTTTCGTACAGCCTTTACTTGGTAACTATAAAAAAGTTGCCTTTTATAACTCTATTGAGAACTGGGAGCAACTTAAAAGAGCCCCCAATTCCACATAAAGTACTGCGTTTCCCTCAAAGGGTGCTTCCATATAATATATATTATATAGAATAAGATTTCTTTACAAAAACTTATATCAAAGGATACAGACAAGCTGTGTTTTATCTGTTTCTACTTTTTACTTTGTTTTAAATGTTATAATTTCTGTAAATATAATCTCGCGTAAAAATTACCCATAATATTTTTAAAATTATCAAAATTGTACTATAAAGAACCTAAAAACCTGAAACATTTAATACAATTTCATAAATATAATGATAAGAGGATTTTTTTTTTATACAACTTAGAATGGCAAACAAACTGACGGCCTACCTGATGGAAAGTGGTAACCGTCGCCTATAGACATGAGCAGTATCATAGAAATAACAAAGTATACAGTTTCGCCCATGATACCCCCCATGCGTTGCCATTCCTGGGGACTCGGGTGTTATTACTCTGTACCCAGTACATTCACGCCATATCCCACCCTTCAAACCGAAACACAGCCATGTAAACACAACTGCTTCACGGTTGAAACACGAATGGGACAGAGGTGTCCAAGCAATCGACTTTTGTACAAAGTCCCCCTCTGGTATAGATATGGATTAAAGAAAACCTAAAAAAACAAGTACCAGTATATGAAATATAAGTATATAGACAAATGTATCAAATAAATGTCGAAGAAACAAATTCACAAAACTAGAAGTTCTGTGAAAAACTAAGCAACAGTGTAAGTTATCGTCTGTCATAAAAAGTCTGAAAACTTTGTATCTAGGCCTTACTACTTAGATACGATATATAGCAAAATCAAGATACGACAGACTGATATCACTTATAGAAGTTGGTACTTTTATACGTGATTATGATGGACAAAATTGCTAAGATAACCTTTCTTTTTTGATTAAAGATGAAAACGTGCAGTCGTAAACTAATGGTATACAATGACGAGTATCAGTGAAGGATAAAACGATGAGGATGAAATCAGAGGGCCTACCATGAAATGTTTTCCGAAATTTCGGAGCCAAGCGAAACAGAAATTTGATGTTAAATTTACATAATACATGCCGTTTGGAAATATTAAAAATGTTAAATTATTGTTCCTTTCGACTTTTATGATAGGATGTATGACGAACGAAATGTTAAACTCCATTTATTGGTCCGATTTTGGTATAAACAAAAACACGAAATTGAGTCCGAAATTTCGGAATTTCATTTCATGGTAGACCCGCTGTTCAGTTGATTCATCGTGACGTCCCACTAGCAAATACCAAGCAAATACGCAGACAGCGTCCAACTTTACCTTTCATTTTCGACCAACTCTAAAAAAGGAAGAGATACTCAATTTGATTGTATTTTTTTATATTTGTTACCTCTTAAATCCATCAGTTATAAACCAATTTAGAATTATATTTTTTTATCTAAAATGATATACTTTCATATTTAGTTTTTAATTTATAATTTAGTTTAAATCATTTAAAAAATTACTGGTTTTAAAACGATTGAAGCCAATTTTTTTTGGAACACAATTTTAAATTACATTCCATTCCATTTTCATTTCCCCATAAGCACTTATACTTCAACTCGCAAAAAGGTACGTATATAAAAAAAAACATGTAGACTACTTATGTGTTATAGGTATAGTAAAATTTAACAACGTTAAATATGGAAATTATAGAATTGTAATTAAATAATTATTTGAAATTTTCTTAAAAAAATGTCCTATGTCATTTTACAGATGTCAATATATTATTAATCATTAATCGAGTCCTTCGCAAGACAACGAACTAGGTTACTTTACTTAGGTAATTAAAAACATATTTTAGCAATTTTTTATTTTCACGAGTCACGATCCTCAATTTTATAATACCTACTCTTTAATGGTAATATTAAATTGTCACATAAAAGCTGATAAAGCTTACGCTACCGCCATAAAAAGGAATCGCTGAGGAGAAAGCAATTGATCATTTTTCTTACAAAATTTATACGAACATGTGTGTTTTAACGACCTCCAAAGGAGTTTCTAATTCATAATCACATTTTTTTAGAACTAATTTTTTTTTTTGGGAGCTATTTCATGCCATGCGTATCTAATTTCTGATCCGATTTTGTGGTTTCTTTTTGTACTCGATAAAGTTTACTTCCATTTTAATCCCATTTTTTATAAATATGATACGTGAATACGTCGCAAATTCTGTTCTAATTTTAAAATTCTTTGTACAACTAAGTGTTGACTCCGTATTATATTTTAAGACCATTAAAACCGTTTTTTTTACAAAGAAATATTGTTCCGGGTTCTATATTCAAATTTTTTTAATGTATATATTTATTCAATCACTATTTTTAACCTATTTCAAGAAGAAAGAGCTTCTCAGTTCGGTGTATCTTTTTTTATATTTGTTACCTTATAACACTGTCAGTTGTAAACCCATTTGAATTTTTTTAAACGAAAAGATGTATTACAGATTCGTCCCATTATAGTATAAATTTCATCAAAATTGACTCAGTGGTTTAGTTTTTAAAACAGAATAACTGGTTTTGCCATAAATGAAGTCTTTTTTTTTTTTTTAAATATCATCTTAGTAATATCTTTCTATAAAACAAAATGTACCTATTATAAGTTAATTTAAACTAACATTCTATTAATAGCCAGTTTCATCATTGTAAATAAAATTCCATTAGTATTTTATACTAGTTAATTTAAAATAACCGACTATTTACAGCCAGTTTCACAATTATAAATAAAATTTCATTAGTATTTTATACAAATTAATTTAATATAACAGTCTATTTATAGCCAGTTTCATCATAATAAAATACCATTAGCTTTATTGACATATAATTATGTCTTCTAAAATCAAACTGTTCTATAATCGAAATACGAATAGATATAATCTAAGAACAAAAAATTCCGAAATCTTTGGCTATAATATAATATAAAAGAATAATCCATAGACAATTTTACATTCACATTCTCATTCACACTTAACATTAAAAGAGGATCTTGTTCATTAAAAAATATATTTAATGAAATTACTACGGAATTTATTTAATTGTGTTTAATTTAACCTGTATTTTCATTGAGAAAGATATATGCTTAAATGAATAATATTGTTCATTAAGCAAGGAACGATCTACCTGATGATAAGCAGTTACGTTAACCTATGTACACCTGCAATACTAGAGGCATACGCGCGCATTGCCGACCCTGATAAAACTTTATTCCACTCCATGCTGCAATCTCGTGGGAAAACCTAGACAAGGATACTTTTTTTTTATATTTTAAGGGCTTTTACCTTCTTCAGGTATATCAGTCCTATTGAACTGATTTCTCAAACAAAACTTTATCTACCTTCCCTTCCCTAGGATACTTGTTTCATATTCTAATTAACATAAGAGATATTATAAATACTTAAGGATTTTAAATGTAATTAAATGTAATTCGTATTTATCATTTGCCACATAACCGTTATTAGATATTATCATAATAGTAAACGCAACATTGTGAGACCAATATCATAAATATTTATAGCCCAAGTTACCGCACAACGGGAACTCATTACTGACTTGGAATTATGAATAATCTGAAACAATGTTGCCCATTGGCCTTCTAATGACAAAGCTAGATATAATGATGCGGAAAATTTGGCCCACTATGAAAAATGATGGACGCCGATGTCGTGGAAACGACAAATCGATGGTGACGAGGAAATTGATTTATTTATTTCAGAAACGCTGTTTTTAGAGTTCTGTGTTAGTAACTTTATTTTATACTAGTGACTCATCCCGGCTTCATCCAGAGTTTTTAAAATAAAATACAGCCTATGTAATACTCTGAGAATGTAGCTTTCTACAGATTCTTTTTTTTTTTAATTTGTTAATTATTTTTTAAGTTTATCCATTACGAACAAAAATACAAAAAATCAAAACTCTAAAATTCAAATATCTATTTATAGTATTAATTTAACGGTCATAAGCCACCTGCAGCTGGATACTGACTCCCTACAATACAATATATATATATATATAATCTTCGTTAACAAAAATGAAATTTTCTTGATCATAATATAAAACTAAAGCAAACGTAATATTTAATTTACGACAGGGGTTCCAAAAAGTACTACAGACACCGCTAACTAGGTTGCGTTCTAATAACGGAATCTAATAACTCTTATAAAGTTATGCGGAACCACGAGACTGGGCTTAGTATGCAAAGAAGCAGTAATTAAAATACTTGAAGTCGGCAAGGGCCTACACTCTGAAAAGAACGCGAAATAACGCCGGCGAACTCAATATATGGAGTTGAGATGGTATCCTATCTATATACAAATATATATATATATATATATATATATATATATATATATATATATATATATATATATATATATATATATATATATAGGATATATTTATATTACAAAATACTGAAGTTAACAAATATATATTTTTATAGCCATGTGGCAGTTTTAGATTTATTTCGTGTAAATAAAATCTAGTAAATGCATATTAGTATAAAACAGTTAACTGTAAATATATTTAATTTGTTATTAAATTATATTTAGCATCGAATGGCTGAACGAATTTAAATGAAATTCTGTACACAGATAGAACATATCCTTATTCCTAATCTATACATAGGATCCTTTGTGCACTAATTCGTGCAGATAAAACCATAGAATACGACTATTAATAAATCTTTACTAATATTATAAATATGAAAGTGAGTTTATTTGTTTGTTTGTTACCACTTAGCACCGTAACTGCTCAACCGATTGTCTTGAAATTTGATATGCACGTACTATTTGAGTTAAAGAAGACTACTGTTTGTTCCGGTCAATCAACATATCCTAGTCACGCAGATGAAATCACGGGTAAAAGCTAGTATTTCATAAAAATAATAACAATACACGCTATAATATTACACCAATTGCCCGATCCAGAAGAATGAATATCCGGTTTAATAAAAAATCAAATTAAGAGCGGAGAAAAATCTTGTACATACATACTCGTAATTAAAAATTATACCTCACAAAAAAAACTATTTCAGTTGTGATAATACCAATTAATGGATCTAAAAACTAAACTTCTAGAGCAATTTTGATGAAATTTCTTAAAACTAATCTGTAAATATTTACTTTTATACAGTTTACAACTGACGGAGTTATGAGGTAACAATTATAAAAATATACGAATTGAGAAACTCCTTCTTTTTGAAGTCGGTTGAGAAGTCATTTAAATCTTTCTCCCACCCTCGTTTCTGTTAGGCATACATGCCTTATGATAAATGACCGTTACCGTAGCTCGTCGACACTTGCAACACTAGTAGCATCACGCGTATGAAAATAATCTTATTTATATAGCCATGTTGTATAAATTTTGGGAAACACCTTAACTGGAAATTTATTCCACAATTGAACTAATAATGTAAGTACATCTAGATCATTAATGCGACATACAGTCTAAAAGAGGATTTAATGTTCCGTCGAGATTCACCTGAATTACGAACATGTAAACTAATATTATAAAGAGAACAAATTTAATTTCTTTTTTGTAATAGACTAATTAAATAAAATACATAACCTATTTCAAAAATTCTTTCACCTATAGAAGGTTACATTATCAGTAAATGACATGAGCTGTATTTTGTTTACAAAAAATATATCCTATTTTATGTTGCAAAGCTTGTAATTGTTTATATTTATAATAAATTTACTATTATAATCTCTTGGAGGAAACAATAAACAGTATCTATCTATCTATCAAAGTCAGGGCAAGTACCTAGTATAAAATAAAAAAGAATACAAAAGAAAAATGGCGGCCATAAACTGTTATAAACTTATTTTGTATTGTCAATTTATCTATTTATGAGTAACAAAAGTCAGTTTAAAATCATAATAGTTACCTTAACAATAGAACAGAAAACGTTACAATTAACGTCATGGAAAACGAGAAACATTTCGCATTTTTCATGCCACAGAAATTAAAGCCGAAGGTTGTCGGCGTCAGTTTCCAATTTTCAGTCATTGCTTTCAATTTCCGCAACGGCCCCTCGAGGTTTGAACCCTGAAACCACGCTAACGAGAACAGCTTTTCATTTGCATTCCTTTTGTGTTGATAACCCACTACTTTATTTACAATTTCTGCACTAAAACTAGATCTGTCACTTTGGTTTGCAGTTTATGGAGCAGCTTTTATGTTAAGTATACAATAAACAGTAGCTTAATAGTGTTAACCTAAACAAAATATTTATTATTTGTTAATTTTACAGTACACAATACTCTGTACGTTCCAGGATGATGCGAGTGACAGGTCACTTTCAACAGTTGAGATCATTATTCTTGGCGCGAACTGCAAAGGAGTAGTTACATGAATAATGATCCACTTCCTGCTTCCGTGTTCCTGGGAAATTACAATCTTAAATTCCTCAAGTTAATGCTAAATAGTTATTGCATTTTTTTCTCAGCAGATAACAACATTTCAAAACAATCTTTTAAAAAAAAATTAAAAAAATTGAAGAATTAAAAGAGCTTGTAAACAAGCCCATTCTATTTGCGATAATTTCTATTCTATTCAATAGAATGAAAGATCAAACATTGAAATCAAAAAGAGTTGAACCGTAGGTTAAATTATTTAACCTATGGTTTAACTCTCTTTGACTTTGCTGTGGCCCCTGTGAGGTGGAGCATTTTCAATTTATTTGACCGTAGAACCCTCTTCAGATGCTTAAATATTCATGTATTTACTTAATTATACGCCAGTAAAAACGTGCTTAAATATTTTATTACCAAGTCTTTAACCCGTGAAAAACATACGCCCAATTATACCACACTAAGAAAAAACTTAAGCTATAATAATAATAATAATTCTTTAGCTAAGCTATGTGTTTGTTTGCATGTTATTTTTCAAGTCAGTTTTGTTATTCCGTAATTTTTTTATATGTTTAACACCGGGGCATTTGCATTTTGAACGCAATAATAATTGTGAAAATTAGTTCAGAATTAATAATGTAATCGCATAATTTAGTCACAAAAATCTGATAAATTGTGAATCTCCTTCTTTTGAAAATGTGTTCTGTCACCCAAGCGAGAGTAAAAAAATTTAAGGAGTGAAGAAAATAAAATTGAATTTAGAAAGGAGTAAGTTCATCGGATAAGGTATGAATCAAAATTTTGTGTATTTATCTACCCAATAACGTATGTAGGTTATTTGTCATAAATATTCAAGTTTTATAATATAGTATGCGATGGACTGACCTCATCAAAACGGCCACACAACAATCTATTGTGGAATGGTTTCGCTTGACCGTGAGTAAAAATAGACGGAGACACATTGCGAGGTACTCAATCGCGAAGAATCTCAACGAGAATCCACTATAATCATGAAAACCATGACTACTTTGTCAAGAGTGTACGACTGAAGAGACAGATAATATAGTTAATCATCATCATCATCATATCAGCCGTTAACTGTCCACTGCTGGGCATAACCTACCCCATAAGGGGTGTTTTGTCAGTAGTTGCTACGCTTGGCAAATGGATTGGCAACCACAGTTAGGCTTTGCTGATGCAAGAGGGACGCTGCTGCCCATCCCTCGACCATAAGTTCCCTTAGTCGCCTCTTACGACACCCACGAGACTACACGGCACTATATTATTGGTACTGACTAGTTTTTGCCCACGACTCTCTTCACATGGCCATAATATATCGATGTACCAACATAAAAACAAATGTCCCTACTGCTAAGGCGCCGAAAAGTAACAAACTATTTTGCATTTACCTATAAAATTAGTAGTCATTCAATATAATATAGGACAAGATCGATATGTATATACATATGGTATATGTGTGTATATATGGGTGTGTGTGTAGGTGTTTATACGATTAAATATAATGTAATTAATTATGTATAAATTTAAGTTTGTCTAGTTCCTTTGTTTGAAAATTTTCACAATATTGTACACCGCTCTACCCGCTGGCACTGATGCTTCTTTACAGTTTGGGTTGGCTGGAAAAGAACTCTTTTAGAGTTAAGCTCGCCTTTGTACATTTGATTACCTCTGTCGAAATGTATGTATTATTAGTGTGTACAATATTATTAGTGTGTACAATAAAGTATTAAATAAATAAATAAGTTTTTGTTCTACAAAATAAAATTAAAATTGTTATGCTCGAAACAATTGTACGATATCAACTTTTTAACTCTCCAACTATGCATTCAGCTTAACTCTGTTCAACTTTGATTACTGCAAACTGCATTAAACTTAAGTTGCCGTAGTATTCATAATATTCAGATTAAATAGCAAAATGTATATTCAAAAACAATAAATGTCAAAGTACATCTATCTCTTTGATAAATGGAAACTGGGAAATAACGTTAACTTAAAATGTATTTTTATTTTACTGAATTAGGTGTTATATTGCGGAAGTCCATGTCACCAGTTAGTTGAAAAAAAAAGAAGGAACGGAAGTTCTCAGTTTCATTGTTTTTTTTTTTTATATTTGCTACTTCATAACTTTAGTTATAAACCGATTTAGAAAATTATTTTTTTATCTGAAAGGATATACTTACAGATTGATCCCATAGAAATTTTACCAAAACATGTTAAGTAGTTTAGTTTTTAAATGAAAATAACTGGTTTTGCCCCAACTGAAATCAGTTTACTTTTATGGCACTTAGTTTAATTATATTATTTACTGTTTGCGTTATAATTTCTTGATGTAATTTCATTGTATCGACTATAACATCGACAGGGAGTTCACCCTCATACCTTACAGCCCAAATGGTCGCGTACAACGCGGTTTTAGAGATGCTTTCTCCCACGAACACTCAGGTTATGGAATGAGCTCCCTGCCGAGGTTTTCCCGAGAGACTACAGCATGGGGTTCTTCAAAAGGGGGGTAAAGAGGTTTCTTCAGTGTCGGCAACGCGCGCGTAATACCTCTGGTATTGCAGGCGTTCATAGGCTATGGTAACCGCTTACCATCAGGTGGGCCGTATGCTTGTTTGCCACCTCAGTGGTATAAAAAAAAAAAGAAACATATTATTCAAAATATTTGTATTTTATTCTTTTTGACGTTTAATTTTAATATTTGTTATTAATTGAATTCTTATTATCTTACATTTTGACAAGTGTATGTTACTCTATGATTTAAATTTAGAAGTACCCACTTATACTATATAGTTATAATTTTTATTAATATACCTGAAAATTAACTTTCAAAACCATTGCATTATTATATACACATATAATAAAAACATTTTAATGAAAACAGTGGAACAAAGTACAAGTATTTTTAACATTGTTATATATTAATTGATAGAATTACTTTATTTAATCCTGCTACCATTAGTACGGGTGATGGTTACTAGGCTCCGAGAGCGATTAATTACTCGATAATACCTCGTTTAGAGATAAAACACGTGTTGCAATACGAGAGTGGACTTAATAATGGTCAAAGATTGATGACTTATAGAACTACCAGAGATCATAGAGCATCTATTAATAGTAGTCGATTAACAGTATCAAATTTTGATACTCATACGCCTTAGATTATATAGAGCCTCAAAAACGGTCACCTTTTTGTCAGCAAACTGTCAAATTAGCCGACTAGTTTTTTTGTTATTAGTATTCATACTTAGGCATACAATGTAATTTAACATATTATTTAATAAATAAAGTGATTACACATTAAAAAGATACAGAAATTATAAGAGAAAATAAATATAGACGTTATAAAGGAAACACTTATAACTATTTATCACGCAAAATTATATGAAAATGTTGACCCGTTTTTCTCGAAGCATTTCTATGGAGACACTGTCTATTTAAGTCATACGCATACTAATATTAGCAAAATTAAGACAAAATAAAGACAAGATACAAATATTTCGATATTATTCAATTAATTATATATAGTCGAATTATTTTGTGTAATTGTCCTACCACTAATGTAATCAATTAACCAGCTAAGATTTGCTGGAACAACAGATGGCATCGAATGTTTTATAACATAATATTGGATAAAGTAGTATATCTACAGTCGGTCTGATTATAAACCTAGCACAGTGCCTTCTTAATATTATATTTTACTCAATAATTATCTAGAAGTAACCCTATTTTATTGTACTCGTGAAAAATTTCACAGAATAGAAACGGAATTCATTTGCTGTTATAATTAATAAATACACTATTGTCCTTACTTATATTCTAAATGTGAAAGTCAATTTGTTTATTTCTTAGCACCTTAATAGCTCAATCTCAATAAATAGATATAAAGTAGAATATAGGCTGCCATTACTTTTTTTTTTCTTTTGTAGTCTTTTAACATGTTCTGGTCACGCGGTTAAAGTCACTAGTGAAAACTTATGTGAAATAAATTTATATAAAGTATTGTTATGCAAATTGATGAAAGTTGTAATGCTTGATAAGATGGCATGTAATAAATTAATTATTGATTAATAAACGTCTAGTACACTGGAAGTTTTATATGCACATTACAGGTACAGACAAAAACTTTATTATGCCTTTTGAAGAACCCCATACTGTTGTCTTAAAGGAAAACTTCGGCAGAAAACTGATTTTACAAACTGAGCGTTTGCGGAAGAAAACTGCTTTGAAACTCAATATTTTGAATATTAAACAACCTATATGCGTAGAGATGTTGCATCTCTGTGCATCTTCTACCGAATTTATCATGGGGAGTGCTCTGAAGAATTGTTCGGATTGATACCTGCTGCAGATTTTCACCATCGTACAACCCGCCATAAACTAAAATTTCATCCTAACCATCTGGACGAGTGGCGGTCCTCCACCGTGCGTTTTTCAAGGCACTTTCTCCCACGCACAACCACTCTTTGGAATCAACTTCCAGCAGCAGTATTTCCGAACCGATACGACAACATAACCTTCAAAAAAAGAGCATATTCCTTTTTAAAAGGCCGGCAGCACACCTGCAATGCCGTAGGTGTTGTGGGTGACCATGGGCGGCGGTAGTCACTTACCATCAGGTGAGCCGCATGCTCGTTTGCCCCCTGTGTTGTAAAAAAAAAAAAAATTCCTAAATAATTATATACCTTAAAGTTTCTCGCTTTGCACATCTCTTGTTTCCTGTGCTTTCATATCTTGTCTCATGCGTATTTAAAAAAAAAAGTGATTATCCACCATTTTATTCCTTCTGTTTTTAATATTAACATTTTTCTTGTTATTTCGTATACAATATCCTTTTTATTGTTTATTATTTTTTTTACAAAATTCCTTAAATACTAATAACAATTAAAAGTAATCTCCCAACGCACCACACCGAGGCAGCGTACCCAAGATACTGGCAGCATTACCTCTTTGGATTGCCAAACTTATCTTTTGGGCAAAGTAGCTACCAGCTCTTGGGCCACCAGTAACCTCGATGAGGCGCGCTGCGATCGTCCGATAAAAATTCTTTGCATCTGGGCCCCACGGGCCCATCGTCTCTACAGCAAATGGCAGAAAACAATAAGACCCCTCCAGATGTGAGTATTTACGCCTCTTTATTGCTTCCGCTGTCACCGCCGCAGCACCCGAACAAGAGGACGATTTAGATAAATGGCTTGGAGCTAACGTGTCTACACACGTCGCATCCCACACCAAGCATTTCCCCATTTTCCAAGGAACCAAAGTTACGCCATCAGGTCGTTTCCCATCCTCACGGAAAATGCCATTTGGTTCCAAAATCGCTGGTATTTGTGTCATCACAAGTGCCCTATGAATAATGTTATTGATCATGGCATGGCGAGGTATTCGACCTGCACTTCTCACACAGGACAGACCATGGTATCCCAGCTCTTCAACTGAGGCTCCACAGCTACAACGATGGGGCTGAACTATTTTTACACCCAACCGCAAACCTATTAATAATGTAAAGGAGCAATCGTCGAGAAGCGTTCCAGTATTAGTTGACGGGAATGCCTGCAACCAATATCCCGATTCCCTTTCAGCTACTGCTTGAAGACGGGCACGAGTTTCAGCGGATTCACAATGGGTCACAAGGTTCTGCTGTGTTTTAATACAAAGTGGTTCATCCCACTGCCTTTGTGGGTGACATATATTAGGCATATCAGATGAAGGACATTGCAACTGCCAAGCATTCACAGCCTCGCCCACTCCCCAAATCTCTACGGAACCCGAACTAGGGTTAATGATTTTTCCGCAAAGAGGGTTTGAAGCATGGACTGACGCCAAAAATGCCGGAAGAGCAACAGATGAAACTTTTCTTACGCCCAATCCTCCATGACGCACTGGTAATGTGGCTTGATTCCAAGCATCATCAACCAACTGACAATTTAGAATTTTGATTAGAGTTTCCTTTAATATCTTATCTAGTTTCATCAATTGTTCTGGAAACTTCCAAAGCATTGAACTTCTCATAGCATATGTAAATTTAGGCACAAATAGACACCACCTCATCACAAATAATGCCATGTGTGTATTTATATGAAACAAACGTTCAGAAGACCGGTGAAACTTTTCAATTTGCTCATCCACGTATGCTGGAATAGATTCGTTCATGAGAGGAACACCTAATAAATTAAAGGACTCGATGGCTACTATTTTAATTCCAGGAGCCAGAGAATCAAATCTAGCAATAATATCATGTTTGTCTGCCTCTGACATCGAACCTGTAATATAAAGTTCACATTTGTCAAAATTCAGTTGCAAACCCATTCCAGCTAGATCATTTATCAAAATTTCCAAATCCGATAAAACGACTGATGCGTTTCCACCTAGCGAGCCATCATCCAAATACCAAATATTTAGAGGTGAAAGAAGTTTCTTGATTATAAAATTTATACCCAAACTAAAAATAACAGGACCCATTGGATCGCCCTGTTGACATCCTACAGAAGATTTTATGGGATGATTGTTATATACTAATATTGATGGCGAGCCATAACATTGTTTTAGAAACGGTAATACCTCTGGAACAATCCTTTCAACTTCCGCTAAAAAGGAACGTCTATCAATGGAATTAAAGGCATTCTTTACGTCTACCTTTAAAAATACCTCCCCATTGCCAGAATTAATGAAAGTTCTCGCTGCATGAACAGCTGCTTCACAACCTCCCTTAGTCCCGAAACCCAGCTGTTTAGGCTGGAACTGCTCCGTAAGCTTGGGTTTAATATTTTTACAACATATTTTCGACACTAAGCGTCTCAAAGTTGTACCCACAGCTATAGGTCTAATGTCATCATTATTTTTCATTAAGGCGCATAAATTAGCACCATAAAATACTTCTTTTATGTCCTCCAAAATACCTCCTGATAACATGTGGTTAACCAGAGACACAAGGCTCTCCAACAAAGCTCTTCCAGAATCACCAGTCGTACTAGATATCAAATCTTTCAAATGTTGTGGAGATAACCCATCCAATCCACTTGCAGACCCATTACGAAAGCTCATAATAGCAACTTCAACATCTCTCGCAAGAATTTGTAGCCCAGGATTTAATTCCTGGGATGGATTTGTTAGTTGTTCCTGAACAGATGCAGTTGGATGCTTGGTTATTAAGGCTTGCAATGTTTCATCATTAAACGGAGCAATGGTCTCATTGGAAAAAATCAGCTGCGCACCGCCTCTTACGTCACCGTCATTTATCTTGGTCTCAATACTCTTAATAATATCAAATTTTGGCCTAGTCCTTCTAATACTTTGATTGTAAAGATTATGTTGGTTTGAAGCAAAAACAATCTCATCAGAACAATTGTTTTTAATTTTCTGTGTAAGCGATATATCACTTTCCTTTTTGTTGTTTACATTGAGAACTTTGTAACTAAAAGTTAAAAGTTGTATCCAACTTAACATATCATTGTTAGAAACCACTTTATCAATGCATTTCCTCAATACTGTAGCCACCGATATCCTGGCCCCCCGTGGAATCCTTTTTATTACTGGAACGTTATTTTTGTTCTGACTCAAAATTTCCCATAGGGGTATGTTATAGTCTGAGTGATCGGAATTTACAGAAATTTCTGATGGATTTATATTGCCATCTACTAAAGGTGAAGATTGAGGTTTATGCACCTTTCCAATATGTATATTTAAACCCCTCTGTCCTCTAAAAAAACGTGGGTGTGCACAACTTGTGCATCGCTCATAACCATCAAATGACATTGTCCCCGCTGCGACATTATGGGAATCCGATACCTGACCTGAAGGGGTCGGCAGTGACATTGAAACCATTAGTCAAATAATGTCATTAAAAAAAAATAACAAACAAATTAATAAACAATTAATTAGACAAATCATAAAATATACAAACATTTCACTTATTCTATTTATAATAATGTCAACCTAATAATTCATACTCACATCTACATATACATGTCGCTAGACAGTACAAATACATAAGCAATATTCCATTAAAAACATACATTAATAATTCATTATAAATTATTTATATCAGACAACAGCTATTACTATTATTATTAAACAATAAGGCAAAAAAAGAGAAAAAAAAACATATACAAAAAGTGAACTGTATTGGTAATCGAACTCGAGCCGCCGTCGTCATCGCCGTATTTTCAAATATGCTACATAAGTTACACCGTCAAGGAACTACCATTATGTGTGAATTCAGCTATAAGTATTATCATTCGTAATAGATCCGTTAACGATTTTAAATTACTGTTGGATGACGTGCACTTTTAATTTTCCGAATACCCACACCACAATAATTATAAAAACATATTGCAATAGTAACGTATCAAGTCAAATTAATTTCATATATATACTTATATACACTTATATATACACTTACTAGTTATTGCACTTTTACTTTATATATTATAATTATCACTTCACTTCTGTGGTGAAGTTATTATCTGTATGTCTATGCCATCTCGCTACATGTATTTAACAAGTAAATTATAACACAACTTGCTTTTTCTTTCTCGAGTTTAATTTTTCACTCCTCATTATATTATGTATATTATTAATACTGTTTAAGTGTCGATATATTTTTTCTTCTTACCACTTAACTGTCCGTAATAAATATTTCGTCAAGTATTTAAATATTTTGGATAAATAGTATTTCTTAACGAGATAACATACATATATACACATTTATCATCACTTATTCTTTAGTTTATAATCAAAATAATACTTGAAACAGGCGTATTTCATTATTCAATTCATTATTTCATATTACGCTGTACAAAGATGTGTTTACTCGGCAGTGATGCCAACTACCCTCCATTTTATTAATTACCCCTAATTATGAATTATCTCAAGAAATATTTTTAATAATTATTTATTAAAAAAAAAGTTAATAAAACAAAAATACGTTTAATACCTTTCATCACAGATAAAACAAAATATTTAAACTCAAAAATTCATGTGACGGTTGATAATATCATTCATTCTGGGATCATACATACTTCTTTTTATGTATAAATCCCCGATAAAGCCCATACAAAAAATAATTAACATACCCTGTAACAAATTCTGATAATATCCCCTGCCTGTTAAAAACTCCGAGTGAATTTTTGTCAACAATTTTAAGCTTTTTATTTGGAATATAAAACGGACAACATCAAAGTATGATGTTTTTATGTCGAGCGATGAATAATTGGGTGTTTAATCTTACATAAAATAAAACTGAATTTTGCATATAAATAAATACAAATAAATAAGGGATAAGCTGAAAACAAATATATTTGGAAATAAAATATTTTATTCGTTTATTTGTGCTCACCACCGCCTTGTACTGCAGAGAGAGAAAGAGAGACCAAACTGAATAATTAACAAATAAAAATAAATGTGCTCACGGCTGTAATTCCCAATGAGAATTACCTATTTATAGACTGTTACCATTGCATCAACATAACATTCGACATGTCCATACCCACATTTCGCCGAGCATTTTTGAATCAAGAGAGTTTATCGGCTTCACTCGGATTTATTTCATAAAATTAATCAGAAATTTAAATTGACATACAATGTTTTCGGTGAAAAAACGTGTTTCAATTTTAAATTTATTAAGGCTAGCGATAGTAGGGATGGACGATATATATCATATGGATATGTTGGCCTAATATTGGATAATTTTGCCTATAGATCAATATATTGATTAACATTGTATCTAATAATAGAAAGATTTTTTTGTTGCTGAACTTTTCTTTACAATGCCCTTTTTTTAAAAACCATAAATATATATTGATTGTATATATTTATAATGATAATGATAATTCTTTATTGTATTGCAATCAAATATATAGTAATGATTTCATATATATTTTTATTATAGTTTAATACTTTATTAAAAGCAAACTAAATTGCTACATCACACAACCGATATTACACATGTGTAAACGGTAGTAAACACCGTTAAAAATCTAATTATTAAGCTTTCAGCGCATTGGTGTTCTCGGCTACGACGCCGTTAGCTTAGCATTATTCCACTTGCAAAAATAATCTAATTAGGCTGGTAGTAAGGCGCCCATACTATAAATGTAAACGTTGAATGTTACATTGTTATCTTCTCTTTTTACCTTACAGTTTATTTTATATAAATTTATTTACTTCGGCCATGTGGTCCCGACATCGAATAGGCTACCCCTTTCTTTCCCATGGGTTTTGTAACAGACGGCTAAGGTAGGGCGTCGAACAGGCAGCAGCGTCCTTAAAACATCTCTAAAGCCTTACTGCGGTTAATAATCTGCTTGTCAAGTATGGCAAAATCCTCCAAGGAGAAGGCTTATGTTCAGCAGCGGACAGTTAAAGGCTGATATGATGATGATGATTTACTTCTTTTGTTCAATATATTTATCGCCCAACAGTTATCATTACGTTCATTTATAAATATATATGTAATGGTGATATTAGATGAACAAAAAATAAAATAAAACCTAAATAAAGAGCCGACATAGTGCGGCGAACAGTTAAGTGTGGAACGTTCTCTCTTCGGTATACATGGATCCTTTCATCTTTATGTTTTAAAATGTAATAGTAATTTAAATAACATAACATACCCACTTATATATATATATATATATATATATATATATATATATATATATATATATATATATATATATATATATTTGGGCACATATATATATGCTACATGTACATGCTTTTCCTTTGTTTAATTAACAGTTTTATTTATTCTACTGGGAACGCTAGCGCCTCTGCCCTGAGAAGGTGGGCGTTGACAGCCACGACACAGTTATTTTTAACTAATGTGGCTGTTATCGTACACTACCCTACTTTTGTAATTTTTTATGGTTCCAATAAATACATTTAATTAATTTTAATATATCTATACCTCTTTACAATTGATTACCATGTAATCGTATTACTTAATCATTGCTGCGGATGTGTGAACTACAGCAACTTAGATTTTATTTTATTTATATATAATTTAACCTAACTTTATGGGCACTCATTGTTATAGTTTATTTAATACTTACACTTACATTACTTACATACACCCACTCTAACTTGCTTACCTTGCTTTAGAATTATAATTTTCATTTATATAATTAAAATTCGTTATAGGCTGTATTTATACAAGACTAACATGTAAGTTATTTTTAAGAGCTGTGGATTTTGTAGTAAATAAATAAATAAAGTTGTATCATAATTTTATTTGTCGCTTATTTTATTAAATATTTGATTAAACAAGTCCCAACCTAATACTTCGTGGTCTTTATTAATGATTTTAACTGTTTAATGCAAATAAACTTATTTCACTTGTTTTCAGTCAGAAAGATTTGTTCGCATGTTGTACTATAATAAATAAATAAATATTTGTATTAAATCATTTTGTTCACAACTAAGCACAATTCAATTTAAAATCACAACATTCCCATGTATAATAAATACCAGAAAACAAAACATAATTCGTGTACATACCATCGAATCACCACGCCCAAACAACAAAAAAATTTATGAAAGATGATGATTATGTTCACAATTTTAACGGAATCCAAAAAAGAAGAAATTTTTTGTTGTTTGTGTGTAGGTTACGCAATATTTTTCTCAATGTTAGTGATTCTTTAGGTGTAAGATTTTTACCCTTGAACATTCTACAGTTTTCTTTCAGCTTCTCAAAGATTGACTAAGAGATCCCTCTATGGAATAAGTCTGCCATTATATATAAAATCTTTTAATGTGTCCAATGTAAATTATGTACAATAAAGATTATACAATATAATATAATTCTTTTTCAGTTAAAAATCCCGTAGGTTTGATATCTTTCAACTACGCTAAGCATCTTATTTTTTTTTAAGTACAAATATTAACCGAAATGTATCTACTGACAAATATAGTTTTTTTTCTTGTTTGCTTCATTAATTGTATTGTGGTCGCACATTGTTTTTACGTGATAACTACAGTCTACGATAATACCCAACGACATCTCATTCATCAAAATCCGTCAAGTATTTTCGTCGCTGTAAGCTACTAATGAAACTCACATAATATATCTACATTTTATATATATAAACTGGACAACGAGAGTTTAATGAACTTTCTCGGTCTGCTCGCAAAAATAATTTAAAACATTGTCTAAACAGAGATTAACAAAATTACGTCTAAGTGTACGATATTTTTTTAATCAGCATAATAATGTGTATTTATAATTTTATGTGTCAAAGTTTATAAATGATTATAATACAATTAATAACTTAAAACACATTTTATATTAAAAAAGAAAGGTTCTTTTGTTTATGCACATACAGATTTTAAATACCCTTCGACTTCACTCGAAAGTCTTCAGGATGATTATGGTACTTACATCACAGCATCTCGCCTCACAGTGCTAACATATGATTATATAAAAAAATAAGTTTAAAAAATATCTTCAGTTCTACATATGATACACATAAAATATGGTCCATATGTTATGTGGTCCACCATGGCGCAAAAAAGGAGTGTATTGTTTACAATACACTCCTTTTTTGCGCCGTTATGTAAAAGTCACCGCAATGTGGGCGAATTGCCAACATTTCCATCAACCGGACACCGCAGTGACGACGCTGGCTAATATATCATTGCTGTTTCAACACTATATATACATATATGTTTCCTTTAATGACCAAAACTTAATAATGCCTGTATGTGTGGTAAGTAAATAAAAATATAATATTTGCATTTGTATCGATTGCAGGATTATTTTTAAAACTTATGTTCAGATTTTTCCGCCGTACGCCATACATAAACAATATATCTCTTAATATTATCAACAATAATATCAACTTAATATTATCTGTACATACTGGTAACCCGATTTACACACATATGAATAAAAGTCAAATTTTTAAGAAAGCATTTATATAAAGACACTCTAAGGTTTTGTGTGTATAAATACAAGTGACACTGAAATCTTCTTGAAACTTCCATTCTACAACATGAGTAACAAAAAATAGCAAAAACTTAACTTTTACTATTGATAGGCATATTAGTACAATACTAATATGCAGATAAGTTTTATTTATAATGAATCAATTACTTCAATTTTACCCTATATCATAGATATATTCAAAAGAAGGGTGTCATGTTCACCCCTCCAGAATTATCTGATACTCATCAGAAGGGCAAGAGCACAGCTTTCAGCTATAGACAAAGAGACGTCTGAGAGTACACATGTGGAATTTTATAAAAGGCCAACTTCCTCCCCCCCCCCCTTCATACTAAGAAGTAAACGTAAATACGTCGATGCTCTGTATTTTAATACAAGAAACTGTCAAGGATTCGATTACAGTATCTAAAGATTATACCAAGGTAAGTTTGAATGGCTCTCACGTCCTGACGATCCTGTGCAAAGTATATTGTAATGCCGCACTGTGAATTTCTAGAGCATAATATAGCCTATTATCCCGCGCATTATCCTGGTTATATCCGGATACGACATTTCACCTGGAGGATACGGGAAGCTACTGGTATTTTAAATAAAGCGTTTGTCATTTGACATTCGCAACCCATTGAGTACTTTTATCATTTACCTCAGCGTAGTGTCACGATACGACACGATTTTATCGTCACGAGATAATAGGAAAGCAAAATACAAAGTTGCTAGCTTTTACCCGCGAGTTCGTCCGCGTGACTAGGATATGTGTACTAACTGGCGTAAATGTGGCCTATATATCTTTCTCTATCTATATAGTGTACACAAAATTTTATCATAATTGATTAAGAAATAACAAATGAATTGATAAATAAATAATAAATAACAAATCAGAGAGAGACTTTGTACAAAAGTCGATTGCTTGGGTACCTCTGTCCCATTCGCGTTTCAACCGTGAAGCAGTTGTGTTTGCATGGGTGTTTTTCTGTTTGAAGGGTACGATATGGCGTGAATTTACTGGGTACAGAGAAATAACACCTGAGTCCTCAGAAATGGCAACTCACGGGGGGTATCATGGGCGAAACAATATACTCTGTTATGTCCATGGTACTGCTCATGTCTATAGGTGACGGTTACCACTTTCCATCAGGTGGACCGTCAGCTTGTTTGCCATTCTAAGTTGTATTATTGTATAAAAAAAAAAACATCAAATCGCAATCAAATAATATCCGTTAGGCTATCACAGATAATCCTTATAAAGTTATGAACTGTGACATTGCGTGAGAAAATTCCATTAATTGAATAACAAACAACATTCCAAGATCATTAATCAAAATATCAAACTTACACATTAATAATAGCAACAGAAAGTAGGTTTGTTACAATAAACTTTTATAAAGTAGTTAAATAAAGTTAGACTGTTAAGTTTTCTTAAACTTTTAACGTCACTTAATTCTGAAACGTTTATGGTAATTACTGCTAGCGAACGTGTTATTGTTAGCTTTGTTTTATGACAAACTAAGCTGAAGTTGGAAAATGTGATTTGTGGCTTGTTACATTACTTGATGTGCAATAGCTCTAGGTCCTAGTTGGAGCTAGGGTTGTTACCTGTACGTACGATTATATTAACTTTTATTCTGAAATTATTTATTCTTTTATTTGGTTTCTTATTTAGTTTAAATAATTTTATGACTGTTATATATTGACGCTACGTAGTCAAAGTTCACAGAAAGATGACATTCATCTTTTATAAACATATATGCGCACGCCCATTTTCACTTCATTAGGTAGTTAATAGTACATTACTGCAACGGCCAGCAACTGAGGCTTTGGTTTTTTTTTTTTCAATAAACAGCTTTCTATTTGAAAGCCAGTTCGAAATTTAAATAAAACCTTTTATTAGTTACCTATTTGGTAGCCATGTTTCGAAGTAAAAGGTCATTCCATTTTTAAATTACAGGACAGATGAGTTTACATAGTAATTTATCTGGCCACAAAACACGACAGATATGGATTTTCATACAACTTTTGCCGGCCGCTGCCCGCATGTATCTGGCCAGTACGGCAATTTTGATTTATCTCGAAGAAGATTGTCAAAATAATGCTGACTTTTTCAAGCATGTTTGAGAAAAATCTATATACATTAAAGAGGATGCTGATTGAATGATTGTTCCATATATCAACGCACAGCCGAAACTATATAAATATATAATGAATAATAAGAACAAAATTTAAAAAAATTTACCCTTAAAGGGATAAAACGAGGGTTGAATATTTGTATAAAATTGCGTCACTACAGAAGTTAAAAACGTAAAATTTAAACGTTTAGAGAACATGAAATCGAATACCATACGCGAAAGAAGCCGCGGGAAAAAATTTGTTATTAACAAAGATGTGTTTTATAACGAATATTTTCTTTATTTTTTTATATAAAAAAATTAAGAACTTTAAAAAAGTTGTTGTAGTAGACAAAATTAGTATGAGACTGCCGTGGAATAATCTTAAAGTAAAAAAAAATTATAATAAATACAGGCCAATTGAAAAAACCCGAACCTTTTAGTCAATTCAAAATTATATAAAGATTTTATAACAACTTTTTTATGAACATATGTGTTCCAATTTCAAATAATCATATGCACAGATAGCGAATCCCGAATAATATGGGTGGGATTTGACCCGGTTTTAATTAAACCATTGTCGGGTACCCTCGGCGCTAATAACTAAGCTTAGTTTAACTACACCACTAATGATCTTTCAACATTCCACTTGTATTTGAAGTATTACAATGACATATCTACTCCACAAATGACCCAAACAAGCAACCAAAATGCCATAAATTATATATACATGGACTTATAAACATTGTATGCTAGTTGGGTGCAATTAATGTTGCCTATCTTTATTTATGATTAGCATGACATCAACTTATATTTGATGTACCTATTTATGGGTAACTTGATAGTTATATTAATAACATAATTAAAATAATAAAAAATATTTTTCAACCAACTTCAAAAAGAAGAAGGTTCTGAATTCGGTTGTATTTTTTATGTCTGTTACTTGTTCATAACTCTACAGTAATTGGCGATGGAGTATACCGTTTTAATCTGAAAGTTATAGTTTAATTTTTATATCAAAATAAGTAGTTTTTTTTATCAAAATAAATTATTTTGCACGACTAAATACCTTTTTTTTTGGAACACAACTTATCAGTTTTATATTTTAAATGAAAAATTTATACGGTATAAATCTATACTACATCGTATAAACTTTTTATATTTATTAGCATGTGACTATATTTGGATATTTACAAAAATATAGATACTTTCTATAAGAACAGAGTTATCAACTTAACGTTGATTACGTACCGTGGAACCGCACCAGAATATTATCAGGATAAGATACATCAATTCAGTTCATTGCATATGCAATGTCATTTATGCTGTAAGTACCTATATCTAAACTCAATTTCAACTGAATGTCAACTTCATTATTTTAAGAAATATATTCCCATCCCTACTCATCTCGAATGTTCGCATCTCGACCTCGTATGACCTTCGTCATTTCACGCCAGCCCTATGCCAACTCGAATATCAGGCCTGTTCTCATTTGAAAATCCCGCAGCCCGCAGCTCGCCTCGCACCGGAATTTGCATTCATTGCGAAGCAAACTTTTCACAATGTGCGCCCTGGATTTGTCTATCGCCTAAATAGCTTTGAGTTATATTATCTGTGCTGTGTATAATATATAAGGTGGCATAATTAAATATGGAACACAAGGGTGATTTTTACGCAATCGAATTGGAGATAAACTGAACACAGGCATCTTATCTTACTTTACTCATTATATTAGCCACCAACAGTCCTCTTCTGGACAAAGGCCTCCTCCATAAGAAGAGTTTTGCCAGTAGTTGTCACGCTTGGCAGCCGGTTTGATTGATTGGCAACCGCCATTAGTCTTTGGTGATATTTTAAGAAGGATATTGCTGCCCGTCGATTATTAAATTCCCTTAGTCGCCTCTTACGTCACCCACCAAAAAGAAGGAGTGACCTATTGAATGGCGGGGCCTCACGGTAATCTTATATTACTAATATATTATAAAAAATTTAAATATAACTAGATGAATTCTATATATGGGAGTTATTTAGAAAAAAATAATATGAGGGGTCTTAATAAGACCAATTAAGACTAAAATTATTATTTAAAAAAAAAATTATCTGTACATATATCTGTACATTTGTTCCGATATCACAAAAAAATTACTGCACCAAATTGGATGCAAATTTCACAATTCTGTTCCTGATTATCTAAATCAATAAATAATGTATGTTTTATCTTGATACATCATCTAGAATTGGTCATTAGTTTTCCTACTTCTAAAATCCATGCATACGAAGTAGCGGACAAAAAGCTTGTCAAATATAGAAATAAGGTATCGTCCATTAAATTAAGGAACAGCGGGATGACCTTTGGTGCAATCGAATTGGGATCAAATCGATAACGAATCGAATAGACATTAAGTTGTAATTAAGATAGTGTCCAGTTGAGACTTATTTATTGAGCATCGTTTAATCGTGTTTCACCCGTGAAAAGGACCCTTGTTTTTTATTAATCTCTAAAAAATAGGGGTCGAAGAATGACAAAAATATTTTTTTCAAGACACTTATCATCATCATCATCTCAGCCATTAATTGTCCACTGCCAAACATATGCTTCACACATAACGAGGGTTTTGCTAGTAGTTGCCAAGTGTGCCAAAAACCTCCGTTTTTGGCGGGTTAAGGCGGGTTGGCAAGCGCAGTTAGGATTTTGATGATGTTTTAAGAGGGACGCTGCTGCTCATCCCTCGACCTTTAAATTCTCTTAGTTGCCTCTTACGACACATATGGAAAAGAAGAGGGTAGCCTATTCTATGCCGGGGCCACACGACAGAATGGGCATAGAATTTTTCATCGTTTTTGAACAAATGTTTTACGTACAAAATAATTTTATAATACATTTTTGTGTTAGAACACTCCCTAAAAAGATGCTAATGATTTCAATTTCTCTCTATACCTGTACCTATTCAAAGAATCTATTATTCTGTGTGGTAAACCCATGTTCAGTAATAGAATGTCGATGTAATGTACGTGAGTTATTTTACAATTTTATTATACCTACCTCCCGGAACCTCATGTCTCCCGTTCTAAAAAATAAGATAGCTACGTAGTAGGTCACAATATATGTATACAACCTTTGGAAGTTTCTAGACCCTTAGCTTTTATTGTACTCACTGCCTACTACTTTAGACCAAGACATTTTTTTCTTTATATATTTGCTTAAAAACTTGTTGTTGTTTCAATTCATCTGTATATTTTATGTATATAATACATGGTACTGAACCGACTTTGATTATTCCTTTATACATTTTACAATCTTTTTACAAATTTTAATGAAACATACAACGGTAAATCACCTAACGGCTCACTTAATGAAAGGAAATAACCGTCATGAAATAACATGAACAGCACCACGAACTCAAAATATATTGTGCTAGCACTCATACGTTAACCAAGAATGGTGAATATTAGAGGAAACGTAATGGGTACAGAGGTACCCAGACCCTCCTGTATTGACTTTTACATTTGACAATTAAATTTTAGTCACAAAAATATGTTTAATGTCCCATTTTTACGATTTTAAAACAAAACATTGTAAATAGGTAATTTTGCACCTGATTTAATGTTGCAACACGTTTTATGACGATTTACTGCCAAACTGTTTATATATTACGTAAGTTATAAAAATTCATGACTCATCAATATAACTACATACAGATATTAGAAGAATGTCTATCAGAATGCCAATAACTTTTGCATTTGGTATTCACCAAATATAATTCGTATCAGAGCCTCGATAAAGCATCTTCCTCGGCTTGACTTCCTCAAATAAATAGGACAACATAACTTTTACGATCGGCGGCGACGCAGGGCGAATAAATTTCATTTATTCATCACGGGGAGGTGGGTAACCAAGCAGAGAAATTATTTTAAGCCGCGACAATAGTATCCACAGTCCGCCACCATTTCGTTTCAGCGTAATTAGATTCGTTTGCGCATACTACGCTCACGTGCTTTTGATATTTGCTTGTAATTACCGTTTTTTAATTTTTCGTTTCCGCGTACGACTCATTTCTTCTTTATTTCGTTTTTATTATTTAAAAACTGCATCTATCAATCGACCATTTACGGTACAAAAAGCTTAGAGAGTTATTTCGTTTATTCCTGTTTCAATGATATAAATAGTTATACTACTCCGACAACTAAATATTTAATTATATTATATTATTTTTTTATCCAACGAAAAATATATCGTATTTATATTATATACGCATGTTTAAAAAAGAAGTCTCATTCTCAGTATTTGATTATATAATAATTTATTTAACTTTATTATACACACTGACAGCATATAAAATTATGACAAAAGTAAATAAATGTACAAAGGCGAGCTTAACTCTGAAAGAGTTCTCTTCCCGCAAACCCAAAGTGGAGGAGGAGGAGGAGGAATGTATGTTTCAAACATAATTGTTCTCTACTGATCATAAGCCGCCCCTATAGATTGCAATCAGAAAGGACATTTTATACCCACGTCGAATGTCATAAGAGTAGATTTTGCGACTGAAGAAACAAATCGCTATATTCCAGTGCAAAAGAAAACTAAGACAGGCGAGCATAGTGATAATTTACTAATATAGAGGATATTTTACGTAGAAAGATTCATGCCCAATAGTGGTACATTAAAAAATTCATACGACGATAATGAGCCTGAAATAATAATTAATACACTAGGGGGGAAAGGAATTGTTAGTAATGGAGACTAAAAATCCCATTGCTAGCAATATACCTAACTAGGTCGACCTCCTCGCGGTTCTCCTTAGAAACTATCATGGTTAATTCCTGATGAATTCATCATGATGGGCTAACTGGCCAGTTTTCATCCTCATCGATCACCCTTCACTGGTGCTCCGCCAACATATACCGTTAGCGCAGGCGGGGTTACCAATCCATTTTCATTCAACAAAAAAAAATTAATACTGATGATAAAACTTTTATGACCAATCACTTAACAAACTCAAAACCTTTAATGAAATTTTCTATTAGTTCTATTCCAAAATCTAATCTAATCGTAATTAATTGTTATAATATTAAAAGACGAATAATTAAGCATTACAATGTAAATAAAAACACGAAAAGGTAAATAGATTACAAAACTAAATATAAAATGATAATTAAGTAGTTTATTAACATAGCTTAATTTATTCGCAAGTAAACAAAGAGACACGAACTAATTTCCGAGCAAATTTTAACTACATTTTCTCTAATTTTAAATAAACATAAAAATTTCTTTTAACGATTACAAAATTCTGTAAAAACTAAATTAAAATAAAATTTATAATTTGAGCACCTTATTTAGTTTATTCACTTTGTCCTTGAGAAAAACCTACAAGTATCAAGTGTATTTATCTGTATGTATACAAACAAAACAAGTAGGCAGTGGATAAGAACAGACGAAAAGGATTTTATGATTAAGCCGAACCTTTCTATTATCACCGTCTTAACTAATGTCTCTGTTCCCTGACTCTATAGTACTTACAGGTAAGCATCTCGCCTTATTTCATATAATAACTCCAGTATTGATTTAGTAATTTTCGCTGTATTTTGTTACAGCTATAATTATTGAATCACTATCATCCACCGCAACCTTTTATTTTTTTAACGGACTGCAATAAAAGGAGTGTCTTGGAAGTGACATTAACCGTGTGGTCACGACATAGAACCACCTCTTCCTTTCCTGTGGGTGTCGTAAGAGACGACTAAGGAAATTTAACGATCGAAGAATAGATAGCAGCATCCCTCTTAAAACATCTCCAAAGCCTAACTCTACGGTAGCCAAGTATTAGCAAAACTATGTGGAGGCTTATGTTCAGCAGTACACTTTTCCTTCTGGCAGTTTACAATTGGGGGAAATTTTACTGTAATTGCCACGCTTGGCAGGCAAATTAGCAGCCGCAGTTAAGCTTTGGTGATGTTTTGAGAGGGACGCTGCTACCTAACCCTCGACTATTGAGAGGAAAGGAATTGTTAGCAATGGAGTTCGACATTGCTAACAATATGCCCTATCAGGTCGACCTCCACGTGGTTCCCCCTGGAAACCATCGTGAACAATTCTTGTTGAATTCGTCACGATGGGCTGACTGACCTGCTTCATCCAATCAATGTGACATTTGCATGCTATTCTGTAATGGCTAAATAGGCACGAAACTTTATGTAATATAAGACCACTGATACCTACCCTATTTAAAGCAAATAAATTTATTATTATTATTATTATCCTCACCTATCATCCTTCACTGGTGCCCCGCCGGTGTATACCAATAGCGCGGGTGGGGTTACCATTCCATTATCACCCATTAAAAAAAAACCCTCGACTATTAAGTTCATAAGATATAAGTTCTCTTAATCGCCACTTACGACAACCACGAGAAAGTAATGAGTGGCCCATTCTATGCCTGAATCACACGGCACTTTATTTCATTAGTAGAAATGAAATTATTTTTAATACTGACCAACTCAATGAGCTATATGCAATTAAATATTAACACAATTTAAAAGTACTTGTACCTAATAGAAGCAATTAATATAATGCAAATTAGCTAAATATAACGATACGAACTACTATCTCGAGCCAAGTACTATAAATAAGACATTAATGAAATATCAAGCGGACTCGATACTAGAATTAGAAATAGAATCAATGCGTAGTACAATTTTGTACTTAGTTTGTAATCCAAGATTTTAATAATATTTCTAAATGAATTTTCAATTATACTATAAATTGCCAAGCGTTTAATACTAATATTATAAATACGAAAGTGACTTTGTTCTAAATCACTGAATCGATTATGATAAATTTTGGCATAGAAATAGATGTGACTATGGAAATAGTTATAGGCTTCTTTTTCTTGCAAAAAAACGTATATAGAGTGAAGTGAGCTAATTTTATGAAACTTTTTATTGTGTTGTTCGATTTGTTTCAAACTCTGCAGAATTATTATGTATAATTCATAATTAAAGTATAGATAAATAATACTCTTAATTGTTTTCTCCAAAAGATTACAAAAGTAAAGTTATTATAAATATAAACAATTACAAGAAATGATCACAATGGGAAAACAATAAGCGACCTTTATATATATTTCTTTCTTCAAACTACTCTTTAATATATAATGGGAATATGTTTCTTTTTGTAACTATTTAATTTACTTCCGCCTATAGGTACTAACTATTCGAATTGTTGAACAATATTAATATTAAAGCGAACGTAACCGCGGAATGAAGCTAGTTATAAATAAAATGTTTAACATTTATTAATGCTGTCCTAAGCAAATACGTCTTTTAAAGTTGTGTCAACAATTTGTTTGATGTTATATTGTAGGTACAGTGAAATTATAATAATAGTACAATGATGTTTAAACTTAGTTTTAAAATAATTATTATAATATAAATACATATTTTTAAATAATTCCGAATAAAGTTGAAACAATTGCCGACATCAACGAACACAGTAAGTCCATAGTAGTTGATAAAACATTACAACACAATTATAATTGCCATAATAGAACATTTATTTTTCCAATTTTTGTAGATTTAGGGAAATTACATGCTGAAGTAAAGGAACTACAAATTTCAAATGCAGTTTGACTTCGTAAGTGACTAACGCTGACATAAATAATTACTATACAGTATTACATAGCTCGAAGAACCAACAACCGATGAGGTAGAAAGGTTCTTAAGTATCGACTCTGTACAGACATATGCAGTGTAGGACAACCGCCTACTAGATGGAGTGACAACCTCAATTGCATTCCAGGAAATCAGTGGATTCAGGTAGCTCAGGACCATTCTTTATGGCAGTCTATGGGAGAGCCCTATATTCTGCAGTGGATAGGTAATAATAATAATAGTAAATAAATAAATATATTTATTTCTCTCACAAAATAACAACATAATAAAACTAACAGCTATATAGGTTACTATTTAAAATGGGTAATGGCTGAGATGATGACTCCCGGTAGTTACTATTACTCAAGCATTACTCCTGCAATACTCTTAAGTTAATAATATTACAATATAATATAGTATAATAATAATAAAGTAATTTATTTTCTTCACTATACCAGTAGTACATCTATTATATTCGATATAAGTTATTACAAGAGATTTATTTTTCTAGATTACACAATTTAATGTATTATGAATAACTAATATCTGATGTTGGATAAACGCCTGTTATAAATCACCATATCCTCACCCCGCAGTGTTGGAACTATTACACAATTTGATCTGGATATGGATATAATAACAAGATTAATAATTTTTTTATACAACTTAGAATGGCAAACAAGCTGACGGCCCACCTGATGGAAAGTGGTAACCGTCGCTTATAGACATGAGCAATACCATGGACATGACAGAACATACTGTTTCGCCCATGATACCCCCCATGCGTTGCCATTCCTGAGGACTCAGGTGTTATTCCTCTGTACCCAGTAAATTCACGCCGTATTCCACCCTTCAAACCGAAACACAGCCATGCAAACACAGCTGCTTCACGGTTAAAACACTTTTGTACAAAGTCTCCCTCTGGTGACATAACATAACTAAGATTTTATATTCGATATATCCTACACACACTTACAAATACATAATTTTAATAATATTTTCATACTGTTATAATGTAAATAAATAAATTTAATATGTAAATTTAGTAAGTTTCCATGTCATCATACGTTAGACTGAATAACCATGTTTTAAGTACAGTTTTACAAAGAAGTACGAATATATATATATATATATATAATATAATTAAAATCCAATTTATGTTATTTTAGAATTAGAGGAAACAGAAAAATCTTTGTAAAAGCATTGTTCTAAAGCGATATTTCCGTGTGGATCCGGCATAAAATAGGCTACCACTTCCTTTTCCGTTTTCCACTAAGGGAGGACGAGGAATAGGCAGCAGCGTCCCTCTTGAAACATCGCTAAGGCCTAACTGCGGTTGCCAAACCACCTGCCAAGTGTGACAACTACTGGCAGGGCCCACTTAGGGGAAGGCTTATATTCAGCAGTGGACAGTTAAAGGCTGATATGATGATGATCATGTTTTTTGTATACAATATCTTTACCTCTTTTTGAGATGTTAAAATCGGTGGGTTATATTTATATATAGTATAAATATAATCATTTAATATACAGCGAAATGATTATAGTAAACCCAAATTCACGGCTGTAATCCAATTGTAAACAATGCCGCGATCCCTTACATCGGGCGGAGTACGTGTCGTATTCGTGTCAGATGCAACATTCTATTTGGATTTCGTTGAATATGTTTGCTTTTCATAGATACACGCCTTTAAATATGGAGTGAAATTAAATTCTTCGTTTAATTTAAATTTATTAGTATGTACAATAAAAAAAATTGTGTTTAGCTCATATTACATATTAGAGTGTAGGGAAAGTTGTTAGTAATGGGGACTAGTAGTCCCATTACTAATAATGTGCCATGTTAATTCGACCTGAAAATCACCTTGGTTATTGATAATATAGTCACAATGGGACAACTGACCTGTTATCCCTCAATGGTGCCCCGCCAGTGTATACTGACAGGTTGATGAGATTTCCATTCAAATAGTAGCGTGAAAAAGTACTTACAAAGCCGGCATAGTGCGGTCAACCGTTGAGAGTTTAATAATTCTCTCTTCAGTTGATCGTATTCATGAACCGTATTGTCTCTGTGCTCGCTCAGAATATTGTGGTCACACATCAGCCTATAATAAAAAAAAACTATTAAAAAATATGGTGTAACTAAAATTATGTAACAGACAATGCACTGCCGCTACAAGTGAAAGGCGCATTAACCTATTTTATACTGCTGAAAACGGCAGACAAGTTGACGGCCCATGTAATGGAAACTGGAAACCATTACAAGACCATGAACAACCTCTGTTATAATACAGAGTCAAATTTATCATTTTTGACTGAATATTGAACAAATAGATTCTCTATTCTATGAATTTAAATTCGAATATATGCGTATATATAGGATTAATTTAGATCTTTACACAATGTTTCATATTTATTTATTTGCAACAGCAACCCGCATGTCAAGCGTAACAATAGAAAGTGAACGGCTGATATAATAACAAAATAATAATAGCAACATAATGACATGATCACGTGCACATTCTTTAACACCGACAAGTTTAATATTACCTTAAAAGAGACTCTGATTTAATATCCGGTAATCTGGAAAATACACATGTGACCACGTTACAAAGACTCAACAGTAAAACTTGTAAATTCATTTTCGTTACTGACATTTTATAGCAATTAATATTTTTATTCTGTAGACTTTGTAGCCATTTCGATTATAATTACAACAACTTATTCTTTTTATTTAATAAATTAAAAAAGAAACCAAAGATATATAACGGAAAATAATATCGGAAATATTTTGATATTGCCTTTGTATGTCTTTACCCTATTAAGAAACCTTAAACCTTACCCTAATAAAATATTGAAGGCAAAACGGCATAACGCGTAGAGAAAAGTTTTTCCTTAAGTTATTTTTTCAGGAATATTTCAATTTTATTGCGGCAACTTGCCACTAACGATGTTTTTCAGGATATGGTAAATCTCCTTTTTCTATCCATAAATGAATTCTCTCATCCAAAACATACGGACACCCATAGCTATAGTTTTGAAATAACAATTAAAACTTCTATTGTCGCTTTTGGTGTCCATGAGTGGAATCAAGCAGCTTAATCAAGCACACATATTTTACTACCTGTAAGACAAAGTGAAAATATACTCACTTATCTCAGCCCCTTGACCGTTTGCGGACCCTTAATGTAACACTATCGAAATTTCGAAAAGATTAATGGGCAGTACATTACTAGAGGGAGAGTTTGCACAAAAGACGTCTGGGTTTCGATACAAAGAGTACTCGTATGATATGGCCGTGAAATTATAGAGTATAGAGGTATAGCATCTTAATCCTTAAAAATGACAACGCCTAAGAGGTATTCTTTGATGTTCATATCTATAGAGAGCCATTACCACTTTCCATTAAGGTGGCCGTCTGCTTGTTTACCATTAGAGGCAGTATAAAAATAAAATAAATGTGCAGGAGTTGTTCTTGGCGGCGTTTCCTAATATCAAAATCAGAATAGAAATAAAATTTATTTAAATAGACTTGTTTACAAGCTTTTTAAATAGTCATTTTTATTATTCTGCCGTAGAGTTTAGATTTTCGGATATCCACAGTACTTATAATGAAAGGAAACTTATTATAATACCTAAATAAATAATAGTAGAATTTGTTATTTTAGTAAGTAATAGCTTTCTAAGACGGGGATGTAAACTGTATAAACAAGAAACTCGGTACCTAATTTAAATGTAGATTTGTTCAGTAGTTATTCATGGGCAAGATTCAAAAGTATCTTAATTAAGGTTAGTCTATTATACTGTCTATGACTGGTTACTTAGTTCTTGAACCAATTATTGATATAGAAAACTATAGGCCTATTGTTGTAAGCATATTTACTAAATAAATAAATAAAAAACCTACCAAGAGAGATCACATAATAACTGTACCAAAATTTAATAAAATTTTGAATTTGTGTACTTGGCTGTGTTGCGGTTTTTTTTTGTCTAGGAAATATGATCCGTTTTATAACGAGCGCACTACGTTAATTGAGACGCAATAAAATTATTAGACGGGCATAATTTAAAAATGGACTACAGGGATTACAATTTACTTAAACGAAATAAAAAAATAAATACAATAGAGAATGCTATAAAGCATTAAGTCTGCCTTTTGTAGATACTAAACATTTTTTTGTAATATGGTCAATAATAATAATAATAAATCTTTTATTTTCAGGTATATATCCATAGTTTACATATATTATGATTAAAATTTCCTTTTAAGTAAATACAATTTTTACATTATTAATTATACCTACAAACTATTATTATATTTTTAAACTATACATTAATTATAAAATACCAATTTAAATCAATAGGATTACTTATTGTCATTAATCTTTCATGAAATTTTGCCTTACACTTACGTAAAATAGCAAAAAAATCATTAACCCTGTTCTTTGCAAATATGCCAGACGCACTACACTGCCATAGCAAGTTGAGCATCGCTCGGAATGCGTTATTGTATTGAACACACAGTGTGTTATAAGATCTCTTCGTATAACTATACAAAATCAATAAATAAAAAAATAAAAAGGCATAAATTAAAATAATATCTTTTATTAATTATTAAAAGCATAATCATTATCAAAGCATAAGTAATTAAATAATTAATGACACATTTAACACTTAAGGAACCTATAATTATACTATGTCAATGCCAACTTGTAACAAAATGGTTTATGCTAATGAATATATTCTTGGTAGGGCTCGTACACTTCTCCGAATTTGAGATGGTAATGTCATTGAATCGCTGCTACGGTCAGATTAAACTTGTCAGTTACTTAATCAAGTTACACAGTGTATTTTACCCTAAAGTTTCCTACAAATATGTCTACTTCCTTAACGTAATCTTTACTTATATGTTAGGCTCATTTACACTAATGTAATTTAAAATTCTATAAAAAAAACTGAAATCAGTCTCTCGTTTAAATACTGTGACGTAATCAAACCTAAACCTGGCCGTGTGGTCCCAGCATAGAATAGGTCGCCCTTTCCTTTCCCATGGGTATCTTAAGAGTCGACTAAAGGAGAGCGAGGGATGGGCAGCAGCGTCTCTCTTAAAAGATCTCTAAAGCCTGACTGCAGTTGCCAGTCCGCCTGCCAAACGTGACAACTACTGGCAAAACCCCCCAAGGGGGAAGCCTATGCTCAGCAGTGGACAATCAGACATAAGTCTATTTAAAATTTTAAATAGATATGATTTGTAGTTGCTGAGATAACAGCACTGTGACTGACGGATAGAAGGAAGAAAAGCCAGACAAAGTCGCACTATTAGGGTTTGTAATTTTTTGGTACGGAACCCAAAAATAATGGTTAAATCGGTTCAATATGGGCTACGCAAAATATAGTAAAATATGTCCACATAAATCACCGCCTTTTTATAAATCGGTTAAAAATAAACAGACATCTATGTTGAATAATCGATATTAAAATCATTAAGTAAAGTAGGTACTCAAGATTGGATCTTCGATTTGTATTTCAATTAACTTTCCTCAAAGATTCGTGTACTTTCGCAGATAGGTTATCTACCTTTTTTCATTCAAAGCAAGGCATAGAACCCGCTATATAGAAAGCTTACATTCCAAACAGATCTGAACTAATTAACTAAGGGAAGATTCATCAAAAAGCCAAAAAAATATTAAACAAATTAACAAATGTAATAAAATAGCCCGTGCTAAGAAAAACGCCACTCTTTAATATTTACTTTCCTCTTTTTATAACACAGGAGGCAAACGAGCATGCGGCTCACCCTCACTGACTCAGTGACTAACGCTGCCCATAACAACGAAGGAACTACAGGTGTGCTTTCGGGCTTTTAAAATGAAATAGGTAAATATGCTCATTTCTTGAAAGTTACGATGCTTCTAGCAGCAGTATTTCCGAACTGATATGATCAGTTCGGAAATACTGCTGCTAGAAGTTGATTCCAAAGCGTGGCATATTATTATTTTACATTAGCCATTTATTTCGGCGTTTCCCGCTTCTAACTATGTAGTTCCTGTATATCATTCACATTGGAATCCTTCAACAATCCAGTTTTATATTGTATTATACACTTAAATGATAGTTACATACCTAATACCTTCACAAAGTTTCAGCCAATCCAACTGATCGGTTATTTTATAGCATTTAATATGTGATTCTTTAGATTGATATAACTTTTTTATTTATGACTGACTGATTAAAATAAAACAAACATTAAATGTTAAGTGGAACAAACCGCAATGCATTAGTGAAAACCGCATTCAAATCGGTTAAACCGTTTCTGAAATTAGCATGCCCAAACGTACAGACAAACAGACAAAAATTCTAAATATCATTGTTTTAGGTTCTATTGCATTCATAAAGCTGCCCTATAATAGTTTTTCTTATATATCTTCCATGTACAGACAGCGATTAGTTAAAATTTAATTATATGTATTGGTTAATTTAAAAATTAATTATCAACACAATTTAAATTTACTCAAGCAATTGAGAATAGTAAAATATAAAGAGATAAATTATCAATTAAACCTAATTTAACAAATACTACATTTTTTATACCACTGAGGTGGCAAACAAGCATACGGCCCACCTGATGGTAAGTGGTTACCGTAGCCTATGAACGCCTGCAATACCAGGGGTATTACGCGAACGTTGCCGACCCTGAAGAAATCTCTTTGTCCCCCTTTTAAAGAACCCCATGCAGTAGTCTCTTAAGAAAACCTCGGAGCTCATGATTTGTGATGGCTACGAAGTTTCTTGAAGCAATTATCTTTAAATAAAACATTATATTGGCAAATATTTAATTCTATAAATCATAGTTACAAAACTGATATAACAGACTTATAAAATATGTAAATAAACATAAAGGAAAGGTAGACTAAACCGATAACAATAATATTTTTAACTGACATTTTATTTAACTGACGTTATCGCTTTGACCATTTTTCAGATGTATTTTTTAAAAGTCACAATAATTTATTCATATTGGTATATACTTTATTTTGGTATCGCTTACAAGTAGCGGATGATAGAAATATCATTTCGAAAGAAAGTATCAGGTCTAGTGAAAATGTCCGGTTGATTGGCCCATTGTGATAATTCACTAGAATTTAACCACGATGATATCCAGAGACGACTACGTACATAGTTACATTGCTAGCAATGGGTCTGCTAATCTAATAAATGTTATTAGTCTATGGTGCTTTTATAATCTCCAGTGATTCTTTTCAGAGAAAGAAATTAACACTTTTCAAGTATTTAAGTTGTACATACATACATACATATCTGTCACGCTTGTCTCCCATTAGGGTAGGTAGAAACAATGGAACGCCAAATGCTTCGATTCAAACAAACCTCTTTCGCTTCTTCCACATTCATCAATCTTTTTATACACGCTCGCCGGTTACGGGTACTTTTAATTTGGCCCTTCTTCAGCACGTCGCCTATTTGGTCGACATACGTCCGTCTAGGGCGGCCCCTACCGACATCTCCATTCATTCTTGCTCGATAAATCTCTTTCGTAATTCTTCTTGCAATTAAAATTTAAGTTGTATTTTTTACTTTTATCAATCTAATTAAAATAATCAACGAATCAATAGCGGATAGAGTTAAACATTGTTTACCTTTATCCGCTATTGTAAACTAATGTTTAAACACGAAATACAAGCGCATACAAAACTCGGCTCGTTGCATTTGTGTGCCCCGTTTGGCAATAAAGCAACATTTACATAAAGGTTGCATTTATTTAGTTTGGCTCGTATTCACAGCCGCGGATTGGGGTAATGGCCGCGTGAGGTTACGTTGCAATTTACATATTGTTAAAAATTCACACCCGGATATATTGATACTGACCTGGCATAATATAGTACTGTAAAATACGACAACGAGATACTCGAATGATTACTGTTATGGGCTTGATCCCCTATATAATATGGGGTATATGTGTCATTACCAGATGGCAGGTAATTTAAGGAATATATTAGAATCGTTACTGAGATGCCATTTCAACAAACCTATCTTTCAACCTAATAATTTGAAAGTTTCACGAAATTACTACTTCATGAACCACCATAACCTAAATTTATTATTTAATTTTGACTTTAATCTATTGCAAATTAAGTTCATATTAGTCCTTAAAATTAAAAAAAAAACTGAAAATCTATCAATTTAATTATTGGGTTTATAGAAATAACACCTCAGAATCGACTTAATATATAATGAGACTTGTTCAGAATATACGCTTGCCTATTAGGCCTCATTTTACCTTCCTCACTACATTATACATTACTACACTACTTCCGGTATTTATACAAAAACTGCATTAGTACATCAAAATAAACCTACAAAAAAGTAAACTAGCACTGACAATTTTTTGATGCAATTTAAAATCATTGTAATTTATCGTACTATCTGGCTCTCATCCGGCTTTAGAACGACACAAACTTTAGTTCCCTTATAGTATTTTATTAACCCAGTTGTTACCTATTCTGTTGTTCCAGACTCTAATTTAAAATCTTGCTTTTTTCAAAGCTAAAGTGAGTAGACATTATTGAAATCTTAGCTCTCCAAGATGTTAGATTACGTAATTACTTAACGTTAATCATACAAGTGTATATACTAAGATACATCAACTCCTGTAGAAAAGTGGTAAATGAATCTATCATCACGATCTATCATATTGAGTATCAATAGAATCGATATCATTAAGGGGTTCACAAGATAGAATGAGATGGCGACATTTCATCTCTTGTTCCTTCCCATGTGAGCGCAACCGAAACGATTCTATCAATAGATTCGTTTGCCGCTTATCTAGAGCAACAGATAAGAATATGGTCAAACGCGGTCAAATTTTATAATAAAAAAAAGTATTTTCTTTATAAGTAATAAATCTAGTCTTATTAAAATTAAAAGAGAAAGTGTCAGATAAATATAAATAAAAGAAAACATAAAAAACACCCATCAGTATCTCCAATGGATTCACACCCCGAGATTCAAGGAAACAATGGTAGATATTGGCTCGTATAAACGTACTGACTTAAGAAATATGCCTACATCTCCTCTATAAATATATGATACAATTGGCAAGTGCCCAAACGAGACATTGCAGCGGTCTGCCGGCAATGTACAGGCGATCTGTCATCTTAGAAAAACAGTATTGCATAACAGTCTTGAATATAACACGTAATAGTAATTGCTGTTATTAATGTTTACATAAATACAACAGAGGATTATGTTGATACTATAATTTTATTTATACAGTGGGTAATTAACACATTTGCTGATGTATTGTGATATTTGCAAATTGATAACGTTTGCTAACTTGCAATGTTTGATATCCTAATCTGTGCTAGTCAGTATTACACTATCATGAACACATACGAGTAACTAATAAACACGAGATATTTTGTAGACACATTTTAATTTAAAATCGGAATCACAGAATCATGTATTTATAAGCAGTTTCTATTTATTTTGCAAGAACCAGGCGGAGACAGATTTACCTCAATCTCATTCAGGATCCTCAATCTCAATCTCATTTAGTTCGAAAGGTGAGAAATAGCGCAAAGGTATAACATCGTAGTCCGGATGAAAGGGATTGTTAGTAATTGGGTCTAACAACTCCATACTATTAGATTAATCTCCACGCGGTTCACCCTAAAAACCATCATAGATAGATAGATACTCTTTATTGCTTCCTTCAAAAGATTACAATGGTAAACTTATGATAAATATAAACAATTACAAGTAATAATCACAATTAGAAAACAATGGGCGACTTTATCGCTAAAAGCGATCTCTTCCAGGCAACCTTTGGATAGAGAGGAGTAATTATAAACAGTTTAATCATTCCGATCCATCATAGTTAATTCTTGAAAAATCTATCACTATGAATTAACTGGTCTGCTTTCATCCTCACACATAGTGTATACCAAATTGCCCAGGCGGGGTTACCATTCCATTTTGACCCATTGTAAAAAAAAACATCGTGGTCCTTAAGAATGGCAACGCATGAAGGATATTATAGTGTATTCTGTAATGTGCATTGTGTTTTTATTGTTAAAAGTGTCAAAATACACATCTCATTTTAATGTAATAACTACCAGTTCAACTTACTCGTAATTAGGTAAAGAAAGCTCGACTGGTTTCGGGACCACTCGAGACCTTCAATCGTGAGCGGCTATTACACGAGCGCGAACCTATATCTATATCTATAGGCAACGGTTGCCATTTTTCATCAATTGGGCCATCAGCACGTTTGCCATTCTTAGTAGTAAAAAAATTTTAGATAGTCTATACATCCTTGACATGCTAATTTAGCTAAAAGTAAGTAGTAAAGCAAAATAATCTGTTATTATATTAAATGTTCTAAATCTTCTAGTAGATAACAGGTCTCACAACATTTCAATACTCTTCGCTAGTAAATTACACATTTTTTTTTCATTCGGAATCATTATTTTATCTGTTAAGAAACAGGCAAGGAAAACTTTTTCTATACAGGCCAGAACCAGTAATTTGTTTTTTATTTCCTTCTGACTAGAAGGTTTCCTTTCTCGGTGCTTTTGTTCGCTTGATTTTTGTATCTCGTGTAATTTTGTTGGAAAGAACAAAACATTACTTTTGTGTGTTGAACTCTTAGAGTGCCGTATCTCAAAAAATTAAATAGATTGTTATAAAATTCTCATAAAAATGTGCATGATCTTAGTGATGTAATTGTTTAATTTTCAAAAATTTATTTCGATAGTTCTGAATATATTTCAAAAGGGTTCAAACTCCGCATAATTCTATTAAGAATAAATATTAACAAAAAATATATATAATATATATAATACATAAGTATGTCTATTATCTAGTAGGTAATGTAAGAAACATAAACATAACAGAGTATACTGTGTCGCCCATGATATCCCTCATGCGTTCCCTTTCCTGAGAACTAAGTTGTTATACATCTGTACCCTATAATTTTACTGTCATATTACCTTTCAAATCGAAACACAGTCGTGCAAACACAACTGCTTCACGGCAGAAACCCGAATTTGACAGAGGTCCCAAACAAACGACTTGTACAGAGTCTCCCTCTGGTAAAATAAAAACCGGTCAAATGTAAATAAAACTCTTTTATCGAGGGTTCCGTACATTAAATAGTCTTAAAAAAGTAATTGTTTTGACAAAAAATATGTAAATATGTAGTACACTCGCTATTGCTTCAAAAATATACCGAAAGGCCAAGAGAAATAAAACTATTTATTCACTATAAACTACTTAACTACAAGATTAACTTGTTAAAATGTTGCAATTACCATAACAAATCAATTGGTACGCGAGTATAAAAATATTGTTTTAATTATTTATATTGCGGAATGTATATGCCAATAATTTGTTTAAATTATTCCAAACTCCGAGTCAATAGCATTAGTAGTTGTTGAGATATATGTGACAGACGGACGGACAGATGGACGAAGTCACACCATAAGAGTTCCTTTGTATCTTTTTGGTATGAAATCCTAAAAACTTATGTAGGAACCCAGAGTATTGGTCTCATAAACACCTACGTTTTCAACTGATTTCAACTTTATAGATGCTGGGATTGACAGCATATTATTTTCATCGGTCCGATTTCCAATATTTCAACATACTCGATCGAGCTGCGAAAATCACATCTTAAAATAACGGTTATTCGGAAACGTAACAATAACAGATAGCAATTATAACAGACAATATAACATAGTGATGCCAATATCGAAACTGATTCGCATCTGGAATTTTAATGCAGCTATGAAGCAGAGAGTTTCAACTCTATTATTCATGTTTATTTGTTGACGTTAGAACACAGTAACATATTTATATTTTTACTATATTCTTTTTTTAAATAGTTTCACTACATTCGTTTACTTATGTATTAATTCATAGTACAGAACAAGTAATCACTACGTTATAGGAGTCGACACTATCCTTCTACTAATGAAACTGGAAAATGAATCAATGCAACTATCAAGAATTTGTGTAAAGAATTTGTGTTGGCAAGTATGCGTATGAGTCTACTGGGAACGGCTTATCCAGAACCAGGGGACTACAGACATCTTAAACCGCGGGATATCGTCAAGGTAACACAAAGGATCTATGAAATGATGGTATAAGGCAGGGGGTAGCACAAAAGATCTCAATGGGTCGACGTGCAACAGTTTAGCTGACCCCATATGCGAATATAAGATAAGATAAGATCAAGAATTTACAGAGTAAACTAGAATAAAAAATAGTCTATGTCCTTCTTCATTTTAAATTATTACCTATATACCAAATTTCATGATAATCGACCGATCCATTAAAATGACAAGAGATAACATACATAATTATGTAATGTATGTATGTTTGTTTGTTTATTACCTCTTAATATTTTAAATAACATTTGCATATATAGTACGTCATGCCCGTTTCCCAATAGAGCAGACAAAAATAATGGTATGCCAAATAGTCCGATTTAAACATACCTCCTTCGCTTCTTCCACATTCATCAGTCTATTCATACACGCTCGACGGTACCTTACGTATAGTTACTTTCAATTTGGCTCTTTTGCAACACATCACTTCTTTAGTCGACGTGCGTTCATCTAGAGCGACCCCTACCTATATCTCTACTAATTTGTGCTCGGTAAATCTGGTTGATATTCTTCTTTTTCTTCTTTCATCTGTCCTCTCCAAATGACTAAACCAACTACAACCAAACTCAATATCATATATATACTCGTATATAAAATAAGTAAGAAAAATAAGAATTCCTAATATGTAGTACAGTGCTTCATTTACTCTTATGCTACTACTATGAAATTATATTATATACTTATACTGTGACAGTAATGTACACGTATGTTATTAATAATTATGCAAATATGATATTTATCGTTTGGAATAATAAAATGGAATTACAAAAACAAAATGTAATAAATATTAATAATTTGTGTCACACTATTTAATTATGACCGACTATTTTCATAGTTGATTGATGGTTTGCATAATTTATTTACTTTTGTATCATTCCAATGAATTAATGATATTATTCTGATTTGTTTACAGATTTATAAAATAATTGTGACAGGTGTAATATTTGTATAAATATTTACTATCAGTTACAAAGATTTATTTTAAACTTAGAATGAAATAATTTAGTACGGAATAATGATTTTCTATTTAACTAATTATTTCAGCCGTTAACTGTCCACTGCTGGACATAAGCTTTCCTCATAAAGAGAGAGAGAGAGAGAGTTTTGCCAATGGTTACCACACTTGGCAGTCGAGTTGACAACCGCAATTAGGCTTTTAGAGATGTTTTAAAAGGGACGCTGCTACCCATCCCTCGCTCTCCCTTAATCGCTTCTTGCAACACCCACCGGAAAGGTGTCCTACCTTTCCGGCCCATTCTATGCCGGGGCACACACGGTGAAAAACTACTAATTACACGGCGAAATTCAACTAGTTACGCAACTCTAATAATTATCAGTGGAGGATGCTAAAAACAACAATAGCTAACAGGCAACAATTTGAGAAACAATAAATTAGTTTTAGCCTTTAATTGTATTTTTCCTTATTAATTCCGGAAACACGTCCCCAACACGGACTTAGCTTGTTGTTGTCGTTGACGATATCTCCCTCTCCCCCTCTGCCAGATGATGAAAAAAACAAGTTCTCCATCTTTTACTGAAGTGCTTCTAACTGAAATCGCTACTGGCGCCTTCTGTGACGACGAAAAAAAGATCAATCCTAAGTCGAATTTGATGCGCCCTTTATTAATTCTATGGCGCTTTACCCCATGGAATCTCAGTGCTCCCGAGCGCTACCTGACCTCCCCCCTTCTGCCCCGAGGTCGGTACTGTATGTTCCAAGCATTTATGTTAATATAAATATACCCTGGTTTCCCTTAGGAAAGACCAAACGCGAACCCATCATTGAATAAAAAAAATATTATACGATAAATATGTATGTACGAATAATGAAACAATTGCAACCTTTAAAAAAAGTCCGTCACAGCAGGAGTGCCTATAAACTATAATATATTCACAAAATGTATGCCAAAAATACTAGCCAATTCAGTCGACCCTCGCTTAATATTTATACCACTATCTTATAAATTTAAATGCTCTCCACCCTTCCATAGTATCCTCAAAATATATCATCACGGAATCACTTTTAGATACTATCGAATTTACGAGTATATCTATGCGTATTGTCACAGCAAATACCATATAAGGAAAATGGAGAACTGCCTCTCGAGCAAATAACTGCTTATTTCATATATACATAATATATTAAACACAAAAAATATTTACTAATTAATTAATTAGGACTTAAACAAAATAATTCTAACCTAATAAACAGTGATATGGACTTCCGCAAGATAACACCCAGTTCAGTAAAATAATTAGTAACTTTTATATAGCGGAAATTTAATTAATGTACTATGTTTATCATTTCCAATATTGGCTGTAGGAATTTCATTGTTCACATAGAAATAAGGAAAAAATAATTCGATGTTATTTAAAAAAACAATATATGTAAGATACTTATTTTATTATTATATTGTTTTATTTTTGACAAACATACAATTCATCTAAAATATAATCATCATGTCAGCCCTTAACTGTCCACTGCTGAACATAAGCCTCCCTCTAGGAGGGTTTTGTCAGTAGTTACCACGCTTGACAAGCGGATTGGCAACCGCAGTTAGGTTTGGAAGATGTTTTAAGAAGGACGCTGCTGCCTATCCTATAAAATATACTATTACTTACAAAATATATAAAAATCTTAATGCAATAAAGAATCAACAAAAGCAAGTATCCATGAAATGTACTCGCGGAACCCGATTAAACTGCCCGTTGAACTCTCTGGCTAGCACTAAAAATGGCAGCTTAGCGAAAGTTTTGAACTTCTCGACGGGCTGGCATAAAAACTCCAGCTTAATTGACTCACTGAAGGAAACAACGCGGTCTGTGCAAACAAAACGCTAGCCGTGTTATTTTTGAAAGGAAAAACTACCAGTCTGTACGATTTCCCGGTAAAACGAATTTGCACAAATTGTTTAAAAAAATATAAACGCAAAAGGTTTTATTCAATTCTCATTTTTGCCCGATTTAATAGAACAAAGCCATAGATGAGTTGATTTTAAAAACTTTTGTGTGGAGAATACTTAAAAATGAATGAGTACACTCTACTATTATATGATTGACTTGGTCTGTGTGGTCCCGGCATAGAATAAGCCACCTTTTTCTTTCCTGTATATGTCGTAAGAAACAACTAAACAAACTTAACAGCAAAGAGATGAGCTGCAGCTTCCCTCTTAAAACATCTCTAAAAGCCTAACTCCGGTTGCCAACGTGCCTGCCAACCATGACAACTACTAGCAAAACTTCCCTTGTGGATAAGGCTTATGTTTAGCAGCAGACAGTTAATGGCTAATACATATGATGATTGACTTACCAATAAGACACTTTATTTGTTGTTCTCTTTAACATCTTGTATTTATATAAATATTGTTTCTGAATAAAATGTATTATCACAGGGAATCACTAATCAGAGACACTTGTCAACAATTTCCGTAATGATTAACATAAGACTCCACATGCCGACATTTCACCGAGCATATTAGAGAACCAACAAGGTAGGGAGCGAGCCTACCACCGTCCCTCGAATTAATTTAGTTTATTTATGTAAAGATTTCTTGTTTTCTATTTATCTTTATTTATTTAATCCCGACAATTTCTTATTCCTTTATTTTTGTGTTCGACCAGATAAGATGTCACATAACATTAGAGACGTCTCACAAAATCTAATAATGTAACAGCCTGAAAAAAATAAGAAATACTTTTCATTTAATACAATACCTACATTATATCTGTGTCACATCTAATTATGCTACTATAATACAAGCATATAACAAACGATGTTTGAAGATAAGAGATTTTTAAGAAATATTCAGAATGAATGCATAAAAAATCTTTATTGTTCTCTTCAAAGAACAACACAAATTATAAAGATTAACAATATTTACACAAACCAAATTAATACTTAATTTCATAAACATAATTATAAATAAAACGAATATAAAGTGGCAACAATTGATATGAGGGACTCTTAATAAGAGTAGTAAAATCTAAAACGATCAGTTTTAGATTTTTAGTATGTCTGTCTAACTGTGTATGTCTACATATGTCTACATAACAATTATATGTTTATGAAATTTTTTCTTACTTATAACGTAAACATTAAGTCAAAATATATATTTTTATTTTTTTACATCTAAATACTTATATGTTTCTTATTTGCATAATTTTACAAACGTCTCTAAATATTCTATATACATATATGAAAAGCGAAGTAATTAGCAGAAAAACATGGCCCTCACATACAACGCCATTACATTTTCGTCATTGTTAATTAACCCCATCACAGTCTTGATCTCATTCCAACTGAATACTCTCTCAGAAATATGGTCCTTCGCACATTATTCTACAAAACACATATTTTTATTTTTATAATAACAATTTCATTAAATTGCTATTATTCAATAAAAATATGTTTAATTTAATTTAATAAATACAACCTATATTACTCGCTAATAATGTAGCTTACTGTTGGTGAATGAAATTTTATAATCAGTTAATTATTTGTTTTTTTAGTTTAAACATTGTTGTAAACAAAATTCAAATCTTTCCTCTTTATTTATCTTTAGATTAAAAGAAAGTTAAGATTGAAAGGTAAAAAATATGATTGAATGGGTAGATTCTGAAACTGTATTTTTAATATATACTGTGGTATATTGTAGTGGCGAGTACTGGCTAAGAGGCCCTAAGAGGGAGGATTATGGTCAGCAGTGGACAGTTAAAAGCTATAAAAAGACCATAAAACCATTATTTCAATATTTGGTCCATAATTTTGTGGATACCTTTGTAGGTATCTCAAAAATGTCAGTTAATCGGTTACAAATATATGTATTTTCTTGAGTGGTTACAATTACACAATAGAGTTCATACCTAGTATACTTCTGCCATATAGATATTGATGAAAACGTCTAATCACAAATATAATAGCTGTTGCTTCTTTTTGGATTTAAGCATAGCGTTTTTTACAATATCTGTTTAATATACAACAAAATTAATATTCGAAGGATTAGTATCAGGGCCCAATCTAGGGAGAGGAATTGAAGAAGTTGATCAAGCCGGGCGATTCTTACAGAATAGGACTAACATTCCATTAATATCTAAATGTATGTTACGTATTAATCTAAAATATGGCCAATAATATTATTAATATTTATTACTCGTATACGTATAACAGTAATAATACAAAATTCCATTCAATTTCTACTAAGTGTTACAATATGAATAAAAAAATTTATATATCCAAATACATATCAAGATCAGTAATATTAAAATTTAACACTTCAAAGTAAATCAAAATTATAACAAATAAAATACTTGAATATTAAACTCATTTTCTGAGAAATGACATAAGATTAAATCTACAACACAAAGGTTGGAAATATTAAACAATAAATTCGATATGTTTCCACAATGTGCGAAAAACAATAGCATTTCCATGTACAATTTTCACACAATGCAATGCAAACTCTATATTTTGCGTCGTAAAGCTTAAATTTCAAATAAGCATATTTGTTGTGGAACAAGCGGAGATACGTACGCAGTCACAGATATCTCAATGGCGTGTGTTGAATACGAGGCAGATATGGTAATGACAGTGGATCTGAAGTAAACACCTTTTGGGTATGTTTAGCTTTCTACGAGTGAATGATAACGATCAGCCCTAATGTACCTATACCTAGTACTTATACAACATGTGTTACATGTCCTCTCGATAATAGAATAGAGGTTTTATTCAAATAAACCTAATTTTAAGCATTTTTTGAGTACATTTCTATTATTCCTTCGCTCAATTTGAAATGCAATTAAATATCTAAAATACAGATATGAATTTAAAGTCATATAGTTATACAGAACATTTTTATCACTTACTAGCGACCCACCCCGACTTCGAATGGGTAGAGAGGTAGCAGATCTCTATTTATTTTTTTTATAAAATACGCACTGATAATTTTACTACTAGTACTATCTATAGGTGAAAGAATTTTCGAAATCGGTTAAGTAGCTTTTGAGTTATGACATTAATTTAGATGCACGTTAATTTTTTAACCTTATCATGAACAAACAGATTTAGTTAAGAAGAACTGGAAAGAAACTTGATGTTTTTATCTATTGAAAAATATTTTTTTATATATTTTTTGAAAAATAAATTCTATTTTACTACTAATTCGTTATGTATTTTTTTTTATACGACTTAGAATGGCAAACAAGCTGACAGCCCACCTGATGGAAAGCGATAACCGTCGCCGATAGACATGAGCAGTACCTTGGACATAACAGTACACACACGTACTGTTTCGCCCATGATATCTCCCATGCGTTGCCATTCTTGAGGATTCAGGTGTTATTCCTCTGTACCCTGTAAATTCACGCCATATCCCATCCTTTAAAGCGAAACACAACCATGCAAACACAACTGCTTCACGGTAGAAACACGAATGGGACAGAGGTACCCAAACAATCGACTTTTGTACAAAGTCTCCCTCTGTATTCTACTACTACTGTACTATACTGTGTATGTACTACTTATTAATTAAAAAGTACTTGTCATATTAAATCTCCAAAAAATACACATGGCACATAACGTTTTGGATGGAGTAAAACATGAACCACTTTTTATCGCAGTCGATTAATATAACCCTGACCGACTTAGAATAGAATAGATGTTTATTGTGATCTGTATATTATAATGATTCGTTACATGTTTATAATGTCTAATTATAAATAAATCATCATCATCATCATCATATCAGCCATTAACCGTCGATTGCTGATCATACCTTGGGGGTTTTGCTAGTAGTCGCCACGCTTGGCAGGTGGATTGGCAACCGCAGTCAGGCTTTAGAGATGTTTTAATAGGGACGCTACTGCCCATCCCTCGCCGTCCTTTACTCGACTTTTACGACATCCACGGGAAAGGAAGGGGTGGCCTATCCTATGCCGAGACCTCACGGCTATATAAATAAATATAGTAATATAAATAATATAAAGTGTAAATTTAGTTTTTTTCTTTTATAGTTGTATAAACATAATTTATATATTCTTTTATTTAAATACAAAGTATATTTTCATTAATCAACAGTAAATATTTAGGATCAACAATATTTAAAAGCGTGCCAACAGAGATTTACATTTCAAACTTCTTAATCTCTGAGTACCTCATAAACAATTCCTCATCAAAAGGAAATAAAAATGCAAACAAGAATTAAATGAATTTTAGATTTCAACCTTATTTATTATGTCCTTAAGAGTATTTTTATGCTGATCATGTAACACTGCAGTTGGCTGACTGAGATTTAATTTATTGGTGTTTCATTGATCACTTAAAGACTTATCACTTATATAAGCTTATTCTTCTGTAATATGACTGTGAAATTTAATTTCCTCTTTCTTTTGAGTGCTTTAAGGAAAGTCAGCATTATGAAGCAAATTATGCGATACTAATTTTTACCCGCGACTTCGTCAATATATTCACTAATAAAAGGCTAATATATATTATATTATACTAAATTTCATAACGATTGGTTAAGGTGTTAAGATGCTAGTAAAAGTAACAAACAAACACTTTCAGATTTATAATATAAAAAAGGATTAGAAATGAAAAATTATTATATGAATATGCTCTAACTTTGTATTACTATAATTTTTTTTTTGTATGTCTTCAAATAAACTATACATTCTCAAAATCTCTCGCAATGTTACTTCAATGATATTTATTTTTACAGTCGATTTAATATCAATAATAGAAGTAGATAAAAAAAACAAAACAAAATTTTATTTCTTTATAATATCTATTATATATGTACAAATGTCATCATATCAGCGTTTAACTGTCCACTGTTGAACATAAACCTCCCCCTTGGGGGGTTTTACCAGTAGTTGCCATTACTTAACAAACGGATTAGCAACCGCAGTTAGGCTTTGGAAATGTTTTAAGATGGACGCTGCTGCCCATCCCTCGCCCTCCCTTAGTCGCCTCTTACGACACTAACGGGAAAGGAAAGTATGACTTATTCTATGCCGAGACCACACAGCTAGATATATTTGTATATATATATATATATATATATATATATATATATATATATATTTATACTTGATCTTATTACCACATCTGATGAGATGGTAAGTGATGATAAGATCTAGGATGAAACGCGCTTACCCTGAATATACCTAATGAATCCCAGGTTGTATTTCATCAGGAACACATAAGCAGGAAGGCATTCCATTCCTTAGCAGCTGGCATTAGAAACAAAGAATTGAACGATTTCGTGTGTTTCTTAGAAATTTCTGTAAAGTCTCAAAACGTAAGGATGAATCAAAATAAATGATGAATAATACATAGGTATTAAACTTTTTTTTATTGAACACAGTTTACCTGATTCAAAAGGCGGACTTTAACATTGTTAGAAGAAAATATAATAATTTAAATTCATGTACAATTAATTAGTACGTTTGGTTACACAAAATACATACACCCATGCGTGAAAATTGCATATTACATTCATAATATTAGTATTTATAATCAGTCTACTGTGATTTAAATATTTCGGATTAACAATTACTCAAAGGATAAGACAATCAATTAAGTATAAAAAATTTTTTTAATTATCTAGTGATAACAAATTTTTTATACTTAATATTTTATCAGTGGCTTGCAATATTTATCGTTTCACTATTTTCAAGTAATTATATTTAGAAACAGGTTCAGACAAAACCTCTGTGCGTAGAAGATTAAATTTTGATATAAAATATATAAGACGCGAGTAAACATTGGGGGAGGTTTTTTTTAGAAATTCCCGCGAGATTGGTACGAGGATTATCCTGAAATATTGAATACGGAGCTGTTCCGCACTTCGATATTAGTAGGTACAGTAATCTGTAATTTATGTTAATAGTAATGCTTAGGGAATGTTGAAAATTAATAAACAAGCGACATTTGTTGCTGACTGTACATTAATATCTTTTTAGCATAAGAGTAAGGTAAATATTTTAACAATCAATCAATATTAACAAACTACAAAGTATTTTTTTTTATTTATGTTCAATTTTATCCGATATCTGTATACGTATGTAACGGTAAGGTAACTCGCTGTGTTTTCATGTTTTTCAAACGCCAAACGCCCCTGAAGAAATTTTTCAGATGATGTCGAAGCAATTGTTGGAAACGACAAAAACACAGTAAGTTCATTAATTTCCTATTACATTTGTATATAAATACCAAGTAAAATCATAGTTATTATTATTACATAATACAAAACAAATTGAGAATCCCATACTCACATGTCCCAATGTTGCACAATGGTCCAAATGAGAGGCTTAGTGCGGAAAATAGAGTCAAATTTACATTACATTACATTATTCACATGTCATGTAATGCTGTAAACTTAGTATAAAAAACTTTAAATTTTTACCCATTCCATTCCATTTATAATATTTATATTTCCATTATATTAAAACAAAAAATCATATTTTAATAATTATAAAGTGACTGAAAAATTTCCGTGACTGAATTCAGTGACTCAATAATTTAAACTCGATTTTTTCAGCTTTTCACTTTTCACCCCATGCATACTTAAAACATAATTTTTGTTTACATTATAACAAAATTAATTAATAACTTTGTAGGGTGGTGTAATAGGTTATAACCGAGGGCTTAATGTTCAATGCATAATTTATTGCACGACCACAAACCTTTGGTCTGTACTCAAATTTACATAACTAGTTGTACACGAGCATAGTTGTACATATATTGGTATTACTTAACATTAGTCTAGGAGGAGGGCTCTTCATCGTTACGTATTGGGGTCGAATCTATAACCTTATTCCTACCTGTATTTACTAAGGATCGTATTAATAATACGATCTTAAATGTAAGAGGAATATTAAGTGTACATGTTGTTAATATATGGTTATTCAGATATAACTTGATACCTACAGACCTAAAATGAGACTTACCAGAGGGAGATTTTATATAAAAGTCGTTTGCTTGGGCACCTCTGTCCCATTCGTATTTCTACCGTGAAACAGTTGTGTTTGCAAGGCTGTGTTTCGATTTGAAGGGTGAGATATGGCAGTGAATTTACAAGGTACAAAGGAATAACACCTTAGTCCTTAGGAATGTCAACCCATGGGGGATATCATGGGCGAAACAGTAAACTCTGTTATGTCCATGGTACTGCTCATGTCTATAGGCGACGGTTACCACTTTACATCAGGTGGGCCGTCAGCTTGTTTGCCATTCTAAGTTGCATAAAAAAATAAAAAATTCAGTAATTACTACAATTAAGCTTCTATTCCAACGACTAGTATGGGCTATATTTATAATAGACTAGCTGTTGACTGTAGCTTTGCACGAGTGGTATTGTTTCCCCCTGAATTGAAATTTTAAAAGGTCCTTTCTTAGCAGATTCTTACGTTATAAAGTAAACCTAGTTTTTAGCGATTAGGCCACCCATTGTTTTCTCAGTGTGATCATTTCTTGTAATTATTTGTATCTATAATAAATTTACTACTATTGATTAATTTTTTTTTTGTGTGCATATTGATAATTTTTATAATCTGTATCATTCTTTGAAGGATACAATAAAGAGTATTTAAGTTCAATATTTCCACTTTCTAGACTTAGTACTTTAAGATATATGTATATTGATAGTCAATCAGGACAATTGATTTTATAAGTATACATTTGAGCCAGAAATAACACAACATTTACGTTAAATTATTAAATTAAAATTAGTTTAAGATATATAATTTATAACTAGAGACAGTGCAGAATCTACCATCTTGAAGTCGATCCCCAAGTGCCATTCCCTATCTCCGTTCCAGAATTAAAATCAAACGAATATAACATTTATCTCGCTATCAGATTAGAACAAATGAAGAACAAAACGACGCCGATCGCATTACATCTCAGCAATGGATTAGTAGTCGACGTAAGGCCGTATCAACTGAACCCCAAACTATCACAACAGCGATAATGTGTCAAATTAATAGCTCAAGTTATCTCATTATCACACAATAACCAGTTAACAACATTAAACATTAATTTCAACTAGCAAAATAGCAGCTTTACCCTATTAACGAAGTTTAGAAAGCTTTAGTTAAGCATATAAGAAGTCGAATTGACATAGTTACGCTTGTAATAAACACAATATTATGTTTGTGGTACGATATTATAAAAAATACAAAAAAAAACGACTTCAGTTATAACAAAATCAGTTATTTTGATTCAAAAACTATATCACTGAACCAATTTCAATAATACTTTAATTTTGATAAAATTTCTATGAGACCTACAAAGGTATATTTCCAATATATCTTTACAAACTTAAAAATAATTTTTCAAATAGGTTTACAACTGACGGAGTTACGAGGTAACAAATATTAAAAAAATACAACCAAAATAAAATTCTCCTTCTTTTTAAACTCGGTTAACAAAGCTTTTAAATCAATAAGTCTGCATCAGATATAATAACTGGAAATAGTACTAACCTTAACATATTTTAATGAGTTAATAATCTTAATAATTATTTTATAATTAGATACGTCAGTATAGAGTAGTATATAGATAGATACGATCAGTGTGTTACTGGAGTTGACAAAAAGAGATTTTTTTTTATCTATATACATAATAATATTGTAACTGTCTAGTTACAATATTATTATGACATTAAATTAGAGATATTTATGAAAATTTTATATAAAATAAAACCATTTTTTATCTGTCTGTATGTTTATTCTAAAATCATACAAAAACTACACCCAATTGGATGCGGTTTTCATAATTGTGTACCTAAAGGTTGACTTTAAAATCTATTATACTATATGTTTTATTTTATTACGCCATTTAGAAGTGAACTAGTTGAAGTTGCGAGCAAGAACTAATATAAAATAGTAATGGAGCGTCCTCTTTAACCAAGCACCCTAGTTTTCCCTAGCACCATTATGTGTCCCCTCATATATTTAAGATAGGTAGGCCGTGGTTTACACTCGGTCCTTTACCAACTCATAAAAATGTACAAGACAACAAGGCAACTGACACGAATTTGTTAACGATCTATTAAACGGTAACTCGGTGTCCTAAACATGATACATTAAGGTGCTCTTGACGTTAAAACTGAACATAAACTGGTAATGAATGTGTAATTAACACCTCGTTACTCTGGTTAAAGTTCTGATATAAACATACAATCTTTTTTGAATTTTATTTTACAACACAGGGGGCAAACGAACATGCGGCTCACGTGACGGTAAGTGACTACCGCCGCCCATAATCACCCACAACATCATTTGCATTACAGGTGTGCTGCTGGCCTTTTAGAAAGGAATATAATACTCTTTTCTTTAAGGTTATGATGTCGTATCGGTTCGGAAATACTGCTGCTGGAAGTTAATTCCAAAGAATGGTTGTGCGTGGAAGAAAGTGCCTTGAAAAACACACGGTGGAAGACCGCCACTCGTCCAGATGGTTAGAATGAAACTTTAGTTTATGGCGGGTTGTACAGTGGTAAAAATCAGCAGCAGGTATCAATCCGAACAATTCCTCAGAGCACTGCCTATGATAAATTGAGACCTTTTTTCTGTTTGAAGTCTTAGTTTATCACCATTCCATATAATTCGACATTCGGGTATTATTCAAAATGGTAGGAAATAATAATAATAAAATTACTTCAATCTTGTCTAAAATTTATCATTGGAAGACTTTTTGGGTAATTTTGTCCCACTCGTATTTCTGCCGTTAAGCAGCTGTGCTCGATTAGCTGTTGTTTAATAAAAGCATTGTGAAATTATAGAGCACAAAGGTAAATATCTTAATGCCCAGGAATGGTACATATGAAGTAATATCCATGGCGCTGTTCATCATCATCATCAGTCCATGTTTCATACAAAAAAATTTATGTTGTTAAAATCGGTATGAAACCATCAAGATGGATACTATGTCTATCAGTCTACTGGGTATGTGTGTCCTACTAGAAGTTTTGCCATGGCAAAAGCCATGAAGGCAAAGCTGCGTCATGACGCAGCTTTGCCTTCATGGCTTTGTTTCAGTTTGAAGGGTAAGATATATCAGTGAAATTAGATGATATAGAGACATAAAAGCTTGATCCTTACAACTGACATAAGGGAGTGTCATGGGTGTCACAGTATATGATGTCCATTCATGTCTATAGACGATGATTATCACTTTCGATCAAACAATATGTCAGCTTTTTTATTATTCCATTTTGCATACCAAACTAATGTTGTTCTAATTAAATATGGCATAATACAGAAGCGAATTCTGTTAATAAAAAAAGTCAAAATAAATTTAAAATTGTACGTACTTTTTGATATATTACGTTATTATGTATTATTATTTGGGTACGTATAAAAAAATGTACAGTCGAATTGAGATTTACATCTTTTTGAAGTGGGTCGAAAAATAAATTTCACTAAAATAGCTATTATGACAGAAATGGCTAGTCTATTCGCTGCGTGATCTATGGCTAAAGGCTGTTCAGGCCCGTATAAATTTTAAATGTACTACCGAAATCCAGGACCGGAACAAGGCACCGCCCAAGGGGGCCGTATTGGGTGATAAAACAGCCTATCCACTATTCTTAATAACTACAGTTACGTGTTTCAAGTGCTCATTACATATTCCCTTTGTAGACTTTGGAACTCTCATTTTCGCATATACTTGCTAAAAAATATTGATATTAAAGGACGGGTAAAAATACCCATAAACCTGTATATACTTCTGTATTAAAATATAAAATAAATTTGTTCAAGACTGTAGTCCTTGATGGGATCTTAGTAAATTATAATGGAATGGTAACCCCACATACGCTATCGCTACACACTGGTGGACCACCAGTGAATGATGATTAGTGAGAATGAAACAAGGTTTGGTGGCCCATTGTGATGAATTCAACAAGAATTAATCAATTTACAGGGTATTTTTTGTAATTTATAATGTGTAGTTTGTATTATTCTTTGTGTATACATAACTTATGTGTTTATACAATATATGCAGATCGTATGACTGCCTATTTTTATTTTTAAAATAACACAATTAACATGGAAAGGTTTTGCTGGAAGAAATCTCTTATTAGAGATAAGCTCGCCTTTATATATTATGTTTATAATGAATTGTAATTAACAGTATGTCTTGTGTACAATAAAGGATAAAGAAAGAAAGAAAGATGATTTCCGGAGGGAACCGCGTTGAAGTGAATTGCTAGCAATAGGGATAAACGTCCCCATCACTGCCAATTCCTCTTCCTATATCCTTGAAGGAGTAGTCAGTCACACAGTAGAGACACTCGTCATCCATTACTGTTGTAGTGGATATAAGACGACTCGACGTACTACTTAAACTGATAGTGTTTTCTATTCACGTAGTCTTTTATTTTTTATTGGGTGATAATAGAATGGTAACCCCACCCGCGCTATTGACATAGACCGGCGGGGCACCAATGAAGGATGATAGATGAGGATGAAGTAGGTCAGTTAGCCCATCGTGACGAATTCAACAAGAATTGTTCACGATGGTTTCCAGGGGGAACCACGTGGAGGTCGACCTAATAGGGCATATTGCTAGCAATGGGGCTATCAAACTCCATTACTAACAATCCCTTTCCCCCCTATTCACCTAGTCGGAATGTTATTTGAAATAACACAAAAATTAATCACCACCAACCACTAAGTTACAACTGCAACGCCCTCAATTTCTTATAATTAATTTAATTCAAAGTTTTTTTTATATTGTTCTTTTATTTTATTATTAAGTCAGTATCTGTTCGTGTAGTGATGTAATAAAAATACTAAACATACAATATGTAACTATTCCTTTTCATTCCTACAATCAATCAATCATAGTTTATAGTGTCCCACTACTGGGCAAATTCCTCCCTTAATTTATTTTTATGAAATTTAAAATGGCGAACAATCTGTCAGCCCATCTGATGGGAAGTGGTAAATACCTCCCCATGCGTTAACATTCCTGAAAACTAAGATATTATGTATCTGTACCCTTTAAATTCATTGCCAAAAACTGCTTCTATCTCTCATGAACACTGGCCAAGCTGTACCAAGCCAAATCTATGTTATACCGGTCAAGATCGAATCTTCATCGCATACACAATCTTCCGCGACTTCTTTTTTGTTTTTTATGGACCCAAGATTTTTATACCAAGTGTTTATTTATTATATTTTATAAATATATATATATATATATATATAGAAAAAATAAACACCATTTGGATATAATAGCTGTTAATTGCGCCATCTAGTACCAAACAAAGCAGAGCTTGAACTATGAGCACCTACTAGGCAGCTAATACAAATAATTAATCGGGGGGAAAGGGATTGTTAGTAATCGGGCGTAACTGACCCATTGCTAACAATACACCTTATTAGGTCGACCTCCACGTGGTTCCCCCTGGAAACCATCGTGGTAAATTTTAGTGGAATTCATCACGGTAGGCTAACTGACTTCCTTTTATCATCACGTAATCATCTCTCGCTAGTGCCCCTCCAGCGTATACCGATACTATTCCATTATCACCCATTAAAAGAAAATAGAAATAACTATATATTTTTTTGTAAAATATATACAAAGTATACATGAATAATGACGTAAGAGATGGCTCAAAGGAAAGGATCAAAGCATCACACACCAGTGCACATCTCGAAGTAAAATCCTATGTTGCCGTGCGAGTCTGATAATAGTATGCTAAATCCTCCTCTTGTGAAGACAAAGCAGTGAAATATTAATATGATAAAATAGTATGACATCCTAGAACATAAGTATTGTGTAAACTAGGTCATAAGGACTAAATTTTCTCGGAAACTACGGGCTTACCATGATATGTTTTCCGAAATTTCGGAGCCAAATAAAACAGAAATTTGATGTTAAAATTACATAATACATACCGTTTGAAAATATTAAAAATGTTTAAATTTTGAATTTTATGATAGGATGTATGACGAACGAAATGTTAAACTCCATTTATTGGTCCGATTTTAGTATAAACAAAAACACGAAATTGAGTCTGAAATTTCAGAATTTCATTTCATGGTAGACCCGCTGGTGTCATACATACAACAACATACTACATTTAATGTAACTACAGAACCAAGATACATTCACGAACTGTTTTCAATCTAATCATCTGATATTACAAATAAAAAAAAATGTTTTTTGTTTATAATGGATAATTAAAAAAAAAAAACTTAACGGATTAAATCTTTTTACCTATAGAAAGCTACATAATCAGCAAGAAACATGGGCTGTATTTTATATTAAAAAAAAGTGCAATGCCGAGGTCGGTCGTTAGTAGGTATAGAATAAAATCAATCACTGACGGATGTAATTGCTCATCGTTTTTAGGTACCGAAATGTTTATTCCTTTTTGCTTTATTGGTCAATTTGTCATATTTATGTGAACAATAACGTTAATGAATTATGCATGTGAGTGAATAATTAATGAAATTAATCATTCATTCATTCATTTTTAAACAAAATTCTAAATTCAAATTGTTACCTACATTCAGAGAATTCAGATTCAAATTTAGAACGAATACATTAAATTATAAAAAGGATAAGAAAATATCATAAACAAAAGCGATTATTTTAGACATGAAAGAAATATTTCCCTTTACGATTTCTTTGTATCCCGCACCTATAGGCGTGAGATAAATTATTATAATGTATTCTCTGAATAATGAATAGGATATTTAGGCTCGTAAAGTCTGTTTACCACAAACATACCTGGCGTAATCGTCAAATTATACGTAACAAAATACGTAAACAGATTATCTTATTGAATACAGCGACTACTTTTCTTAATCCTGACAAAGCTGTATCGATGGCGCGACGTACTTTGATACTTGGGATAGGACTCTTAGTGACTTACAATGTCGAACAAACTGTAAACCCACCTGACGGCTTTTGGAAAAAATGACAATAATACCTTAAAAGGATTCTAATGATTTGGTGTTCACCCTGTCCTTACATATACCGAAAAACATAATATAATCCTTTTTTTTAACAGTCGAGTAAAGTCACAATCAATTAGTCACATCAGCCGTTAATTAACTGGAGACCTATGTTTAACCATTGCTGAACATAGGCCTCCAACAATCTCCTTTGATTTTGCCAGTAGTTGACACGCTTGGCAGGCCAGTTAAACATCGCAGTTAAGCTTTGGTAGTGTTTTAAGAGGAACGCTGCTATCCATCACTCGATCATTAAATGTCGTAAAAGGCGTCTTAGTTGCCTCTTGCGACACCCGAAAAAGAAAGGGGTGGCTCATTCTATTCAGGGACCATACGGAAATACAGCATCTACAGCTAATCAATAAAATTTTATTCGGTTAGTTCGTTACTTAGTCCTCAGGAATGGCAATGCATGGGAAGGTCTCATGGGCGAAACAATATACTCTGTTATGTCCATAGTACTGTTCATGTCTATAGGCGACGGTAACCACTTTCCATCAGGTAGGCCGTCAGCTTGTTTGCTATTCTAAGTTGTATAAAAAAAGGGTGGGATGTAGCGTGAATTTACTGAGTATAGAGGAATAACACCTGAGTCCTCAGGAATGGCAAAGCATGGGGGGTATCACGGACGAAACAGTATACTCTGTTATGTCCATGGTACTGCTCATGTCTATAGGCTACGGTTACCACTTTCCATCAGGTAGGCCGTCAGCTTGTTTGCCATTCTAAGTTGTATAAAAAAAAATATCGCTTGTAATATTCCGATGTACATCTAAGTTAATAAACAAGAGTAATAAATCATAATCGAGAGACAATATCGAGAGTGATTTATCAACAGAACTCGTCGCTTTGTTTATGATAACAATTTGTATTCGATACAAATATGAATAAATACTATTTGATAGCATTCAGGTTGAATGACTAATTTTGATTTTTATACTTCTTTATCACATTTATATGGCTCAAGGTACACAGAGAGCTTTAGTTTCAATTAGTCCTTTATTTGTTAATATAAATATAATAAACTTTATACTAAACGAAAAAAAAAATCCAAATAAAATGTGCTTTTACAAGTAATTTGAATTTTCACAATAAATTGTACACAGATACGACGGATTCTGGTAGATTTTTTTTTTCAATATAATATACAACAATAATAAAATGTGATATTATAATTTTAATTTACTCAAAGAGTCTCTCGAAAATAAATTTCTATTCATTATATAATATAATATTATTATATTTCATATTCGTTAATACATTATTTAAAATACTTTCTTTTGATAAAATGGAAATTTTATATTTAAAAATTAAATTCATTTTCCATCTATATCTATCTTGTTTATTTTTGTGTATATTTTAAAAATGGAATGTATATTTTTGTGAATTAAATATTATGTTGTAAATAATGCCAGTAAGGTAGAGCAGAATTTTTATTCAGATTTCAAATTGTCGCTTCAATACAAATGGATCTAATCGACTTTCTACAGTTTTAGATGCTATATCTTTGTCTGTAGAATGAAGCAAGTTACACCATTTTTCAAAGTTGAACATATGAATGGAAAGACAAGTAAAACAAAAGTTAGCAAAAGCTACTAATAAAAAAAATCCTACTATAATTGTGTTATGTATGCTGTACATTGCATCACGTCTAATCCTTGCTCCTTCCTATCTTTACTAATAAAACAGATTACACATATAATACTATCTAATACTATAGACGTAAATAAGTTTGTTTTTTGTAACCTCTTACTACGTTAAGGCTGTGCCAATTGTCATAAAGTTTGGTATAATGTAGATGCTATATAGAATGAAAAAGGACATAGGCAACAATTTATTTCAGTCAATCAACACATCACGGTCAAACAGACAAAGTCACGAATAAAAGCTAGTTGAAAATATTGTTTTTCTATCACAGTTGAGAGATATTACTTTTTTAGTGGAAACTCGACGAAAAGAATCGAGACAACTACGTAGCTAGCGACAATACGTCTAACCACCAAGGGAATTGTAAATAAGATAAATTTGCTATCATGTGAAAACATGGTGAAACTAATGTAATGGACGACATCTATATATATATATATATACATATATATATATATAAGGGGCATTTTTCCCCTTTTTTAGATTGAATAAAAGCAATAGGTCCACAAGAAGGAAGTCAAACACAACATATATTGAAACCATGTAATACTGTCATCTCCTACATGGTTCTGCTCTCCTAATACTTTCAACAGAAATAACTGTCAGATATCTTATTGTACTAACAATCAAAACATAAGTAAGTAGATAACTACTGTAAATTCCACTGAAATTTAACCCCTTCAACGTCAAACCACTCATAAACCTATTTTAGCTATTGAACTGTTTTGTCTTTTTTTTGACGCTAAATTCCTGATTTGAAAGAAAGTGACAAAACAATATAATAATTAAAAAAGGTTTGTAGAAGGTTCTAGTATTTATGAATAAAGAGGTTAATATTCAATCATCATGTAGATGGTGGAAAATCAGCATGGTCGCTTGGGTGTGACTATATTATATGTATTATAACTAAAATACAGATTGGAAAATGAACTTAAATATATTACAATCGAGGAATTTAACAATAATCTAGTAGTTATTTTAATTCAATAATTATTATTGGTAATTAATTTCATTCCTTCTGCATGACAAAATATACCTCTTAAAAAAAGAGATACTTATAATTTATCGTAAGCTAAATAAAAAAAAGTATTTAATACAATAAAACATTTATTTGCTTAAAGCACTTATAATATAAAATTATACCTACCTAAAGTTAAAACTTCCGGTTAGTAAATTTGACTTAAAATTAAGAGACTCTACCTAATATATCGGTCCACGTTTCTACAATTTTGGGTAAACCTCAACCTTGCAAAATGGTGCCCACAGAATAAATTAGAACCCCTAACGGTTGGGTATAGAGATCAACTTTACAAGTCTCCCTCTGACAATCTATGAACTAAAATTTGCACCTCTTTTTTTAATTAGTTTTATGTTTATGTACCTAAATAAAAGTATATAGATTCACGTTTGTACATACCTTGCGTTTTTATGTTTTGCCGTAATAGGCATAGTTTGAAATTGCATGTAACAGCTTAAACTCACTTAAGATTATGTGAGATAATGATAAAAGCGTTCAAATTTAATATGAAATGTATACATAGTTGTCATCATAAATATCATCATTCAACAATATTATGAAAAATTTGTGAAAAAAAAAACAAATCATTAAAAATATACAAATGGTTCTTTTTAAAATAAACTAGTACATCTATAACCATATAATGCTGATAAAGCCTGAAATCCAATAGAACATTTTTAAAATAAATTTACCTAAAATATTTAATTTATCTGAAAACAGTATTACTTCATATTATTTATTTATTTAAACTTTATTAACCAATTAAATGTGGTACAAAAGGCGGACCGAATGCTATAGGCATTCTCTAACAGTCAAACTTTTGAAAGTACAGAAATACTCGATGGCAGTTTAAATAACAAAATTTATTTATATTTTAGTATAAACATGCATATTAACATAATATACTTCATATTATCTGATTCGAAATGATAGTGTGGGCGATAGATGTGGATTGTACCTATGTAATATCAGAAAGAAAAATATGCTGTCTAAGTCAAACAAAGAATATAAAAGAAAATAATTACAATGCAGTTGAATAAAATAATATAACATCAAAAGACATTATTAAATGTAGAAATAATAAAAATTTCAAAAACAGAGCAAAGAGTTTGTAACGCGAAGCTAAATTAATTGTATTACACAATTCTAGTTTTAACAGCGAAATAAAAAAAAATAGTGAGATCTCGAAAAAATTTTAATAGTGAACTAAGAAAAACTTGTTTTTACCATTGACCAAGTCTTACACCTTAGCACCTACCTAAATATATTAAAAGCTTGGAAAACAAACAATTTGACGAAACGTTAAAGGAGTGGCTTATTGAAAAACGTTTTTATAATCTGAAAGAATATTTTACTCGTAATAATGAATCATAGAAAAAGGAAATTGAAACTGTATATGTGTTATATTTTATTAGACAAAAGGCCAAGAAATGGCTTAATACACCCGAGGGGGGTAAACTGTATTGTACACCATTTTACCTACCTATCAACTTGTAATTATCATAGTATGCACAATAAAGAATTTATTCAATAATTGAAAATAAAAAAGTATCTATGTATCGATCCAAGCCTGAATTTATCTAACGTAAAATCTATACAGACTGCTGGAATAATTATCTAGTTAACATTTCTCTCCTATGTTAACTAATTATAAAGCAAATGAAATAAACACGGGTAGGCACCACCTTAGCTGTCACGCCCGCAAACTTGTGTCGCGATAGCTTCGAGCGTTTGTTTTCAAAATACATATAAACTTGTGGTGAGAGGCGAATTAATATAATTAAAAATATCGGTAAATGTAATTATTTGTCTACACCAGTCATGCAGTAGATAAATATTTATATAACTATATTTATAACACTGACTATTGATGTTAGTCAATAATCAATAATAATTGGGTTTTACCACGAAACGTACAGGTTAGATATATATATATATATATATATATATATATATATATATATATATATATATATATATATATATATATATATATATATAATATAGTTTACAAACATTGATAGATATTTATCAAATTCATAAAAAAAATACTTGTAAAAAATGTAATGATACTGTTACTACTATTCGTGAAAGCTAGGAGGAAAGAGATTATTAATAATGTAGTAACAGCTGCATTAATATTGTATTATATTTAATGTTTGTTATATATGTTATAATGCAATGTGCTGTTGGTGTTCATTTAAATAAATAAATAAACAATTTATCCTAAGTCAATAAAACTTTTTCTTTCTTTCAATCATCGATCGGGGATGGATGTAGATCCACACGGTTCCCCTGAAAACTGAGCTTCATCCTCACCTATTGTCTCTCACCTACTCTGCTAACGTATACTGATAGCGGAAGCAGGGTTACTATTTCATTTTCATCCAATCTAAAATCTCGTGGGAGCCTGTCAATACTTGATATCGAGAATTTCTAGGTCGCCTACGTCGTACACAAAAGTCTCGACATGACTTATCGGACAACGCACTCACGTGCCCTCCAGAACGTTTTACAATAAAAACCTAAATCATGGACAATTCGATTGTGATATAAATCTTATTAGTGTAATTCATATGAAATACTCGTAACGTGTCATAGTTCCACATTGTTATGTAATTAGTATCAATCATTGTCACTATTTCGTTGTAGGGAGTCAGTGGATACAGGTAGCTCAGGACCGTTCTTTGTGGCAGTTTATAGGGGAGGCTTATATCCAGTAGTGGACGGATAATGGCTGAAATGATGATGATGATGATTGTCACCATTTATTTAATCATAAAGTGGCATCGATAAAAAATATCGAATAATGCTCATCCCTAAACTCAATTGTGACTACGACATTGTCAGAATTTCTACTACGTAGTGGCTTAGATTCTAATTAAACGCCGAAGTCTGTGGCGAGACGCAGCAACTAACTTACTGAGGATTGCGGCGGCTGCATCTATATGACTGAGATAATGTCCCAGGATTATACACGTGAGTGTCAAATGTTGAGGATTATGTATACAATTATGGCTGTAGATTCAAGCTAGATATATGTGAAACTAAGTGAGCCACAATTTGTCTGCGCAATTTAGAATAAAAACTACATCAGAATTGGTGCAGTAATTTTTGTGTGATATTTTATTTATTTATTTATTATTACCTGCAGTTTACAGATGATCAAACTTCAACACACTACACGTAATTAAAATTTTTGTACATGTCAAGTTATTTACAATAATTAATACTAATAATTAACTATAAAAGATTACGATATATTTAGTACATATTTAATTTTCATAAAATGTCAATTCTGTAACTTAATTCCACTATAGTAAATAGGAATAATCATATATAATACAATGTCTAAAACAAATGTCATCTAAAATATACGTTAGAGCAAACATTAGAGATATGTCATAGAGGATCCTGGAATCTATAAGCTGCGTCAACCAATTTTTCCATTCTATCAGCGAAAATATCTACATCGTCGTACCGAGGGAGCATATCCCCAATCAAGTGCAATGCATGATTCGTAGGTGCGTGAGCAGCATGTTTTGTACGGGCAAGTGGTTTGTATAGTAATCTAGGTCGTAACAAACATACAAACAGCAAACAAAAATTTAAAAAAATACTACTGAAACTTTTTACATTAATTATCTTCCATATACCATATAGATATCGTCCAATTACAATTTTATTATATTAGTTAAATAAAATTGCTCAATGACTATCCGTGTATCCCATTCGTGTTTCAACTATGAAGCAGTTGTGTTTGCATGGCTGTGTTTCAGTTTGAAGGGTGGGATATGGCGTGAATTTACTGGGTACAGAGGAATAACACCTGAGTTCTCAGAAATGGCAACGCATGGGGGGTATCATGGGCGAAACAGTATACTCTGTTATGTCCATGGTACTGCTCATGTCTATAGGCGACGGTTATCACTTTCCATCAGGTGGACCGTCAGCTTGTTTGCCATTCTAAGTTGTATAAAAAAAAGGCAGTAGGCTCGCCCCCGTCACGTCGTTTTCTAAAACGCTCGACGTAATATGAACATATCTTTCCATGTGTCCGCTCTGAATACGTATAGATAATCTAGCAATATTTTATTAACGCCCACATACACACTACTCACCAACTCGCTTCGATTTAATGACATATTTTTCTCCTTAATGTATTGTATATTTTTAGAAAGCACGTGTATCGTTGCGTGTAATCGAATTCATAGCTCTTTTTCAAGTTCATTTTAGTTTAAAACTAACGAACAGAACAGAAACAGCACATTGGAGTTTGTATTATTAAATTAGTAATATATAAATACACAAAAATTTATAACAAAGTAAATGTATTATTTATTGTCTTATACATTTAAATGTATTTGCTTCTTAGAAAATTATGCATGTCAAGGTACCACAATTGATCTTGACACAATTTTCTGTGAAGTTGAAATCTTGGTAGCAATAATACTCGATCAGACAGACAGTTGAACGTAAAACTTTCGTAATACTAACGATTAGCTTTTACCCGTGACTTCATCCGCGTCCTCAGGATATTTATTTATTTATTTAACTCTTTATTGCACCAGAAACATAAAAATAAACAATGACATATAAACAATTCAAGTGAAACACAGTTCCATATAGTAAAGATTAATATATAAACATATAGATTCAAAAGAATATGTTCACTAACCGGGATAAAAAGTAGCCTACATCATTCTTTATTCCATATAACACGTGTATACCTAATTTTATAATGATTTGTTAATCTATTAAAACACTGTAAGGTAATAAACAAACTTATTTTCACATTTATATTAGACTGTATTTTAAGACTTTTTAAGAAAAATTAAAATAACAATTTTATTTGCAATATTTTGTTGTCTTTTATTTGCATACCACTAGTTCTAAGAGTGCCATGAAAACATTAAGGTGTCCAATAATGAGAATAAAAAAAACATAAAAACAAGTCAGATACAGTTTTTTTTTTTTTTTTTTTGATGGGTGCTAATGGAATGGTAACCCCACCCGCGCTATCGGTATACACCGGCGGGGCACCAGTGAAGGATGATAGATGAGGATGAAGCAGGTCAGTTAGCCCATCGTGACGAATTCAACAAGAATTGTTCACGATGGTTTCCAGGGGGAACCACGTGGAGGTCGACCTTATAGGGCATATTGCTAGCAATGGGGCTGTCAAACTCCATTGCTAACAATCCCTTTACCACCCAGACAGATACAGTTAGTACATCTAACATGTTGTCTGTTCTTAATTCTGCATAAATATACTTCAAATAAAATATACTCATTCAGCGCTTTTAAATTAATGTTTGGATCATTTGAAATCATAGTAATTTTATTTACGCTTCGTAGAGCGCGTAAATTATTAATAGTAAACTACGTCAGAAACAGTGAAAAGAAAACGGCCTATTTCTTCATTCTTCATACCAGAAAGCTCCATCTGAAAAACACGCTAGAAACGCGATGCCATTGAACCCAACCATCCGTAGTGTATTTTAATAAAATAATTAAAATTCTCTAAATTAATATTGTTTTTTTTATTGTTTTTGAAAAAACGGCAAATTTAACAATTAAATCTATAATCCTGGGAGATTATTTATATATTGTAAATAAAAATAAAACACCCATTCAAAAGAAAAATAATGCCACAAATAAACATAGACACAAAAACTTTAGACGTGTAACCCCTCGCCATATATCAGTATTTAAAAATACAACCTATCACCGCGTCTTCCGAAGCTTACACAGCTCGACAGAGATAAACTGATTTATAAACTGAAGTACTTAAGGAGCGGAGTTATCAGGTATTATCCAAGGAGGAAAAGATTGGATTTAACAAAAGTAGATGGTAATCACATAACGGTGAACCGAGGAAGCGCGTCTGTATTAGGCACTATTCACAGTGAAGTAAGATAAGAGAATTTTACTTAGACTAAAATCGAAATCGTTATCGTCCTTTTGGAGAGATTATATTACTAAACTATAAAACATAAATATAAAAAATACTAGATTAATTATAGAACTAAACCTGTCTACTAGACACGTTTAGTTCTATAATTCTAACATGAAATATGTGTATTTTGTTAGCATTAGTTTTTTGTTTAACTGCTGAAGAAATGATAGTAAAGTTTTGCATTTATTTATTTATCATACAACATGAGTACTTTGAACCTCACAAAGGAATTACCAAAACATAATGTTTTACAAATACATTATAGATCAGTGATTTCACACAGTGATAGAGTTAATTTCACAGAACCAAACATAATAGAAAAGGCATGTGCATAAAACCATAAGTTATTTAGTGATTTTCCATATTACATAAACAAATATGTGTATGTATGTACACTTGTATGTAGAATTACTAGCGCATCATATATGCAACGAGTGACCTAATTTAACGGTTTTAAGAGATATCGTTTGATTCGTCTAACCTGTGATGACACCATAATATAAATATGGCGTTTATAAATTGTTAGACACTAATTTATTAATGGCGTGGTTTTTATGACTTAATCTCGTTCAAAAAGACAATGCGAACATAATAACGTCGTAAAAAATGGATAAAAAAAATTCTACTATGTAATATTGTTGAAGTATGAATATACAGATACTTTTTATTTTTATCTATCTGCATTTTATCTATATGTCTACTTAAATGTTTTCCCGTATTTACCTTTCTATAAATCTGCCTACCATTATAACATTTTTAAGTGGATACTTCTGGTGTGAACATGACCTATAAATTCCGAATATCAAACTGAATTAAATGCAATCTAATTTATGTTTCCCTTGCCACAATTCTATTCAACGAAGTGGGTTTGACAATAAAACTCCTAATTATATATTTAAACGAACGCAGTGGATAACAGGATTTTGAGTAAACGTCCAACTTTTATGTGAATGGAAGAACAAGGGATAAACTCTGATAATCCGAGTTATAAAGAAGGAAATCAATCAGTACCCACTTTATGAAAAAGCCTTTTTAAAAGTGCCGTGACCTGATTTCTCTCTACCTTCCTTGCTTGGTATTTACTCATTAACATGATGACTGACTTCGTTGATGGAGATTTAATGTTAAGATCAGAATTGAGATATTAAAATGAAAAGAACTAGATAAGGAAATCACTGCCATCATCATCACAATTTGATCCTATTTGTATTACTTATAATCATCATCAGGTGGATCATGAAGCTACATAACCCACAAAACAAGAATATGAAACTATCAAAGTAAATATCATTAAAAGATAACAAAATAAAAATATGTTTAAATAAACTATTGTGATCAAACTATATATCATATAATAAGGAAAGGACATTACTTCCTCAAACATATTACAACCCTTCTAATTCCACACAAATAGGTACTAAAATGGATACCAGTACGTCATTAAACCAAATGTTACGAGTATTTGCAAAATTCAATTTAACTAAATATCCAACGACAGTATTAATTTGTTTAATAAAGCCAGCATTACCGTTGGTCACTGTGTGACACGGGTTTACAATATACTCACCATCAAAACCATTAATTACTTGGACGCTGAGCGTCGAATGTGGCATTTGTCTCAAATCAATTAACTGCATAATGAAACCTCGTTCAAACGTAGAACACGTGTTTTAAAACATATAATTGATGGTGAAATCAAATTATTTAATACCAGTAGTCCGCGCCGGATTCGCAGTTTTTTTTTTTTTAATAAAATACAGCTAATGCTGCTCGCTGAGAATATAGATAGATAGATAAATACTTTTTATTATTTCCTCCAAAAAAATTACAGTAATAAACCTATTATAGATACAAACAATTACAAGAAATGTCCACACCGAGAAAACAATATAGCTAATAAATAAAAGAATTTTAAAAATCGATTAATTAGTTTTAAGTTTATCCAATAAAAAAATACATTAAAAATCATACCTTTTCTTTATTTAAAATTAGTATAGATATATCTACTCATTCCATTGTGAAAAACATACCAACAAACAATAAATCAAGTGCTTGATAAACTGACATATTAAAGTTTAAAAAATTAACAAAGTTCCTAACTTGGGTTTTAGAGGAAAAAATGTGCAAGGTTTTTTAAGAGTATTAAATTTGTATGTATTTTACACTTTCTTATTTTTAGAACAGTTATTTTATGAGGTGGAAAATTTATAAAATTTTAAGAAATTGTTGCAGCCCGGCTACCTTAGTATAGCGGTTTTATATTGTTTGTACTATACACTAAAGAGCTGTTTCTAATTGGTATTAATATTATAATATTAGTGGTTTTTAAGTAATATTTTAATTTTTAGAAAATTTTACAATAAATTTTAGGATATTTTAAGAGTTATTTTACATTTAGGACATACTACGACGATTCTATAGAATATAGTATGTACGTACACATAGATTTTATAATTAGATTAAAACCAATATAATGACTAGAGTAACCGTACAATTTAACACTAATAAAAACATTTAAACAAACAGAATCTGTTCTTGTATTATTTTAGTGTTATAGAATAACAGAAATGTTAATGGAACGCTAATATTTGCTCAACGTTTCATCCTATACATTTGTCATGCGGTTGATTAATGAAATTTAATATTTATAAAGAGATTTATTGGGAAATCTTATTGCACATACACATCGTATTCCATGAAATCTCATTGGATACTAGATATGATTAGTAGCAGTTATTGGAAAATAGATGGGTTCAGACAGCATCAAAAGTCAATGAACGCCTACAAATTTCCAAGATATTTAAACATTGTTATGTACGTAAGAAGATTTACGAGATTAGTGTCGTAATTGAATAAATATCATTTAAGATGAGATTTTTTTTTACAACACAGGGGGCAAACGAGCATGCGGCTCACCTGATGGTAAGTGACTACCGCCGCCCATGATCACCCACAACACCAGCGGCATTGCAGGTGTGCTGCCGGCCTTTTAAAATATTTGGATATAAACGATAGAATATCTATGCTACTGAGTGCAGAATATTTTGAATATCTTAATCTGTTCATCAACTTTGATGATGAACATAGTGGAACAAGAACAACAAATATTAAGTGAATTTTTGTATAGTTTAAATTTAAGGTAACATTAACTTATCATGTTTCTATATTTATCTCAAATTTTGAGGTGTATTTAGTAAATTATCTTATTATTTTCGTCTGTAAGTAGTAGTGTCAGTCTACAGTCATCTCCAATTTAACTCCCTTTCAGGTCATTTCATTTTGCTTAATCCATTCATCTCTTTTTAGATCTTCCTCTATTCAAGAAAGTATAATATAAGAATAGCCATCCACATTCATATTTTATACTAGTTTTCGCTGGCGACTTCGTCTGCTTGGCCGAGTCATACTTACTGACCACAATAAAAAATAGCGTCCATCCCATATAGTACAGATTGTGTTCACCCATCCTAGTTGGAACTACGGCCGGGGCTGCTTAACTTGCATTAGCGCTACGACCTCTAAGCAATCACTCACTCCTCATTGTATTATATACTTATAATTACGTACCTAATACCTTCATAAAGTCGCAACCAATTCAACTGATCTGTTAGTTTATTGCATTTTATATGTGATTCTTTAGATTGATATCATTTTTTGATTCATGAACCAATTAAAATGAAACAAATACTAAATATTGAGTGGATCAAACCGCAACGCATTAATGAAAACCGCATTCAATTCGGTTAAGCAGTTTCTGAGATTAGCGTGCACAAACGTACAGACGAACAGACAAAAATTCTAAAAATCATTGTTTTGGGTTCTATTGCGTTCATAAAGCCCAATAGTAATAGTTTTTCCTATATATCTTCCATATAAAGACAGCGACCATTTACGATTTTATTATATATATTGATTGATGATTATTCTTAAATCATTCTCTTCATCCCTACGTATCACATGTCCATACCAAGACAGTTAACTTTTCTGTCTGTCTATCCGCTTCTATGTAATATTAGCTAACTACTGAAAAGTAATTATTCCTAATCACTAATTCATTAAACTCCGATTACAGTTCCTTTAAATCACGTTATTTATTTACTGAGGTTTAATCTTTCTGATTGTATTTTCATCGAAGCCTATAGAGAATTCGTTCAATAAATCGTTGCGAACGAGGTTATCTGATTTATTCCATTTATTACGTACTTATTAGATGTCGTTTGTTGCATCCAACCTTTATTAGGTCTCGTTTATTTCTTTGGTCCAAATAGAATAGCATTAATCAGATATTTTGCAACTAATTGAATTTTGATTAAATTATTTTCCATTTAATACTAATTATAAAATAATATTTCATGTAAACTCTTACTATATAATATTCATTAACATTATAAAATTGGCTATTTGTAAACATGTTTGGATATTTGTTACTTATTCACATTGAAATAACTAGACAAATTTGATTAAAATTTAGTACATAGATAAATCATAATTAAACTGCGCGATACTACTAGTTTACTTCATACTTTGACGTTGCACGGTTTATCGCTTATAAAAGACGGGAATTAAGCAACCGTGGTCACGAGTGGACTACTCTGATGACTACATATGACGAAACCAATACACAAATTCATAAACAGGGTATACATGAAAATGCCTCAATCAATGGCTTTAAAGTCCACTACATGTTCACAAAGTCCGATACGCTATATGTCCACCGCCTACAAGTCCTATACGCTACATGTCCGCTTCCTTAAAGTCCTATATGCTACATTTCCACCGTCTTAAACTCCTATATGCTACATGTGTACCGCCGGAAAGTCCTATACGCTACATGTCCACCGCCTTAAAGTCCTATACGCTATATGTCCACCGCCTATAAGTCCTATACGCTACATATTCATCGCTTTCAAGTCCTATATGTTAAATGTTCACAGCCTTCAAGTTTTACATTAAGTTATTTATGCTTCATATTCCATTTAAAAAAAATCTTTCCTCTTTATTAAATTAGTTTAAAAATAACACGTTCTGTTTCCGACAACTTCCGCTGTATAATCCCGCATATCTTTTATATACTAGTGGAAATTATCTAAAATTTATTCTTAGCAAGAATAATAAGAATGAGTTTTTGGAAATTTCACATTTTACATAACATAGACAATAAAACAAAGCATAAATTAAATTTCTTAACAGGAAGATTCCCAAAACTCCTATCACCGCAATCAAAAGTTTTATTTTAATTACATAAATTCAAGACTTATTTCAGTACATACCATTTCGTACCGAGTGCCAACAGTAAATAGAATTGTTTTGTTGAATATTTAATGTCGAAATCTGTCCTGGGCCGATTACATTTATCAGTATTCAAGATTAATGTACCAATCTCGTAACATTATTTTCTATTACAATTATAAAATAGATTTAAAAATTTTATTTTATATTTACTATATATTTCTTATTTTTAGTTGTCGTATCAATCGTTAACTGTCCACTGTTGAACATAGCCTCCCTCATAAGGGGGTTTTTATGCAACTTAGAATGGCAAACAAGCTGACGGTCCACCTTATGGAAAGTGGTGACCGTCGCCTATAGACATGAGCAGTACCATGGACATAACAGAGTAGTAATTTTGCTTGTAGTTGCCATGCTTGGCAGGCGGGTTGATAATCGAAGTTTGGCTTTTGGTGATGTTTTAAAAGGGGCGCTGCTGCCCATCCTTCCACCATAAGCTCCCCTAGTCGTCTTTTTTTGACATCCAAATGAAAGGAAGCGATTGCCTATTCTATGCCGGGACCTACACAGCTATTTATTTATTGTTTCTTTATTTATTTTTATGAACGTTTATATCAAGAGTCGCAAAAACAGTATCAATCCATTTATCAAAGCAATACATATTTATTATATGTTTTGTATATGAAATACTGATTCATAATTAAGTCGGGGTTAATTAGTCTCTATTAATTGTAATTTAGTGCCATAAATTAAAGTATATTGTTTTGTGACTATATTTAAATTTATGTCTGTGGAATAAAATAACTTTAAAATAATCGTGTTTATGGAAGTAGTATAAAAAACAATAAGTTTCAACCGGTCATACTATCAAAAATTTGTTATTTAACAATTTTTAAAATCGTCACTTTCACGTATCCTTACTAATTATAAATGTGAAAGTAAATTTTTGCGTTGGTTTGTTATGTTATGTTAAGACGTTAACAAATCGACCAACCACTATGTTTGATGTATACATACAATAGAAGGAAAGATGTAGGCTACTTTTATCCCAGTCAGTAAATATATGCCGGTCACGCGGACAAAGTCGAGAGTAAAAGCTAGTTATAAAAATGAAAGTTTGTTAAGATGTTCGAATGTTGCATCTAGAATAGAACGCTCTTGTTGTAGATACGAGCAGCAACAATATCATTGTCGGTACATATTAATAGTTTCTTGAATGAATGAATGAGTATACTTTATTTGCATTATACAATATAGGGGAAAAACAAGACAATTAATAAATATAACGATACAATTGTATAAGTACAGCAAGGCGGTCTTATTGCTGAGAGCAATCTTTTTAAGACAACCTTAGGGTAATAGACTAATTGTTGTACAAGTAGGTATTGTACAATTAAGAAAATTAACATGTTGTAATTAGTTTTTTCATCCCCTACCAAAAAAATTCGAAAACTTTTAGACAATATAGCGCCAACACACACGCTATCCACATTTACAATATTTTAATTTATATTAAATTATAGATACAGACTATTTCTATTCGAAGTATCCTTTCCGTGCGAGCAAAACGGGATAAAGCTAGTTGTCTAACAATGATTAAGTCGTAACCATACGTATTTGTACTGCAGAATTCTTACTTAAATTATAAATTTAATTTACACGTAATATTTGAAATGGAAAAGAGCTACTTTGATCCCGGTCAACACACAATCAAAGTCACGTGTAAAGTCTAGTATATACATAATACGTGTAGTACCACTGAATATTTATTACTGTGTGGACTAAAGTACCCAATAACACCAATAGCACTTTCAAACTTTACTCATTAGAGTAACGGGATCGAGTTACGAATACTTACGTATAATATACTGAGCGTATTTTTCCCCGCTTTTACACGCACAACTAAACGCGTTACTACAATCCACTTGCCATACTGTTACAAAAGCTGTTTATTAACTGCAACCCCTTTTCTTATTAAGCCTTTTAAATATGCTGTCTCTAGTACCTAAATTTTTTATGGAACGAAAGTAAAATTGTAAATCTGCCTCCTCTATTGGTATACGCTGACGGGACACCAGTGAGTTTTGACATTGAACATTAAGATAGGTCAGTTAGCTCATCAATTCACGAAAAATTAACCACAAGTTTCGAGGTGCAACCGCATGGAGGTCGACCTGATAAAGCATATTACTAGCAGTGAGGCTGTTAATGACTATAACTAACAATCTCCTCCCCCCAATACCTTTATACTGTTAAAGGGATGGGGATAGTTAGTAACGGTGACTAATAACATATTGCCAGATATGGGATGTGTTTGGCAATATAAATCTCAGATCAACTCCCACACGATTCCCTTCCACGATTCCACATGGATGATTTCTAGAAAATTCTGTACATTGGGTTTATTGACTTAAGGTTCGTCTTTTACTGATACCTCATTAGCGCACAACAGTAGCACAGTTAGGGTTATCATTTTTGCACAGTAAGAATAAGCTTATTTGACATTTCTTAAAATGTTTCGAATTTATAACAGGAAATCGGAATTGTTTAGACAGAGTCAATTACGCTTTATAAGTACAGTTGCGACATCTGTTTAAATGGGCCTTAAGGCCATATCTATAATTTTAATATAAGTATAAGCAATCAGTTTTGATTACGCGTCCAGTAGAAATTGGGGCATCAAATAAACTTTGATCAAACCTCTCCAGGGATAAGATTAGGACGATCCGAATGATGGAAATGAGAAAAAAGGAAAACTGTGTTGAAACCATTTAGGTATATCGAGATATAAGCACGTATACGATCTGTTTTGTCTTATAAGCCCGTATTGTTTACTTCCAATGTTTCCTGTTAGATTTTTTAAGCAATATTTTACTAGTGTATTCAGTTTTATCTATTGTGTGCATGAGCAATGATTCTCAATTCAATTCTCTGTTTGTCGTATTATATTTGTTAAAAGTGTGCACTGAATAATTGGGAAAATTAGGTGAAAACTTATTATAAAAGTATGTTTATCTAAAAACGAACTTTTTGATGTAGGACAAATTGCACTACTATGTTCATGTCTCTGTTTCTTCTAAATTCCAGAATATAGACTTCATTATCATCATTTCTTATCATTATTAAAAGAACTAAAACGAATTTAAAAAAATACTGCAATAATATTATAATAAAATTGTAACTAGACAGTTGTTCCATCTATATACGGAAGAAAAATATAAAATTAATATGAAAGGTCTTAATAAAGCAATAAAGACCAAAATATCATTAGTTTAGAAATTTTGTCTTTTTATCTGTTTGTCTGTATATTTTTCCCGGCATCACGATAAAACTACTGTACTAATTTAGATACAGTTTTCACAAATGTGTTTTCAAAATTGCAACTTAAAGCCTGATGTATGTTCCATCTTAATACGCCATCTAGAAGTGATCTACTTCATTCGCTTTCCTACATTTGACACAAAAAGCTAATAATAAATAAACACTGTTAGACATTTTACAGCGCCATCTAGTAATTAAGGGATAAAGATTGATTCTATCTTAGAATAACATATCTGATATAGCTATAATAATTTAAAAAATGGATAAAATAATAGAATACAGCCAGATTTTAAATGAACATAATAATAGAATCTTCAAAATACAGATAAGACTTAATAATTACAAATATTAAAACTTATAATAAATATTATAAATTATTACAAAATACTTACATTGTTCTCCATAAGAGTTCCAAATATATTCAACCATTAATCTTACATCAGTAATATTTAGTATCATGATTGACCTATTTAATGTTTGACACTAAGAGAATAACTATTTTTGAACACGCCGACAAAATGGAACGTTATCTTTAATAAAAAGTATTTGACGATATTTTTATGGTATTTTTTGTATGACACGTAATCTCAGATCTTTTTCTCCGCGCCAAAAAGCAATATTATATTTTTTTTATCTCCCAACAGTGATATAAGGGGCATATTACGTATCAAATAGATATAGATAGTATCGTATCTAAATCTATCAATTTATGAAACTACTTGCTTTGTTTTCGTGTATTAATAAATATTCTATGCGTCAGTCTATGATATGATTATCTATTTATCAAATTTATTTCAAATCTATTTTGCCGTTTGCGGGTAATTGAATAATAAATATTCTATTACTATTATAAATGAAATACTTTTGTATTAAAAGAGATCATCTATCTATTTATATAGACGAATATTTATCTTTATCTTTCACGCAAAAACTATTGAACTGTTTTAAATAAAATTTAGTAACGGATAATTTATATCCCAATATAGTACTTTTTGTACTTCAGGCGAGTGATGCCGCTGGATATAGCTAGTCCAAACTATGTGTTTGAACTAGTTATATCCATATATATAAAATAATATCCTTAATAATAATCCTATATATTAGAAATGTAAAAGGGAGATCTCAATCATCATTAAATTTAACCTAAAAAGGGCTACAGGCTATTTTTTTTATCTCGGTCACATAGACGTAAACACATCTATGTGCAATATCAGTAGCATGTTTTATAAATAGTACAATAAATTGGGCAAACATTACAATCAACTAATTGAAATTACATCTATTTAGAAAGATATGAAGGGTAAAATAGGGAACAATTTTGTCCAAAACCACTTCCGCGCTCCCAGACTTGGGACGACAAAACGCTTACAAACAATATAATTAACAGGCTGAGCAATTTTTAAGCGGGAAATGTTCTTGTACAGCAATTACTTAGCGCTAACTAAAGACTCTTTAAATAAAAATAGAAATGTAACAAATAGGGGTCATAATAGTCATTAAAACGACCGTTTAGTATTGTATATAGACATCTAATACAGGCCACTATAAGAATAGTAGGTAGTATCCACTGAATTTTGAGCGTAATTAAGTAACAAATTTATTTAAAAAGAGAACTGGAAAGGTTGTGCACATCCCAGGATGCGTTTGAAACTTCACAGAGATATGTCTGAAGGTACAGATAAGCTTTTTTAAGGAGCCAAGCCCCCCCAGCTATAAAATAGTCTTATAATAATACGCCAATGCTTCCGCCATGACGCTGATCGCCATCACTGTCGAATCGAGCAGTGGAAAATTCCCTGCGGTATTTATCTTAACGCCCTACAATCTAAATGGTTGCGTATTTAGAAGGGAAGGAATGTAAGTAACGGAAACTAATATGTACTACTATAAATATACTACGTTAGGTCGACTTCCACGTAACACGTTAACTCCGGGAAAATATCATGGTTGATTCCTGGTGAATTTATCCTAAGGAGCAAACTGTCCCGACTTCATCCTCGTCTATTATCATTCACAGATACCCCGTCGTATCCCATCATATTCACTAATACCCCGGCATATACCAATAGCACAAACGAGAATACCATTCTATATATTTTCCATTAAAAAAAGAGTAGCGTACAATACGGTTTCAGAGAAGATTCCTCTCAAAAACTAGAACCTTTTTTGTAACAAAACCTACTTGTAATATTTCCAAACTCTAGCAAAAAATATTACATGATAAAGAACACATTTTCAATGTAGTTTTTTTTAAAAGAACAAGACTATCTGTATGATATATATATATATATATATATATATATATATATATAAATTCTGTGTCATGATATTCGTTTATAACCACCACCCACTCAACCGATTTTAATAAAATTTTGCAAATGTATGTTGTTTGCTCCAACATGAGAGAGAAAAAATACGAATCCGGTAGATGGCGGTAGAAGGGAAAACAGCGCTAGTCGAGTCAACTGCTTTTTTATGAAATATGATCAATAAAAAAGAAATAAACAAATATATATAATAGCGTCTAATGAATGACCAGATACTTCGTAGATACATTAGATTAAAACATTTTAATTTAGAACGCAAAACCATGTGTCAATAAATTGATTTTCCCCAGAACAAGCAAAAATATACTTCGTAAATAAAAATGGATTCTTCGCAATTCAATTATCACAGAATAGATTTAAAACCAGTACAAAAACATACCTTATGATTATGAAAATAAGTAACGAAATGGCGTAACTTAGCTGTAAAAAAAGTACAAATGAATTCAGAACCTTCTTCTGAAGGTTTTAAACATTGCAACAAATTATCTCATTCATTCTAAAAAGCAATTAACAAGGATATTCCTTTCCCTTATCTGTCTGATTTTGTCTCTATTATTGTTAAATAACGTGGATTAGAACTGTTTACTCGAGAGATAGAGACAGTCTATAGAATATTATATTTTAACAACAGCAATATGAAATTACTAAAACAAGATTTATGGTTCCGTTTCACAGAATTTCCTAGTAAACTTTTGAAATACAGATTTATAAATACCTATACTTTTGTTTCAAAATTACGTAACCAAGAATCGCTCAGTAAATACCAGAGGGAGACTTTGTACAAAAGTCGTTTGCTTGGGCACCACTGTCCCATTCGTGTTTCTACCGTGAAGCAGTTGTGTTTACATGACTGCGTCTCGGTTGGAAGGGTAGGATATGACAGTGAATTTACAGGGTACAGAGGAATAACACTTGAGTCCTCAGGAATGGCAACGCATGGGGGTATCATGAGCGAAACAGTATACTCTGTTATGTCCATGGTACTGCTCATATCTATAGGCGACGGTTAGCACTTTCCATCGGGTGGGCAGTTAGCTTGTTTGCCATTCTAAGTTGCATAAAAAAAAATGTTACTTATATTACGAGCAAGTCATTGGCATTTCTAAAAAATGTGGTTTGTAATCTTACTAACGTAATAAAATTGAAACTATACGATGCCTGTACATAGAAGATATTTAAAAAAATGAGAAATTTTAATATGACCAATAAATATTAAAATAACATAACAAGTTTCCAATAACCCTACAAATTTTACTATCCTAACATTAAATGAGGTTAATCTAACATTTTCCACAAGCTAATGGAATGCCCTCTTGGGATTTAGTTTCGTAAATAAGACCTTACTAAATTAACAATACCTACAAATCCTTAGGGCTTTGTAGAGGTTGGAACTCAGCTGTACAAAATCATTAAAGCCTATTATATAACTAGTTACTAACATGAACTTGAACAAACGATAGTAACCATGTAATAACGATATTAACAAACACATAACTGAGCGTAAAAGGAGTGTATTGTTTTGAATAAATCCTACTAATACTGGTAGATACTATAATATTTGCACAAGCGATAACTTCTCAGTTGGACAATACTAGACTGCAGCCTGGGATCACTACCAGGATCACGAGATCGAATCCTAAGCTTTAGGTTAGTTAGAAGGTTTACCTTCTAACTTTGTTTCCTCCCGTAGAGTTCTCTCTCGTAGGGTTCACTCCCGTAGAGTTCACTCCCGTAGAGTTCCCTCCCATAGAATTCGTTCCTATAGAGTTTACTCCCTAAACACCCCTACTGGGCCGACTAAGCTCCCACTTCAATTTTGTTACAATTGCAGTCGCTATTTTTTTACTGAACACAATTCTGCATGTTTATCTATTCTATTTATTTTCACACCAAAACAACAACGCATGAATTCTTGCATTCAAAAATAGCATGCGAATCATACAAAACTAGTGTACTAGTAAAAACACGTGTCGCTACGAAGTGAAATTAGTCATTCCTGTAATTAGGCACACAAATAAATAAAAATAATAAATATTTATTTATTTACACATTATTGCTCCATTTAAAAACCAATAAATACAATAAATTTCAATGATAAATGATACAAATGGCGGCCTTATCGCAATCTTTGTTAGACAATCTTTGGGTACTGTACCCAAAAGATATCTAAAAAAGCATTGAAAATAAAAACAAAGGGTAGGTGGCGCATTATTATATAGACATTAATATATACAAACATATGTACTAAAGGGAATGAGAGACAGTAGGATTTAACGGAGGTTTTGAAACTAGAGAGTTTGAGCACACCGAATAGAGGCAGATAGTGAGTTCTACAGGCGAACTGCCTATATAATAAAAGAGTTAAAATAAAAAGAAGAAAAATGAGCGGGAGATTTGAGGCGAAGGTTGATAACACTGCGCAAAATAAATACGATAAAGCTATGATTTTTATGGATGTGTGTCTGCTTTGAGCATCCATAAAAAACAAAGATATTATTGAGAAATAGAAAGTATATTTGCGATTTGATATACGAAGCTTTAACGAGCGTCTGAAAAATATTTTCTAACTCATTTTAGTTTATCTATTTGTTTATACTTAGTTTAATAAAAACTGTACCTATAATAACTAGACGTAATAATTATTTATAAATGGTGAATAAAGCACTGCTCACAAGTCATTTCGCCTAGGTTTGTTGTAGCCAACAAATATATCAATAATAATATGTATGCTAAAGGCAAAAAATTTTGAAAAAAATAATTCAGAGATTATACTTACTAAAAAAATTCCAAACCCCTAAATTACATAAAATTATTGAGTTTAATTTTAAAGTTAACAGAACTTTAAAATTAAACTCAATAAATTTCCTGATTGATCAATAAGTATTTCCCTTCAATTCAATTCAAGGTTAACATTTTAAGTTTACTTGCCAAGACGAACAAATTCTATTAGAACGGTTAATTTTCGTTGAAATAATAATATCCCCTTAGGTATTCACTGAGCTAAGCAATGCAAACATATTGTCGGTTGGTTAATCAAAGTGTGGGTGGCATCTCAAAATTTCCAGCTCCTAGTTTCGTGTACCTATAGTTATAAAATATAAATTGTTAAAATATATGTGATATTTGTATATTATATTGTATGTAGGAGATATTTTAATAAACCATATATAAGGAATTCTAATAATATATAAATTTCTAAATATATTTAAATAAATATATTAATTATATATTTTTTTTTTCATTTTTTGTTATTCGTTATTTCATTCTGCGTTAGTTCCGGCATTACGTAAGAACTGCTATACCAAATTGAATGTGGTTTTGACAGTTGCATTCCTGAAGGTCAAACTTAAAATCGGTTGTATACTTCATTACATACTTTTAACTCCACGCGTACAAAGTCACGAGCAAGAGCTAGTTTTTAATAAAAACTATAGCTTGTTTGACATTATATAAGTATCATAAAGAAAATCTGGACCAAGTAGTTTTAGACGCAAGGTGAGCTTGCTGTTAAGATAACATATTCGCAACAAGATTATAGATTTTTTTCTATTTTACTTATTTACGTAACACGTAAATGTTACATTACGTTTATGTTTATGAAGAAAGTTTCATGAAAAATTAATGAAAATTAGCAATCCTATTATTATTCACAGTATTTCAAACTGCGTACCCGCAAACTGCGTACCCGATGACCAAGGAATTTATAACAAAATATATTTTAATTGATATTTTATTAATTAATGTTTGTATAATATGGTAATGTAATGTGAACATTATAATAAATTAAAATTAAATTATAGTAATAAATGTAAACTTTGACCATATACCTAAAATATAAAAATTTATTATCATTAACTTTTCGAAACTCTTAGTATTACAACAAGGATACTACAAATTGGGGCTCCAGACTCGCCCCGGGTCACATTACCCATCAAATCAAATATTATGTCCACTGCAACGGAAATAATGGATAAAATGTCTCCGACCACCCCATTTGCGTTTACGGTCGCGTTGCACAACAGCGCCGCCTCCCCGAAAACGGAAGAAGATCATTCGGACATAAAGTTATAAAAATCTTATTACTTGAGTTACACTTCTTTAACTTCTTCGTGTTATATTTTCATTCAGTTCGAACTGTGTGAACGTTATTGGAAAAAGTATGGATGATTAAAAAACTTCCAAGTGTGCCAGTGTGCCAGCCGTTTTTCAGCAATGCCTATTATTTATCAATCATTTTGGTTCGTCGCGGAAAAACTTCTGATAAACGACGTTTCGGTACTCGGCTTGGTAAAGTTACTCGTCTATAAATGTTGATAGGAAGTTATCCTGAATCCCTTAAGTTAAGCCAGGGATGTCCAAGTTTGTACACAATGTTTCGTAACCAATATAAACTTGATTGTGAAAATGAACTTATCTGTCAGTCTGTTATGCTCTCGTATGAAGTACTATCAAGTATTCTAAGATATCTATAAGATCAATTTGATCCAAAACTATCTAACATTTGGGTACACGTCTTCGCCACTCAAAGGAAGATTGTATCAGTTAATAACATAGGTAAACTCGTTTCATGGAAATTTTCGAAAATCCCTTCTTAGTTGTGCGTACTATGTAAACTAATTAATATATTGTAGATTATAAATTTATTTGAATCTTCAACATAATTTTTCTATAATAGAATTAACTAAAAACTAAATTATTTTGTAGGCAATCCTTTACAAAGTTCCGTATTCGTCTCGCCAAGTTTAGTTGCATGTCGTCAATCATTTTGTCAATATTACTTTTATTGAACATCTGTATAGATTGCATTTTAACATCGATGGCATAATTGCTTTTTTCCAATATAGTGCTACAACACTTTCCCCTAAAAACTAGGACGCTCAAAAAATAAATTTATAAAAAAAAATTCGCTTATCTCTCCAGTTGACTTAGCTGTGGAAAGTGAGGATGTTGTGAACATTTCCTTAGCTCTTCCAATATATCTTTCCAGGCGGCTAGAGGGGGACCCAAAATAATTAAATTAAATAGTTTAAATTGTTATGTAACTTTGGTAAAAGTAGATTACTGCTTAATCCCATGTATGTAGTGGGTATGAACACGTGCCAATATGTGATATTCCACAATGAAACAGCTATTACGATCGTAACAAAATTGATATGATACATAGCAGGAAATTCTACTGTTTGCAAAAGGATTTATAAAAATAAAAGCTTGTAAAAAGTCGGTTCGGAATTACAAAACCGGAATAAACAACAAACTCCAAAATGTCCTCCTTTTCGGAGTCTCCTTTTTACTATTGAAGGAGTCTTACAAATAAACAATCAAATGTATAATAAATAAAAAGCAATCGGTGGATTTATTTTAATTTTAATAATATTCACTCTAGTGACATTGTTAAGAGTTTGTTATAATAACCAGCTTATTGCCCGCTACTTCGTATGCGTGGATTTCAGAAATAAGGAAACTGAAAATTATATATACTACTTCTAGATGGCACATTGAAATAAAATATACAGCAGTTTGTAAGTTAGAATTTCCTAAATACTTCTGTGAGAACCATATTTAATGTAATGCAGTAGTTATTTCGTGCACATAACATACATACAGATAACTAGGCAGAAAAAAATATAGAAAATTACTAATAGTTATTATAGTATCTGTTGATGTTATTAAGACCCCTCATATTATTTTTTCTTAAATATCTTATATACAAATATCGTCTAATTAAAATATAATAAAATTAGTAAAACAAGGCATGTATATGATACAACCTAATACAATTAAATAACAAATTTTAATTCATAGTAAAATATTCATTTCATGCAACTCTATTTAAATATATACGTAGATTAGACAAATAAGTCATATTCATAGACACACGTAGTAAATAGAAAAATTACATTTTAAAGCAAAATAATTTTTCTTTGTTTGTTGTATACATACAACTTTTATAACATGATATAGTCACAGTCTTTCCCACCAGTCGTTTAACATACATTTCCAAACAGAATGTAATATATAGAGACCCCTGATAGCAATCTAGACATGACAAAACCGTTCTAACGCTGATAATTCTTTACACTATGGTATGTCTATGCTTCTTTCAAGTACTTTAAATCTCAGAATATTCTCATTTGCTTCGAACCAAAGGGAGAAAATAAATGTAATTTCTAACAAAAGAAGTAATATAAGATGGCTTTTCTATTCTTCTATATTGCCTCTTCTATTCTCGATAATTATTCTTTCATTCGCTTTCCTCAATAGCTCCTCGTTTATTATCCTTTCATTCTCATACCTTCACAATTCAAGAATGATTTCTAACATAATTAAAGATTATATCCCATAAAAAACCGATTTCAATTGTGTCAAAAGCAGTTATTTTAATTTAAGAACTAAACCCATTTTTATAATATTTCCATGGGACCTGGGAGATGAGACATGGGAGTCTGTAAATAAAAATAAAAAATAATTTTCCAAATCAGTTTACGAGTAAAACTGACAGAGTTACAAATATATAGTGAGGTAACAAATATAAAAGAAAATACAATCGAATTTAGAACCTACTTCTTTTTGAAATCGATTGAAAAATGTTACAAACACAAAATAACGTATGTATTCGAGGAAAAGATTTGTTAATAATAGGTTCTGGTGATCCAATTGCTTACAATATACTCGTACCTCATAGAGTTGACTCTGTACACGGTCCTCAATAGAAAACTATCGTAATTAGACCTGAAGGCATCGTCAAAAAGAATCAGACATTACTGGATACAGAGCCATAACGCCTTAGTCCTCAAGAATGACAAGGTATGAAGAGTATCATGGGCGTCACATTATACTCGGTTATGTCCATGATACTGTTCATGTCTATAGGCCTACTTTCTATCAAGTGGAACGTCAACTAGTTTGCCATTTAAAATTGAATAAAAATATTAATAAAAAAAAATCTTCACCTGTCATCACTCACTGGTTGCCCACAAGCGTATATCGATGGCGCTGGCGCAGTTTCCATTCTATTTAGATTCCAAGAAAAAAACTTATTTATTCTTTGTTGACATAAATAAATTGTGAAATGACAATAAATATTAGTCGCCTCGACTGTTTCCTAATTATAATGCGAGTGCTATTATAGCATCGCCCACAAAACAAGCATTGTACCCGTGCCAACTGATTAAGCACTAGACTAGAGACAGTTTGCAACATGCTGCTTTTACGAGTAATGTTTAGTGTTATTATAAACTAGTTTTGACCTGCGGCTTCGTACGCGTAACTTCTATATCCGAACCAATCGTCATAAAAATAGATTATTACATCTATTTTTATGTAGGTGCGATTGAGAAGGATATAAGCCACACTTCATCTTTATTATTAAAGCTGTACACTGTCCATTGCTGAATATAGACCGGTCCAGTCATAGACTGCCATAAATAAAAGGTCTCGAGTCACCTGCGTCTATATTTTATCATATCAGCCTTTTTACTGTCCACTGCTGAACAAAAGCCTTCCCTTAAAGGGATTTTGCCAGTAGTTGCCACGCTTGACAGGCAGATTGACAACTGCTGTTAGACTTTGGAGATGTTTAAGAGGAACGCTGCTGCCCATCCCTCGTCCTTCCTTAGTCGGCTCTCACGACACGCACAAGAAATGAAGGGCTGGCCTATTCTATGCCGAGACTACACAGGCATCTTTACTTAATTCCATTCAATCTAGGTATCCCAGTCACGTGAACACAGTCACAAATGAGAAATAGTGAGTAAGAAATAAAAAAGAATTGAGAATCACATCCGTTTGAAATTCGCTTAGAAATATGGGAAGTGCCTCTTTTGTGTTGCAAGCTAATAATAAGGGATTTTAAAAAGTAGTTATATATATAAGTAGTTACTGAGAGGATAGAAAAACCGATATGAAAAAATTCCAGTTATGTGAAATAAACTAAAGATGAGTAAAAGAATATGAAGCCTTATTTCATTTTTAAACTGAGAAATTGAATAATAAGATAAAAATGCCTGTTTCTTTTTGATTTATGTGGAATTAGTTATGTTGCGTGACTTTGTCTGCGTAAATTGGAATAATATGTGACCATATAATTTTATCCAACTCGTTTCAGGTATTAAAGAATAAATGACTAACGAATATTTAAACAAAAAATTATATCAATGCATACAATATATAAAGATGCTATAAAAAGTACCTAAAACTGCATTACTTTTGTAAGTGGTTGGTGACACTATAACAGTATATTATATCCTTGTTTCCTTTATCCCACAGACTAAGCCCTACACACCAGTGCAAGAAAAGCAAAACCAGAAAAAAAATCCTATACTATGCCAAGCCAATTGGCCCGTGTGATACCTAGTAAAGTGTAGAAAAGAATTGTTAATAACTGGGTGGAAATCTCCGTTGCGAGTAACATGCCCTATCTGGTCTTGCTAGCAAGCCTTGTCAGGTCGACCTCCACGCGGTTCCCCTGGAAACCATTGTGACTAATACTTGTTGCATTTGTCACGATGGGCTAACAGACCTGCTTTCATGCTCATCTATCATCTTTCACTGGTACCCCGCCAGTGTATACCGATAGCGCAGGCGGAGCTACCATTCCATTATCATCCATTAAAAAAAAACCCTATCTGGTCGACCTCCACAAGGTCTCGCTGAAAAACATCGTGGTTAATTCACATTGAATTTATCTCGCTTAGCTAAATGAGCTGTTTCATCCTTACCTATCATGTCTTATTGGTGGTGGTGGTGGACGTATAATGTTAGCGCAGGTGGGTTGCCATTATCGCCCCTTAAAAAATCTACTAATATATAAAATAGGGGGAAAAGGGGATTGTTAGTAATGGAGACTAAGAATCCCATTGCTAACAATATATCCAACTAAGTCGACCTCCTCGCGGTTCCCCCTGAAAACTATCATGATTAATCCCTGATGAATTCATCATGATGGACTAACTGGCTTGTTTCATCCTCATCGATCACTCTTCACTGGTGCCCCGCCAGCGTATCCCATTAGCGCAGGCGGGGTTACCACTCCATTTTCATCCAATAAAAAAAAGTATATAAAAAATATTATATTAAACTACGGAACCGTACTGATAAACGCGCCGTTAATAGATACTCAAAAGTGTTCTAAAAATAAAAATAGGTCTTTTACAAATAAAACGATGGAAAGGAAATTAAAAATTTTCATAGAACTACGTGAACTCAATCAGTACTGCATTTACAGAAAATGAAAATATTTAACATTTTTTTTTACATGGACGGCGTACAACAAAACGGTTCAGATTCCCGTTTTGATATTCATCATCATCACCATATCAGCCTTTAACTGTCCACTGCTGAACATAAGCCTCCTCCTTGGGGGATATTGCCAGTAGTTGCCATGCTTGGCAAGCGAATTGGCAACCGCAGTCAGACTTTAGAGATGTTTTAAGAGGGACGCTGCTGCCCATCCCTCGCCCTCCCTTAGTCGGCTCTTACAACACCCACAGAATAGGAAGGGGTAGCCTATTCTATGCCAAGACCACATGTTTTGATATTATATCATTAAAATTATACTATATGTTTTAAAAAAAATTATATGCATTAATATGGACGACAAGTATTGATGTACAAAAAGTCTAACTTGCACATTCCTACTTAAAAAGTATACTTACATTACAAATATGTTAGTTGGGAGTTAAAGTAGTCAAATGTTAAGAGATAAATCAAATTCTAAGCATAAATATAATAAAAATTTACGAATGTAGACATTATAGGTCTAAGCACATAAAAGTGAAACTTGCGATAGACAAGTTTTCAATAAATGTTTATAAATGCTTAGCCTACTTAAGCTTATCTAACATCTATTTATGTCCAAACAAAAGAAAGTCTGTTACAAAAATAAAGAGTTTAAAATTGTAAATTTTTTTGTAATAAACTATAGATTTTGGCATATTAAATAAATTATATTACACTACCTAATTTAAGTGGTACAATGAAGAGTTAATAAATAAATAAATAAAATATATAAACATGTATTTAATCACTTATACAGAATTTTGTAATAATGTTTAACCAAATAGTGTTTAAAATATTTTTTCGTAGTAAGACTTTACGTAATTTTTTAAAATATTTCGCCATGTTTCTCTGCAGAATTTATGAGATAGTTTAAAATGAGTGAATATTTGAATAAATACAGTATCTGTTTTAAAAACTGAGAGTATAAATAGGACTAGGGCTGCACCACAGATGAAACTAATATATACGCTAAATATAGACATAAAAAATAACAGAATCCAACCTCTTTTCACAGAAATGCCTAAAAATCATTGAAATATGTTCGTTCGAGTCCTGATTCCCTGGTAATATCCAAATGGTTGAGTGAATTTTAATAATTGAGACATCTCTGTGTTTGTCGTGACAGCGCAAGAATCAATAGGATCGACTTATATTATAGACATACATGGTAAAAATAAATAAGATGGTTGTTAAATGCTTTTTCAGCCGACTTCAAAAAGAAAGAGGTTGTCAATTCAGTTTCATCTTTTTTTTAATATTTATTACCTCATAACTCCATCAGTTGTTTTATCAGAGGGAGACTTTGTACAAAAGTCGATTGCTTGGGTACCTCTGTCCCATTCGTGTTTCAACCGTGAAGCAGTTGTTTGTATGGCTATGTTTCGGTTTGAAGGATGGGATATTGCGTGAATTTACAGAGTACAGAGGGATAACACCTGAGTTCTCAGGAATGGCAACGCATGGGGGTATCATGGGCGAAACAGTAACTCTGTTATGTCCATGATACTGCTCGTGTGTATAGGCGACGGTTACCACTTTTCATCAGGTGGGCCGTTAGCTTATTTACCATTCTAAGTTGTATAAAAAAAAAGTTGTAAACCAATTAAGAGAATTCTTATTTTTTTTTTTTTATCTAAAAGGATACTCTTACAGATTGATTCCATAGATTTTTTTATTAAGTTCAGTAGATTTGTTTTTAAATCAAAATAACGGGTTTTTCCACAATTGATATCAATTTTTTTATTAATCACAATCTTTTATTATTGTTAAATTGAAAAACACGTTGTTTCTCAAGAATAGCATAGGCGTTGCAGTATATTCTGTGACACCCATGATTTTGTTCATGTTTATAAAGGCAGTTAATAAACTACTTATCTATACTTATAATAAACCTGTAGAGAGGTCAATTCTGTACATGAAATATATTTCCAAAATAACTATCCGCGGGTGATTAGTGATCGATACTGATGCCAAAAATGCAATCAGTAAAATTTTTGTCTGTCTGTCTGTATGTTCATTATAGAAACAAAAACTACCAACGGATTTTAACGAAAACGAAACTTGGTACAATTATTCTTCATACTCCTGGGCAGGTTATAGCATACTTTTCATCACGCTACGATCAATAGGAGCAAAGCAGTGAAGGGAAATGTTAAAAATGTCCACCCATGCGACGCCGGGACGGGCCGCTCGTATTATATATGTTTTAAACATATTTGTATGTTTGTTACTCAATCACGGTTAAACGGCTATAAGGATTCAAACAGTACACGAATAGGTAGTATCCTACCTTATAGGGATGGGTAATATACTGCAATATCTAGTATTAAAGATTGTATATATTGGCCCAACAAAAGATATGTTAAATATCGCTTGTACAATATATAATATTGAAATGAAGCACCCAATTGAAACGAACGGAGACATCCGACTGGCGTAGGCGATATAAAAATAGGGCGATGACCTTTTTTCCGCCATCAATTACCAGAGTAACCTAATATATAGATATCGGGGGGAAAGGCATTGTTAGTAATGGAGACTAAAAATCCTATTGCTAGCAATATACCCAACCAAGTCGACCTCCTCGCGGTTCCCCCTGGAAACTATCATGGTTAATTCCTGATGAATTCATCATGATGGGCTAACTGACCTGTTTTCATTCTCATCGATCACCCTTCACTGGTGATCCGCCAACGTATCCCGTTAGCGCAGGCGGGGTTACTATACCATTTTCACCCATCAAAAATATATATATATCGATATCGGAGCGGTGCGGATATTTTTTTTAATGGATGACAATTAAATGGTAACCAGGGGTGCCAGTGAAGGATGATAGGTGAGAATGAAGTCATGTCAGTTGGCCCATCACAACGAATTAAACGATAATTAATCACGATGGTTTCCAGGGGGAACCAGGTGGAGACCGACCTGACAGAATATATTGCTAGCAATTTACGTCCCTATTACTAACAAACCTTCTCCCCCCCAGTGCGGATATTACCCATGCCTACTACCTTAACACACAGGGTACTTTATATTGATTTACGCAGACGAAACCGCAACACGCAGTTAGTTTTTCATAAGGTAGACTATCAGCTTTTTTACTATATCAACAAGCATAAAAAATCCTTACTAATATTATAAATGTGAAAGTGAATTTGTTTGTTACCTTAACGGCTTAATATATCAATATGAAATTTGGTACACACCAAAAAATATAGGCTACATTTTTACCCGGTCAGTAAACATACAACGTCGACGAAACCGCAAGTAAAAACTAGTTTAATAATAAATTTGAAAATTTAGAAAAATGTTTGAATTTTTGTCTCAAACTCAGTCATGATTTTTTTCTTTATTTATTTCATCAGTCATGATTAAAGGAATAACTGAAATTTAGTACACGAGTAGGTAATACCCGAACTTAACACAAACTTATACAATTGTATCGTTGTGTTTGTAAATTGTCTTGCTTATTTCCTATATTGTATAATGCAAATAAAGTACACTCATTCATTCATTCAAACGACATTTCATATACTATTTTACACAAGCACAACCGCGGAACACAGCTAGATTAATAAAAAATACTTAGTTTATTTGTTTTTTATTGACTTACAACGTCACAATAACAAAATTATTACTTTGACATCGACATGTTTGTTATTCAGTTTGCCCTAAGATCTAGTCGTATCCTTGTGCCAAGTTTCATGTAGATCAGCTAAGATATGCGTCCGCTATATAGGACACATATTTCGCTATAAATACTTGTGAACCAATCCAAGTTCGTTGTACAAATAACTTTGGCTTGCACAAATGTTCTCATCATCATATCAAACTTTAACTGTCCATTGCTGAATATAAGCCACCCCGGGGGAAAGGGATTGTTAGTCATGGAGACTGAGAAACCCATTGCTAGCAATATATCCAACCAGGTCGACCTCCTCCCTGGAAACTATCATGGTTAATTCCTGATAAATTCATCATGATGGGCTAACTGGACTGTTTTCATTCTCATCTATCACCCTTCACTGGTGCTCCGCCAGCGTATTTCGTTAGCGCAGGCGGGGTTACCATACCATTTTCACCCATTAAAAAAAAATATAAGCCTCCCCCTTGGGGGGTTTTGCCAGTAGTTGCCACGCTTGGCAGGTGAAATGGTAACCGCAGTTAGGCTTTGGAGTTGTTTTAAAGGTTTTCGTAAATGGTTCCAGGGAAATCATTAATTACTAACATATAGCCCATCCATCATGTGATCTCGACTTAGAATAGAAGGGAAAAAAAGGGCTGACCACCCCTTTTTTCCCGTAAATCGTAAAAGGCGACTAAGGGAACTTAACGGTCGAGGTTTGGGCAGCAGGTTTCCTTTTCAAAGCAAAACATCAACAAAGCCTAACTGCGATTGCAAACCCACTTGTCAAACATGGCAACTATTAGCAAACCCCTTTATGGAGGAAGTTTATTATCAGCGGTCGACAATTAACACCTGATATGATGAGGATGATGGTATGACCCATGGCTTTGTGGGTCGATTTATATTTACTGCCAAAGACTCTTTCTATTTTATATTTTTTTATTTCCTAACACAGTTAAAACTCGTGTATATTTGAATATGTAATTGACTTATGTTTACACATTTTAACGAAACTGGTACGGCTGTAGATAATTAAAAAAAAACGCTAAATAAACTATTCTTTCAATTTTTGTATCATCTTTTTTATTATAAATACATTTTTAGTCTTATTATGTATTTATAAAATTAATATCAAACATAGACAACTTTTTTTAATGCTACTTAGAATGACAAGCTGACGGCCCACCTAATGGAAAGTGGTAACCGTCGCCTATAGACATGAGCAGTATCATTTATATAGCAGAGTATACTGTGTCACCAATGATACACCTCATTTGTTGTGATTCTAGGATTAAAGTGTTATACACCTGTAATTTCAATGCTATATCCCGCCTTTCAAACCGAAACACAGCCATACAAACACAACTGCTTCACGGCAGCAACACAAATGGAACAGAGGTACCCAGCAGACGACAATAAATATTTGTTATAAACCCTGAAGAAATTTAATTTAAGCATATTCACAATATTTTGGTATAAATTTACAGTTATGTAATGATAAAGACGTTCATTAAAAACGCAAAAGAAATATGCATTGTATAAGTTACTATTTCCCATGACTTTACCTGCGCGCATCAATATATAAAATATCTTATGTATTCAATTAGGATGTCACGTAATCGTGTACCAAATCTCAATAAAATCCATTCAGCTATTTAAGTGTGATTGAATGACAAACTTTATAACATTAGCAGAATCAGTTATTAATTGCCTCAATTCTTATAAGTTTCAATCTTAGTAATCGTAAAATTTATTATATTACATTTATTAGAATCAACACAAAATTCTCCTATTATCATAAATACGAAGGCTTGTGTAGATGGATGGATGTTTGTTACTCTTTCACATAAAATTACTAAACAGATTTTAATAAAATATAGGGGCACACATAGGTTATATCCTAACATGAAACATAGGATACTTACATAAAGGTTCACGCGGGCAAATCCGTGGGGTACAGTTAGTAATAAATAATAATGGATATAATAGTCTACGTTCATTACAACTCTCTACAACTGTAGAACATCGTATAAAACTATGCAAAGCAATCTACGGTAATAATATTATAATTCCATGTTACCCTTGTTAAATGTTTCTGAATAAACTTACTAATTTCTGCCATTTGCCCGTGTGAATCAGTAAATATAAATATATATGATAAAAATAAATAAATAAATATATCCTACGTGGTTAATTAAAATATAAACTAACTGTGCACCAAATCTCATTTAAATCCGTTCTATAGTTTTATCGTAATAAAATAACAAACATGCATTCATAAAAACATTCTAACAATATCTCGGGAAATAATTCGTATTTACAAGTTATATAAATAGAATATAAATTAAATACATTACAACAATATACAATCATTATTATTAATTCACCGTTCATCGTCATTTTTAATCGTTATTCTTTTCATTTCTTGTAATTATTTTTCGTATTTTATATAAAATAAATATATTTTTAACGCCAGAGTAGGTACGTTTACGCGTACATACACAACGAATTATAAAAATACGTCGATTTAATTTGAAGTATGCCATATCTGTGGTTACTCTGTACACAAGATAAAGAGGAAAGCTATTTTCCACAATTCGCGCGCAACATCAGAAAATAACAAATTCAAAAAGTATAACCGGCGCCATAAAAATAACAAGTTATTAACACAATTCAGAACTTTTAAATTAAATTCCCTTCTTATCTAAACCGCAAAGTATGATAATTTCCAACGAGTACAATCTAATTAAAATGGACCACACTTTAGGGATAAACATTTGAACTTTTACCAATAACAAAACTTACATTTTAGTGCGGCGATGTAGTGGAGCCAGCCAAACTGTAACACTTATTCGAACCATTCACTGAACACACTTTAAATTATGAGCGGCACGCGACATCGTAATGTCATCACTCGCGACCGAGAACAAATCGTCACAGACCACACGTCCGAAAACGACGGCTAATGCCGGGGCACTGAAGTTTCAGAGCTACGTTGAACGCTACAGGCAAGCTATGAAGGGCGAAATTTCCCTCCGCCCCTCCACGCTACCCCTAACGCAACGTTTCCGCCACTTTCCGCATTCGCGACTCAACGCACTGACACTTGAAGCGAAAATTATAGTCCTTTTTTAGTACTGTCAAGGCCTGTCACTTGCAAGATTACCATAGATTTATCGAGGGACACCCGTGAAAATAGTAAGCGGCCGTTCCAAACAAAATAAGGTGTTGCCCGATAAACTAATACACCGACCATTGTATGATACTGAGAAATGCGAGAACATTGGGTGAGGAGTGTAGGAACGTCGTTGAAACAAGTCCGGAAAAATCTATTTTAATATTATGTCTATATATAGACATAATAATAAAGTAGATTTTTCTGAACTACGGATATGTATAACGAGGAATTTTATGAACTTTGTCGGTTCTGATAATTGTTTTGACTATCCAGAATTCTTCTTCAAGGGACATACAGCACTTTGTATTACAGCATCTCTTCTCGCACTTCACTTCCCGTTATACATATATAATCATACATATACATTTATATACGAATAAAATAAGTTTTAAAAATAATATATAAAACTAACTGTAACGCATGGATTTATTCACGTGAATACGTTGATCTAAACAAAAATACATAAACACAATAAAAAAAAACACATATTAATCGAGAATATACATAAATATGATCCGTCATTGTCATAACAAGCATAATTGAGTAACAAATGACTTAACATCTGAATGTGTAAACTTTCACATTTATAATATTAATAGGATTCCCAAATGTCTTCAAACGTATTCCAAATCTCACCATAAATTATGTATTCCTGTCGCGATGTCACATAACAAGCCGAAAGTTAGTTTCTATGATATATTATTTCTGTGATATATTATTTTTATGATATATTATTTCTATGATATATCCTTTCCCGTGGGTGTCGTAAGAGGCAACTAAGGGAATTTAATGGCTAAAGTATGAGCAGCAGCGTCCCTCTCAAAACATCACCAAAACCTAATTGCGGTTACCAACCCGCCTGCTAAGCGTGACTACTGGCAAAACCCCCAATAGGATGAGGCCTATGTTCAGCAATGGACAGTTAACAGCTGATGAAATGCTGGGAATTTCTGTGATAGATAACACATTAAATTTAATACGTGTGTATTGAATTTAATGTGTTATCTATCTCATTAAATTCAATACACACGGATCCGCACATGATCTAATCAAAGCTTGAGTTAGAATATGACTTGTTGACAATCTATGATAAGCATGCCCCACTTCGACCAGTTTGGGTAAGACATCTACCTGCACCTTGATTAACAGACGACTTGAAAATAATCATGGCACTTAGGGATAGAGCTAAAAAATGTTTGCGACATCATCCTTTCGAAGTAGAGCGTGATAGATACGTGCAGTTGCACAACAAGTGCAGTAAACTATGTAGAGCTGCTAAACGAAAGTATGTTCATTCGGGAATTGAGAACTGTCCACCGAATAAACTGTGGAAGTTCTTGAAGAATTTGGGTGTGGGCAAACAGCAATACACAATGGGTGTTGTGCAATCAAGCAGTCGACACTAGCATAGATAGCCGGTAGCTGCAGTGCATGTTCCGATGCACACTTATTTGAGTTGAGAGCTATATTATCACCAAAGGTAATAGACATTTTGAATTCTATCAAATCTAAGGCAGTGAACAATAATAATATCAGTCTGGATATGTTGAAACCTATCAAGGATCTTATACTAGCCGTCATTATAAACTTTTCTCTTTCTACTGACACTTTTTGCACATCCTGAAAACTGGCGCATGTTATTCCTCTCCCTAAAAATCCAATCCGTCTACTTTCTCAGAATACCGACTTATCTAAATCCTTCCCGTACTTTTAAAGGTATTGGAACATTTTGTTCATCAACGCCTTACTAAATAACTTTATCGTAATGATTTCTTGAGCCAGTATCAGTCTGGTTTTCGTACTGGTCATAGCACGGTTACTGCACTGACAAAAAATACTGAGGATATTCGGCTTAATATTGACAAAAAGAATATTTTAATATTAGTGCTACTTGATCTTACCAGTCCTTTTAACATTGTGGACTTTGATGTACTTCTCGGTATTTTCTCCAAATTTAGATTCTCATCATTGGCTCTAGCCTAATTCCGATCATATCTTTCTGGCCGGCGTCAATTGGTACGTGTTGATGACTGTTGTTCTGACTGGTGCGCGATTAATGCAGGTGTCCCTCAGGGTGGAGTTCTTTCGCCAGTACTTTTCTCAATTTTCATTAGCAGAATTACGTCTGCTCTCCCCTCTTCATTTCATTTGTATGCAGACGAGAAGCAATTATATAATATAGTGAATTATGTACAATAAATATTTTACAATACAATACAATACATCGTGCTGAATTCTAGATGTATCCATCACTAAGGGCTTACTGACGTGCTTTTTCATTCTCGCCTATGATCCCTCACTAGTGCCCCGTCAGCGTATACCGTTAGCGCAGGCGGACTAATAATTCAATTCAATTTATTCACTTTACAGAACTAAACCGATTCCATTATTGTAGCCTTTTTTATACAACTTAGAATGTCAAATAAGCTTACGCCCTACCTAATGGAAAGTAATAACCGTCATCTACATACATGAGCACCATAGACATAGCAGAGTGTGCTAAAGCTAAACTTTGGATACTTACTAATATTAATAAAAACCCACTCATCGTTAAGCTATCCCATTTTTTTCAGTGCGCTGTCATAGTGAATTACTCTCCTCATAAGTCTCAATTTACTCTCCTCACTCCACAAATCTTCAACCCATCGTTTTACAAACACGTCTATAAATACTCTATCTATTCCTAAGACAGACAGACATGGGAAAAACATATGCATATGTAAAATAATATTATAAAGAGGAAATATTTGATTTTTTTTTTTCATTTATTTGAGAAAACTAACAGTGACAAAATAAAGAATAATGCATAATATTAATCAAAGAAAACATTGAGTAAATTTGCCACCAACACCGTTTACCACAGTTTCGATTCAAGTATAATACAAATAGCTTAAGCAAAGAAGAACAGTTAAAAATTACACGAATCTTTTAGAGATTAGCTTTTTAAAAGTGCTTGGGCGTTCATTAATAATATCAACATCATTAAATAAATTAATCATTTTTGTTTGTAATGAATAAACTTCACCTAGAGAGAAAAATAGAAAGCTATATTATCAGCAAATACCATATAAGATCGGCGAAGGAACCGTTACCTAACACTATCTAACGGGGGAAAGGGATTGTTAATAATTCCATTGCTAGCAATATATTGGATTAATATAGTTGGATTTAAATATATTGACACAAGTAATTGTATAAATATTAATTTGAAATAATTTTATATTAGAATTTTTATCGATCTTAATTATATTAAAATTATAAAATTGTTTGATGGATACAACTTATAAACATTTTCATACTAACATATTAAATATGGCAAAACATACTGAACATTAAAAAACAACCTATAACATCATCATATCTATGTTTCTGACAAATAAATTATTATTATTATTATAAATATACCCTCTCAAGTAGACCTCCACGCGGTTCCCGTTAGAAACCATAATGGTTCATTCTTGCCGAATTCATTATGGTAGGCCAACAGACCTGCATTCATTCTCACCTATCATCTTCCACTGGTGCCTCATCGGTGTATACCGATACCGCGGGCGAGGTTACCATTCCATTTTCACCCATTAAAAAAAAAACACTATCCAACAAAAACAACTGGAGAGATGGAATTGTTAATAATGGAAATTAGTAGCCCCATTGCTAGCAATACGAGGTGTATTCTTACATACATAGATCTCCTTGTGATTCTCCCTGGAAACCATCGCGCTCAGTTTCAAGTGAATTCATCACGATAGACTAACTGACCAGCCTTTTCATCCTCACCTACCTCCTCTCACTGGTACTCGTTCCTCACCAGTGTACACCGTTAGCGCAGTCGAGATTACCACATTTAGATAAATATCTAAATGTTTGTTACTTTTATTAAACTTTGTTTTGTATTCCTAAAGTTGTCCTCTCCAACCGAAGTCAATGTTTCCTTTACAAATTCATTCATTCTTTTTATTAGGTACTTTTCTCTGTTACTTCGAGCGATCATGCGATTAAACCTTCCCCATTGCTCTGTCCGCTTAAAAATATTGTCTGTCGACTTTTATCTGATGACTTTGTTGAATCCATTAATCTGTGCAGACTCTACAGTCATTAATCACTACCTCGTAATGTCATTTAATCGTTGTGCGGCTTGTTAAATCTTACCTACATTAGGCTTCAAAAACTTTTGCGGAACTTTCCTGAGTCTAAAAAAATCTTAGTAGAAATAAGATCATTAGTTTGTAGTTTCGTATATTATCGTATATACCTAGTTTTTTATACTATATTGACGATATACAAACATACTAGCTGGAGGTAATTAGTCATCGTATATCTTGGACGATTGTAACACTAGAGGTGTGGGGGGAAAGGGATTGTTAGTTATGGAGACTGAAAATCCCATTGTTAACAATATAACTAACCAGGTCGACCTCCTCGCGGTTCCCCCTGGAAACTATCATGGTTAATTCCTGATGAATTTATTATGATGGGCTAACTGGGCTGTTTTCATTCTCTTCAATCACCCTTCACTGGTGCTCCGCCAACGTATCCCGTTAGCGCAGGCGGGGTTACCATTCCATTTTCACCCATAAAAAAAAACACACTAGAGGTGTCATGTACATTACCAACTATGTAGAAACCATTTTTAAAGAAACCCATGTTGAAATATTCAGGAAGAACCTCAACAGAAAATATATTATACTCATAATTTATCTGTAGCAGATAATTTAAAATTTCTAAAAATAAAAATTGTATAGAATAGAATAGAATAGAATAGAAATCATTTATTCAAATAAACTTACATTGAAGCACTTTTGAAAAGTCATTACATTTTTTTTAACTTACATATTAATGTTAAAGCAGTATCTGTGGTATGTCTTTGCTGTAACGTAAAAATAAAAAATGTTGTTTAAAAAAATATGGCATAAAAAATATACGGAAAATTATATCGGATAGTCGGCATTTTTTATTTTTTATCAACCTCGAATTATACAATTAATAATACTTATATTTTTTCTTATAAATTAAAAAAGAAGGAGATTCAATTTGGTTCTATCTTTTTTTTTGTTTTACGTTTGTTACCTCATAACTCCGTTACTTATAAATCAATTTAGAAGACTTTTTTCCTGAAAGGATAAAATATACTCTTTTAGAAAAAATCTTAGTCCCATAAAAATCCAAAGCGGGTTCATTAATTAGTTTAGTTTTAAAATCAAAATACCAATTTTTTCCAGAATTGAAGTAGTTTTTTTTTAGAATACTATCTTAAATTATAAATATAAAAAGAATAGGCGATAACATTTACAATTTTCACTCAATTCTGTTTATAAATAACATAAAAGCTTTGACTTTATAACAACGAAAAATATGCAGTCAATTTACCAAAAGTCCATTGTGGTATATTTACACCTCTATAAAACTCTCAACATTGCTTCTGCTACTAGTTTTATCTTTATGATTATTTCCATGACGCCGTATATCGTCCGCTATTGTATTTTATGGCGTTAAACTACACCATCCACAATTTTGTGCTATTACATCCGAAACAAATCTGTGGAAAGGAAGGAACGAATGTTTTGAAAAACAATTTATTTAAAATATATTGTTAATATATACCGGCCGTGTGACCCCGGCGCAAAAAGCATCCTTTCCTGAGGATGTCGTAAGAGACGACTAAGAAAACTTAATAGTAGAAAAATTGGCAGCAGTATCCCTCCTAAAACATCTCTAAAAGGTTGCTAACCCGCCAGCCAAACGTAGCAGCTACTGGCAAAATTCCACTTATGGGGAAGGCTGTTCAGCAGTGGACAGTTAACGGCTGAAAGGAAATTGTTAATATAAAACTCTGTCCACTTACAAAATATATAAATATACATAACATTGTAACAACAATTTTTACGTCGTTAAATTTATAACGAGAAATTGTGATGAAACAATAATATCAATTTTGCTATTATATTTTTATCGCTCTTTTCATTTGTTCTGTTTTTATCATGTTTTCCTTCTAATTATCGAGATTAAAGTAATATAAATTTTATGGAAATGATTACAATCTTACAATGGCCGTGTGGTCCCGGCAAAGAATAGTCCACCCCTTTCTTTTCTAATTAGAAGTTATCACATATAATTAACGATAATTGAATTACTTACAGTCTAGACAATAAATGTGAAACTAAAGTTTAAATGTCGTTAAAATCAATTGATGAGTAATTTACGATACATAGTTTTTCTTATACAACTGCAATATATAAAATGCGATATATTAAATATGCAATATATTAAATATATCTATTTCGTTATCCCTACTACATTCATCATTGAAAATAATGGAAGCTCGTATTATAAAGAAATTGCATCTGTACTGGGTGCGAGTCAGTGGAATATTAAAAAGTTTAAAGTGACACGAATTAATATTAGGAACTTTAAGGGGAAATTTTGCTCAACAAGGATGGCCAATTGATCAGACCCCTGGCTAAGTTCATCATTAACATCGCATCGGCTACTCTTCTTCTGCAAAGGTACCAAGTGCAAGCGTTCACAACGCTTGGTGCGGTAACAATATGGAATTTTGAATTTATAATAAAGATGGCAAGTTAACCTTTTTTGGATACGCTCAAATACGCTCAATTCTTGATATGTATACATTATATTGAGATTCCAGACTTGGCAGGCATATTCCAAGTTGCTACGAATATAGACACAATATAAAAGCTTGTCTTCATTTCTTCATGACCGCATAATGAAACCTAAAGCTTTATTAATAGTATTGCTAGCAATGGGACCTTAGTTACCATTATTAACACTCCTTTTCCCCACTTTCAACGGTATTTTTAATGGCTGAGAATGGAATGGCAGTCCCGCCTTCACTACCACTATTATCCCACCGTAAAAAATTCTGCGGGATGGTCGACCTGATAAAGTACATTGGTAGCAATGGGGCTGTTAAACCCCTTACGTATTGAGTCAACTCAAGTTAAACGTCATATCAACTCGATCGAAAAAATCGAGTCTCAAAAAATTTAATAAAAATTAGACAACAGGATACGAGTGAGTGTATAAAAAAAATATTTGGTGCTAATACCATATATATACTTTCCAAAAATAACATTATATCGCAATCTAAATTTTAACAACGCCATCTATTGGCCAAACATAACACTAAAAATCTATTAGAAGGTTAAACAAATGTGGACAAATGATATATCTATAATGACTTCCTTACTGTATTTTGTGTATGACAACGACACGACACGACGTAAGCGATGCACTACATATAAGCATTTAATAATTATTTATCGTAAAACCTATTGTTTATTTTATATTACGTACAGATTTGCGAATGTTAAATTCGTACTACTACCGTATCTACCTGCCCTTTTTAATAAAAGTCCTCTATTTTGAATACAAATGTATTTTATTTCTATCCCTTATAACCTATTATTGTTATTATTGTAATTTAAATGAGATATTCCGTATTTTAGGTCGTACTTATTTAATTTTGTTTCTATTTCTATAAATTCTCAAAACTATGGCAAATAGAAACGTCGTTTTATTTTACTATAATATTCACGTACTTATTTATTAATCTACCAACAAATTAAACATTAAAACTCAGAATGTATAAGTTAATTATAGAGAAATATATCTTTCTAGTATAACAGATTTTTGGTTCGCAAATTGTTAGAACAAATTTCTTATAAACTATATATGTGTACTCAGTGTCGTCGCTACTATATAATATATTTATTATATTATAAACAATGTCATGATTTCCATATTGATAGGCACAAGAAGTATGTAGCCATATTTTTAATGGGTGATAATGAAATGGTAATCCCACCCGCGCTAACGGTATACACCGGCGGGGCACCAGTGAAGGATGATAGGTGAGGATGAAGCAGGTCAGTTAGCCCATCGTGACGAATTCAATAAGAAATGTTCACGATGGTTTCCAGGGGGAACCACATGGAGGTCTACTTAATAGGGCAAATTGCTAACAATGGGGCTGTCAAACTTCATTGCTAACAATCCCTTTCCCCCCAGTACGTAGCCATAGCCCGATAGTAGTACCCACTGCACCAGTACAATTTAATTTATTAAACAAACACTGATGGTTAGAGCGTGAGATTATTATAGGATAAGTGATAATTTTTATTTACTTTTACTAACGTCTACATTAAATACCTATGGACAAGTCATAAAACATACTGGAGAATTTAATAAAGCCATATTAGTAGAAGAATGGTTTATAGTTAAGAATTTTGAAAATAAAATACCCTTATATCTATCTATACGTAGTTAGTCTCAATTGAAAAATCTATTATATCCGTATAGTTCTACGATTAAGTTCTATCTCATTACAGGCAATAGAACAAGATGGACATTTTTGTCCGTTTAGTTCTAATATTTACTTACAGTATAATTTTAATTGAATTAAACGAACAAAAAGTTTGTTTTTGTTTGTTTTATTCTATTTTACGCTTTTAATAGAACTGTATCGTCAAAATGTTAAAATCTGAAACTGAAACTAAAGTATGTATAATATGGAATCAACTGTATTCAGGAATACAACTGTGAAAACCACTTTTGTGCAATTTTTCCATGATACCTAAACATACAAACTAACAGACAAAAATTCTAAAAATCAGTAAGATTGATTTGGTTTTTTTATACAACTTAGAATGGCAAACAAGCTGACGGCCCACCTGACAAAAAGTGGTAACCGTCACCTATGGACATGCGCAGTTCCATGGACATAACAGAATATACTGTTTCGCCCATGATACTCCCCATGCGTTGCCATTCCTGAGAACTCAAGTGTTATTCCTCTGTACCCCGTAAATTCACTGCCTTATTCCACCCAAACCGAAATATAGTCATGCAAACACAACTGCTTCACGACAGAAACACAAATGGGACAAAGGTGCCCAAACAAACGACTTTTGTACAAAGTTTCCCTTTGGTATCTATTAATCTTATATAAACTCCCTCATATAAATTTTTCTTAAATATTTCCCATGTGCAGACTTCGCTGCCCATCGCTCGCCTTCTTTAGTCGACTCTTACGACACCCACGGGAAAGGAAGGGGGTGGCCTACTCTATGCCGTAACCACACGGCGATACACAAACACACATATATAACGATACGCACAACCTTAGGATATTGCTTATTAAATATGTCCTCTGTCCCATTCGTGATTCTACCGAGAAGCAGTTGTTTGCATGGCTGTGTTTCGGTTTGAAGGGTGGGATATGGTGTGAATTTACAGGGTACAGAGGAATAACATCCTAGTCCTCAGGAATGGCAACGCATAGGGGGTATCATGGGCGAAACAGTATACTCTGTTATATCCATGGTACTGCTCATGTCTATAGGCAACGGTTACCACTTTCCATCAGGTGGGCCGTCAGCTTGTTTGTCATTCTAAGTTGTATAAAAAAAATATAAATAATAAAGATTTACACTTCAATACAATACACAGTGCAGAATTACAGAATTTTGTATTTAAAGAAATCCATTCCACTTTTCACAAATTAATTCGCTCAAATATAATGTATATACTTGCCATAAAGATGTTCTCTACTCTTCCGATAAAAGCTCTAAACTGTTATTTAGTAATAAGACAAAATCCGTGCAACAACGAAGCAAAGATTTTTTTTTTATACCACTGAGGTGGCAAACAAGCATACGGCCCACCTGATGGTAAGCGGTTACCGTAGCCTATGAACGCCTGCAATACCAGAGGTATTACGCGCGCGTTGCCGACCCTGAAGAAACCTCTTTACCTCCCTTTTGAAGAACCCCATACTGTAGTCTCTCGGAAAAACCTCGGCAGGGAGCTCATTCCATAACCTGAGTGTTCGTGGGAGAAAGCATCTCTGAAACCGCGTTGTACGCGACCATTTAGGCTGTAAGGTATGAGGGTGAACTCCCTGTCGATGACGAGCCGTACGATGATAGAAAGTGGCCGTAGGCATCATATTGAATAATTCCTCTGAGCACAATCCGTTGTATAAGCGGTAGAACACGCAAAGTGAGGCAAAATCTCTCCTAAGACTTAAGGGTTCAATACCGCTTGCAAGCATGGGATCATCGACAATTCTCATAGCTCGTCGTTGCACTGAGTCGAAGGGTTCAAGCTGGTATCTAGGTGCTCCCGCCCATAAGTGACAGCAATACTCCATATGGTGCCGGATTTGCGATTTGTAAAGCATTAATCGCTGATCCGGCGTGAAGTAATGCTTCGCTCTATTGAGCACACCGAGTTTTTTGGATGCCAGCTTCACCTTATCTTCGAGGTGGCCACGGAACTGTACGTCACTAGAGATGTCGACACCAAGGATCCCAATGCTTTTAGAGATGTTAAGAGACGTGCCTTGGAACTGTGGGGCCACAGCAAATGGGGTTTTCTTAGCGGTGAACGCGCAAGCTTGTGTCTTAGAGGGGTTAAATTGGACCAAATTTTGTCGTCCCCAATCAGAGACTCCAGTTAGTGTTCTCTCGATTTCAGACACAAGCTATTCACGATTGTTCTCCACGATAGAACGGGGGACATTGGTACGAGTTTGGCAGTAGTTGTAGACAAATGTCTGAATAGACTGTACCGTCAGCAAAATATAGCAATGAATTTAAAAAACGCTGGAATAAATTTTTATTGGTGCGTAATTGTTGAAATGCTTACTATAAAATAGTTTTACTGACTTCAATTTAGAATGTCTGACATTCAATTTATTTAATATATCTTTCTTTCTTGTAATAAGAAACGTAAAAGTATTTAATCGTTATATTTCTAACTGTTCCCAACTTGGTCTGTAAAAAAGTATTGTATAATATCGTATATAAATAGTAAGGCTGGTCATATATAAAATACATACAACAAACAGTGTACACGAGCATTACAAATATCACCAAAATACCTTATTAGAGGCATACTTCGTTCAACGTTTTTACTATAATACTATAAATGTAAATTTTTAAAGTATTTATACTTTATTAATAAAATAAAGAGGAAAAGTTTGTTAGATTGAACGCGGTAATCCATGAAACTACTGGTCATATTTGAAAATTTGATAGTTCATTTCTTAAGACTGATTATAGATTATTTAACGTCACTATACAACCATGGGCGAAGCCAAGGTATATAACTAGTTTATCAGTAGCATCGTCCTTGGAACTTAATTTCCAAATGTAAATAAAGTATGATTTTTTATCCACTAAGTTTACAATACAAACCCTAATGCTGAATAAGCATATGGTGCACCTAATGGTAGGCAATTATTACAATCACTTTTTTTTATACAACAAAGGTGATATTCAGCATAATCTGCCTTATGGGAAGCGGGCACCGAAACCCATTAAGCGGCCTTTGTGACATAAATATCTTATATCACAGTGCTCAGTAGATAATTTCACTGCCATACCCTCTTCAAACAGGAACACTGATGCAAGCAAATTGCTAGTCGGCACAGGCGGCGTGATGATTTTATGAGTTTTTCTCGTAATTGTTAATTTACTTTTTTTTAATTTAAATAAAGTTTTATCCACGATTTTGTTGATGAGGTCGGAATGTGTTGATTAATCGGGGCAAAACGTAACCTTCATCTTTTATTGGCCTAAATACTAACTCCCTTATTTGGAGGGAAAGGGAATATTAGTATTGGGAATCTAATAGCCTCATTGCTAGCAATATACCTAACTATCAGATCGACCTCCACCCGGTTACCTCTGGAAACCATCTTAGTTAACTCATGTGAAATTCGTCACAATGGACTAACTGATCTGCCTTCATCCACACCTATCAGTCCATCACTGGTGTCCCATCAGAGTATATCAATAACGCAGTTGGGGTTACCATTCCATTATCACCCATTAAAGAAAAACCCCTTATTTTTAAAGCCTAATGTCTTACAAACCTATTTTAACTATTACAGCGTTTTGTCACTATCTGTCAAATTGAGAAATTAACGCAATAGAAAAGGACAAAATACTTCAATAGATAAAATAGATTTAGGTGTAATAGATTTGACGTTTTATGAATACGGAGGTATGTATTATAAATACTAAAATTCATGACAAGTAGTTCAACAGTAGGCGCCAGCAAAGGTAATAAACAAACAAACTAACTTTCATATTTATAACATTAATAAATAATTGTCTTTCATATTTATACTTTTGATGGCAACTGTACTGTATTAAGAGATGTGATGTAAAGAAGTTACAACGAATTTTACAGGAATAAAAAGAATATTCTAGAAAAGGGTTACGTAGAAACTAGTCGTGAATTGTTATATATACTTATTTTATGTACTTACGGGGTCAAGTGTGGTGATTGTTAATTTCGGTCGTTCAGTGAAGCGGCAACTTAACTGGTAAGAGCACTGGCCTCAACATATCGTAAGGTACGGGTTCAAGTGCTGCGCGCTTTGAAATTTTTTAATCCCTTAATAATTTCTACTTACAAAAACTTTATATACAGACAAGCTATTCCCCGCGACTTCGTCCGCGTTTCCGTCGGTTTTCGTAAAATAAGTAGCCTATGTCCTTCCTCACGGTTCAGTGGTTTTGATGTAACAAACACATTTCTCTTCACTGCTCTGCTCCTATTGATGATAGCGTGATGAAAAGTATACTATAACCTGCCCAGGATTATGAAGAATAATTATACCAAGTTTCGTTAAAATCCGTCGAATAGTTTTTGTTTCTATAACATACAGACAGACAAACAGACAAAAATTTTACTGATTGCATTTTAGGCACCAGTATCGATCACTGATCACCCCCTGATAGTTATTTTGGATATATATTTCATGTACAGAATTGACCTCTCTACAGATTTATTATAAGTATAGATATAGACAGATAGATTAGGTAACTACAACTATAGATTACATGCTTCTCTTTATAATATTGGTAAGAATTAGTAAGTATATATAATACTTCGCTGCTTCTACGTACAATTGTACAAATACGAGGTTTGTCCGGAAAGTACGTATAAAAGTTTTTTAAAAATTTTATTTTACAATTATTCAGGTAAATCAATTTTATCCCCTTCAAAGTACTCCCCCTGTGACATAATGCACTTGTGCCAACGCCGTTTCCACTGTGAGAAGGCTCCTTGAAAGTCCTCTGGTTGTAGGTTTCTCAGCTGCCCCGTCGTAGCTTTTTTTATCTCATTTATGTCCCCCAAATGCCGCCCCCGAAGTACCAATTTGGTTTTTGGGAACAAGAAGAAGTCACACGGGGCCAAATCCGGCGAATAGGGGGGTGTTCGGTCACCGTAATGGAATTTTTACTCAAAAACTCACGGACAACAAGAGAGGTGTGGGCAGGGGCATTGTCGTGGTGAAGAATCCAACGCCCCTCTCGCGCCAATTCTGGACGAACTCGTGCCACACGAGCTTTGAGGCGTCTGAGCACATCGACGTAGAATTTTCCATCAACTGTCTGGCCTGGAGGGACGAATTCTTGATGGACAATCCCCCGAACATCGAACTCTTTCTCGGCCCTCTCTGAATCTTTTTAGCCACTTGTGGACGGTTGGTTCCTTCACAGCATCATCCCCATAAACTGTTCTGAGATCGGCAAAAATTTCACGGCCATTCTTGCCGAGTTTCGAGAGAAACTTGATTACGACGCGCTGCTCTTCAACGGAAGCGGGCTCCATGCCGACGGGGTTTCGTTAAGAGATAACTTCACAGATGGCGTGACAAGCCAGTTCGCACCGCACGGCGGTCAGACCAGAACTGAAGCATTGTTAGGGACATAAGGAAGGGGTCCTGCGCTTACCTGGCCTCCCCACTCCTCTTTCTCGCATTCCAGAACACTTTTATACGAACTTTCCGGACAGTCCTCGTACATAACATACTATATTATATCCATGACGCTGTTCAAGTATATAGGCGATGGTTACCACTTCCTATCAGGTGTCCTTCAGCTTGTTTGCCATTCTAAGTTGCACGACCAAAAATATTGTTCACACCACCAACTTCAACTTACTCATACATAACCTCCTTGTAACTTTTAAGAGAAATCCAAGTTGGTTTATCTTTACAATTGTCGCTGAGATCCCGAATGAAAAGTTCAAAGAAATTCAAATATAACACTGTCGTTGTATTACTGAGTAAGAGGAACTCATTTAACTTCATGTATAATCACGACGACTTGTTTACATTAAAAGATTCATAAAAAAATATTGTTAAAAAAAATCTTTGTCTGTTTGACGAGATGTATGGTAAACAAGAGACGAAGGATGTTGCAATATTAAATCTTTTTCCTTCCATTATTTTGTTAATAAGGGTAGATCCCTTATATAGATGTGTACAGAACGTAAAAAGCATATTTCTTTTTCATTCCCTACCCCTAGCTTTTTTGCTTGACGAAAAATAATTGAACTCTTACGACCACAGACTAGGGTAAAACAAGCTTTTACTGTCCAGTACTGAACATACCATAGGTCTCCCGGGAGAAAGGGATTGTTAGTAATGGAGTTTAATTGCCCCATTGCTAGCAATATACTCTAACAGGTCGACCTCCACGTGATTTCCTCTAGAAACCATCGTGGTTAATTCTAGTAGAGTTGTCACGATAGGCTAACTGACCTGCCTTTCATCCCCACCAGTCATCCCTCACTGGTGCCCTGTCAGTCTATACCGATAGCGCGGACAGGATTACCATTTTATTATCATCCATTAAAAAAACATAGGCCTCCCCTATAAGGGTTGTTTTGCCAGTTTGTACTCGTATTGCTCCACTTGGGAGGCGAGTTGGCAAAAGCAGTTAAGTTTTGGTGATGTTTTAAAAGAGACGCTACTGCGTCCCCGCGACCTATAAGTTCCCTTTTGCCTCTTACAACACCCATAGGTAAGGAAGAGGTAGCCAATACTATACCAGAACTACACGTCAATATAGGCTTAGCACCAATAAAATATTACATGGAAAAATTAATTTCTATGAGTCCAATTTGAAAGTTATCTTCTCAGATTTTACAGTATTTTCTAAATCAGTTTATAACTATCAAATTATGAGGTAACAAACATACAAAGTATATAACCAAATTGAGAACCTCCTGATTTTTTGTGAAATCGGTTAAAAACAGATGGCCGCGTTAGCATGAGAGGCTCAATGTTTCTCTATTGAAAATCTTCAATTTCGCTGATAGAACTATATTTACTATTAAAGAATGCTAACAAATTCACACCGTATATGTATGTAAAACCGATGAACGTAGATACTGCAAACATATTTGGAGACATAATGCTTGAATAACACCGCGATTACCGAGATTTATGGACGAGTTGCCATCTTATTTGAATATTTGAACAGGAAGATTATCTATTTTGCCGATATCCCGCGAGAGCGCAAAGAGGTAGCGATTTTAGATTTACTGTGAATCAAGTTTTAAGCGCTCCGATTGCTTGTTTATTGTCAAATCCATTAATGAGCTATTATCCTTAGAGCTGACAAGACTTTCACTTTTGAAATAAAATACTGTCATTTTATAAAATTGAAATTAATCTTTATTGTTTAGTACCAGATTGATATCAAAAACTTTGAATGTTTTAACAATGAAACTGAATATTTTTCCTAAAGATAGTAAAAATAAAGCTTTCGAACGATGAGTCAAAAAACAACAAAAAAATTAGTTATTTAATTTAATATACAGTTATTTAATTTATCTTCATACACTAACCTGAAAGACAAACTTACTGTGTTAATATGAGAGACTCAAAATTTTTCACAAAACGGGGCCCATTGTTAGGAAAATACCCTCTTAGATCCAGGCGATTCCCCTGAAAATTATCGTTAGTAAATTCCCCAAACTTGGCTTATTTTAACTTACTAATCTGACTTAATCCTCATGGTTTCATCTTTCACTGACACCCCACCATTATATACTTGTCATTAGAACCTACCATTAGCATTTCATATTCATTTATATAAAAAGTCGTATCATTATTTCTGTGAAAGATATACATAATACACGTATAGTTGCCTTAAAACGTTAATAAATTTAATTATAAAAATCAATGTTTGATACAACATTAATAAATACTCTGGTTGGTGCAGTATTTAATATATTTATCGGTTTTAGTTTTTCTTAAATAGATATGTTATAATAAAATTTACAGAGCAAAAATAAAACAGTCTTGTAGTTGTATAGTGTCACACAGAGGGCGTCTCAACTGCGCGATGAATATAAAATTTGCAAGGTAGTATGGTGACCGTTGCGCTGTATTAATATGCACGGCCTACCCACTACGTTTATGCCTTATAGTTTTAACAATCAACTTTGTAAAAAAATTTAATCATCACGAATCTATCATCTATCCATGCATCGTTACAAACTTTCGCATTTATTATATTAATAGAATTGTAGTCTTTTTTTTTCTTTTTTACAACAGAGGGGGCAAACGAGCATGCGGCTCACCAGGTGGTAAGTGACTATCGCCGCCCATGATGCATATTCTTATTAAAAAATTGGTAATATGTCTAAATATCGCAATACGAACAGTAACATTGGTCGTTTATCTAAACTAAATCTAGTAATGATATAAGCTATGTTACCTCATGTAAAACACAACACACATAATTATTATTATTGGGGACGGGCTTTTTTAGGCAGAAAAACCTGTAACACTGTGACCTTTCCATGATCATTTGTGCTCACCCTTTTTTAAAGTTCGCTGCTAATTCCAATCAGCGATAGAAATTTTAAGATGTTTTTTGTAGCGATATTTTTTATCTCCTCAGGATATACAGTATATTTTCCACACATAATTACTTTAATGGTTTTGTATTACAAGTAACTTCAAAGTTAGTAAGCGTAGATACCAAAAAATAAATTTATTGTACACGTGTTACATCGTTTAACTTAATTTCAATAACCCCCGGGCGAATGGTGTGTTTATGCTTATATAAAAAATATTGTTATTCGCGGGAAAAATCAATTTACCACATCGATTCACAGAGTAAACTTGTCTTAGGTGTAAATAAACTAATTACCTACTCTATTACATCTAAGTTTTTTTTATCTCTATCTATGATAAGTAAAATTACTAATAATAGGGATCTCTATGTAAATTTTACCAGCAGAACTGAACTTTTCTCTAAACAAAAAACGACATAAGATTTTGAACCACCCACCCACAAGTACGGGGGAGAAAGGGATTGTTAGTAATGGGGTCAAATAGTCCTATTACTAGCAATATACCCTGTCAAGTCGACCTCCACGTGGTTCCCCCTGGAAACCATCGTGACTAATTCTAGTTTAATTCGTCAGGATGGGCCAACTGACCTACTTTCATATTCATCTGCCATCCCTCACTGGTGCCCCGTCAGTGTATACTAATAGTGCAGACGGGGTTACCACACCATTATCACCCATTAAAAAAAAACCCGCAAGTACGGCGCGTTTAGATTTAAAATTAGTATGAAAGCTCAAAATATTAAGACATTTTTGAATTTGTGATTCACGAAATTTCTTTCCTAATATGTTGTATGAGAAGATTTTTAGTATTACGTAAGTACGACTGACTTCGATTTTATCTTGTATATAAAACTAATTAAACTAACTACTAACTAATCACTGTGTGGTCCCGGCATAGAATAAGCCACCCCCTCTTTTCACATGAATATCGTAACTGCGGTTGCCAACACATCTGCCAAGCGTGGCATCTACCGGCACAACCACACTTAAGAGGGAGGCCTATGTTCAGCAATATATACTTAACGACTGATATAATAATTATGGTGATAAAACTAATTACGCAGCAAACGAATCCATCGTAATATTTATAAATATGTAAATATCGTTCATAATTTCCATTTTATCATGTATCTATAACAAAGGGTCGGAATTAAAAAGTAACTGATGCGTAATATAAGTTACTAATTACTTTCCCAACACAATGTGCGAGGGACCAACAAGGCATAAATTAATGTATAAATATTACGCAATCAAAACAAATTATTTCAGCTATGATGCCAAATAGTTTGGAGGATTCAGTGACCGCACAGTAAAAGTTACATTGTATCCAACTGTGGGCCAAACACAAGGGAAAGTTCACTGTTTACCAAATATTTCTCTTCTATTTATTTATCGGAGGACCCGAAAAACTTTATGGTTTGCGCTCAACTTAGTATTCGAGTAACTCTGAGACGAATGGTGATACTGCAACCTTATTTTCTTACAAATCGATACTATCAAAAACACTACGGTTCGTATTAAACAGACCCGCAAATCATATCGCTTGTAAAATAATGTTCGCGACATTATTTGTATATATGTAATCGTAATTTATAGTTGTTAAGTCCGTAGTTTTAATCGTTTTCGTATACTGTTATTTTTACATAGATTTAAGATACCTATAGTGTAAGTTAAATAAAGTATTCTTTGTGCGTTGTTATTATTACCTGCGAATAGAAATAGAAATTGTAAAAACAAATAGAAATAAGTAAATTGTAGTAAATAAATAGACGCTATATGGTACCGTTCTAAAGAGATACGCGTCTCTTTCACTCTCGCCCCGTCCCGCTCGCACAGACTCGCTAACGCGAGTTAGAAATGTTATCGTGCGACCGGGCGGGTATAAAGATAGGCCGCCTCCCGTCGAGCGGCATTCAACACCACCAACACAAGCACGGCAGACATGGTGAAAACTATGCTCACCATCCTGATGGAGGTGCTACTTGCGGTGCAAGCCGGATCGGACCCAGTACCGGCGATCACCGCAGGAATGGCGAGGCTGTCCAACACTAAATGGGACTAAGATTGCTGCACTGGAACGCGGACGGGGTCCGCAAGAAGACAACCCTGCTCCGGACGCTGCTTATGGAGTACCGTGTCGACGTGTGTCTCATTTCTGAGACACTACTGAGAGCTCTCGACACACTCCGCATTCCAGGATACCATGCATACCGACAGGACGAGATTACGGACGGCCAGAAGGCATATCGCGGGTTGGCTGTCCTGGTGAAAAGGAACGTAGTGCATCAACCGCTCCCCCGGGTGAATCTCACATCCATGTACGCACTCGGTGTCGAGCTATGCGTAGATAGAAGCCCCATCCGTGTGTTTGCAGTATACAAACCACCACAGAACAGGATTGCAGCTGCAGACGTCGCCGTCATCTTCGATTCGCAGCTGCCCACTGTCGCCGCAGGCGATTGGAACTGCAAACACACGGCCTGGAACTCCAACAACGACACGCCAGAAGGAAAAGCACTACTAGGGATAGCTGAGAGAATGGATATCACCGTGCTCGGCCCTGAGGTTCCAACTCACTATCCCTACATTTCAGCACATGCTCCAGACGTATTGGACTTCGCCTTATACAAAGGACTAGACAGCCAACCGACGCAGGAAGTCCTCCTCGAGGACATCCAATCCGACCACCTGCCGGTGTGCATGGTTATTCCACAAACACCGACATTCCTGACGCCGCGCCTCCCACGCCGTCGGATCGACTGGGTGAAATTCAGGGACTCGATGGAGCACAACACGCCCATGATGGCAGTCTCAACCTCGTCTGAAGTCGAAGAACTCGCTGCTAATCTGTCAGTCTCCATACAGCACGCCATGGACATCGCAGCGCAGCCGGGACCTGTAACAAGGACCCGCGAGTGGATCCCGGCTGCCACCAGGATGAAACTAGAAGCGAAGCGCCGATTGCGTAGGGACTGGCAGTCGACACGTTGCCCCACCCTCAAGACGAGGTTGAACAAACTCGCCGAAGACATCAGGCGAGACATTGAGTCCCACAGGAAGGAAAGCTGGGATCGATTACTGGAAGACGCCGGCGACGACTGGAATAGCATCCACCGCCTATGCCGCCGGCTGTCCCAATCCCAGCCTCCGGTCCGACCACTACTGGCGAGCGATGGGACGCCGAGATACCGTGCAGCAGACCGTGCGGAAATCCTAGCCGAACACCTAGAACGCCAGTTCCAGCCGAACCCGGTTACCGATACCGAACATGCTGCCATGGTAGTCAAATACGTTGAAAACTACCTGGCTCTGCCACTAGCGCCACACGAAGACCCGGTGGTGTTTACGCCGGGACAAGTGCAGCGTGAATTAAGAAAAACGAAGCCTCGGAAGGCCCCCGGCAGCGATAATATCACGAATACGGCATTGCACCACCTGCCGCCGCGCACTATAGCGGCAGTTACACGCCTGTACAATGGTATTATGCGCACAGGGCATTTCCCAAACACATGGAAGATAGGCAAAGTTATCACGCTGCCTAAGCCCGGTAAGAACGTATTGAAACCGGAATCGTACCGGCCAAACACGTTGTTGCAGCATGTATCGAAGGTGTTTGAGAGACTACTTCTCAAACACATAAACACATACATCAAGCCCAGAGAAGAGCAATACGGGTTCAGAGCTGAGCACTCCACCACCCTGCAGCTGATCAGGATACTGCACACGTTCACAACGGCCATCAACAAGAAGGAAGTCGCCGTAGCAGTATTCCTCGACATGGAGAAAGCTTTTGACAGGGTCTGGCACGACGGTCTGCTGTACAAGTTGGCCACCCAGACAGAAATGCCAAGAAGGCTCATCCAAGTGGTGGCCTCATTTCTCAGGAATCGTCGGTTCATGGTGGCGGTTGAACAAACCTGTTCGGGTGAGCGTCCCATCCGAGCGGGCGTCCCGCAAGGCAGCTGCTTATCGCCTGTGCTTTATGCGCAGTACACCGACGACATCCCAACCACGGAGCAGACTACACTGGCGCTCTACGCCGACGATGCAGCCTACGCCGCGACGTCGCTCAACAATAAGCACGCGGCGTCAAAACTCCAAACGGTATTAGATGCCCTGCCAGAATGGCTGGGAAAATGGCGCCTGTCGGTGAACGTGCGCAAGACACAGGCGATCACAGCCAACATGAAAAGGACACCACCACAGCTACGCCTGCTCGGTTCCCCGATCGAGTGGTCCCGCACCGCCACCTACTTAGGGGTGGAAATCGACCGCCGGTTGACTTTCGGAACGCACGTCAAGAAGGTTCGCCAGAAGGCTAGAACAGCCAGGCACCTGCTGCGTCCGGTACTCGTCGGAAACCTCCCTCTCCAGATGAAGACGGGAATTTATAAAACGTACATCCGCCCGCGTCTAACTTATGCCGCGCCGGCGTGGTACGCATTCGTCAGCAAGACAAACAGAAGAGCATTAGAAGCACAACAGCACCTGACGTTGCGTACCCTGACCGGTGCGCATAAGTTCGTCAGAAACGCCACCCTGGAGAGGGACCTCAAAATCCAGCCACTGGACGCACACGTGAAAGAACTAGCGACTAGACTGTTCCAGCGCGCGGACGCATCAAAATGGGACCACCTCAGAGGCATAGCGCCTCTGCACGCTAGACCGCCGGAGATGAAGCCATACGCGCGCGAACTCACCCGCTCGCGCGAAGCAGAAGAAGAAGGCACGGTCCCATAGTGTAGAAGCGCGTGGCGCCGTCGTCATGGGCCGCTCTTGCGCTGGCAGTTTGCCGGGCCTCCCCACATGGGGTCTCACCTGGCAGGCGAAGACCGCGCCGACCGGCCCAGACGGCGCCAACAGTCTACAAGTGAACCTTAGTGCGTTCCTATGAAAACCACCGGCAAGTACCACCCCCAACTACCCTGCACATGGTAATGTGCGGCGAGAGACACCAGCAGAAGGGGGCCAACGCCCCGGGCTGCTATACCCCCCCACGTCCCCTTTATACGGCTACGTGCGGAGAATACCTACGAGCGGCATTCGCTTCCGAGCAGCGACGCACTACACTCTCGAGAAGAAATAGGACAAGAAGAAAAATACTCTCTTCAGACGGTACCGGAGGCTTCAGAATAGTAATCGCTGCGTTTCACTCCAGCCTGAACCAACGCCCCTACAGTCCACGCTCACCGAACGGCAGTCCATACCGTTCATCGTGGTCCTTCGAGAAGCCGGATTGCTGGAGGAACACCGTGGTCCTTCGAGAAGCCGGATTGCTGGAGGAACACCGTGGTCCTTCGAGAAGCCGGATTGCTGGAGGAACACCGTTGGTACATCGAGAAGCCGGATTGCTGGAGGAAGACCATTCTGAAGCCGGATCGCTGAAATGCCGACTACGAGAAACATGAAGTCGTCGCAGCAGAAAATCGCCGTCACCGAAGCCACAACGTCCGCCGCCACGTCGACTACGGCCGCCGGAACGCTGTCCGTCGCTGCCACGCCGTCCGTTGCTGCCACCACGTCGTCTGCGGCTGTCAGAATGTCATCTGTCGCTGCCACGTCGTCTACCGCCGCCACCACATCGACTACGAACACGTCCGGCGATACGACGACCACAGGAGCCACGGAGACTACCGAAGCCACAGGAACGACAGAGGAGACAGCAAGGAAGAAGGAACCGAAGCACGGCACAGCACGCACGGTTCGCACCACGGCCTCACAGAGGAAGAAGGCTCTGGCCAAGGCACGGGAGGAGCTACTTCGAAAGGAGGTGGAATTGGCTGCCGCACGTGTCGCCGCCCTGGAAGCCGAATCGGAGGACGACGAGGAAGTAGAAGACGACGACGCTACCGTCAGAAGAGAACGAACGTCGGATTGGGTTCATCGAAGCACGCTAGCACTCACGATGGAGCCGCATGTACCAGAGATAGAAGAAGTCACCGGCAAGCGTCAGGGGTTCGTCCCATCGAGACCCGTTGAAGAGGATTCGAGAGCGCCGCCGCCACAGCCGAGCAGCGACGCACTTCACCGGGACCACGCACGCCACGTTGACCCACATGCCGCCATTCCTACGATAGCAGCAGCGATGCAGTCGATGAAGAAAGAAGAACCGGTGCTGAAGGTGGGCATCGATTGCAATGAGTTTGCGATCGCCATGCAGATGGCCGCTCGCAACATACTGCCCTCCACAGCGTCAAGAGTCACCGAATTGCCAGTCTTCAATGGATCGTCGAGCGAGTGGTTACCATGGAAGATGGCCTATGAAGAAAGCGCAAGTCAACACACAGAACAGGAGAACCTAGCAAGACTGCGCAGAAGTTTGAAGGGGGCCGCAAAGGACGCGGCACGCTCCCTATTCGTCGGGTCTACGACCGCAGAAGAAGTGATGAAGATGTTAGCCGCGAGGTTCGGCCGCCCTGGAGCACTCGTCACAGCCGAACTGAACAAACTCCGCGCGCTACCACGACTCTCGGACAACGCAAGAGACGTCTGCCTCTTCGCAAGCAAGGTGCAGAACGTCGTCGCCACGATACGAGCGCTGAACAAGAGTCACTACCTCTACAACGAAGAAATAGTGAGAAACGTCACAGAGAAGATGCCGTCGGTACTACGCTTCAAGTACTACGATTTCGCCAACGACCAACCGGAGGGACAACCGGACCTCATAACACTCTCTCAGTTCCTGCAAAGGACCGCCGCACGATGTGGAAACTTCGCCCCCGCCGAGGAGATACCGTCCGAAGACCGGCGGGAGTCCGCTCCTAGGAAGACGGCGAAGACATACACGACGCAGGAGAAACCCGCTACACCACCGTGCCCGATGTGTCGACGAGAGGGACACGCTCCATCGGACTGCAAGACGATGAAGGAAGCAGACACATCGGCGAGATGGGAGTTAGCGAAGACTCATAGGCTGTGTTTCCGCTGCCTCAAAGTGAGAAGATTTCGCCACGCCTGCAAGAGCAAGAGATGTGGAGTAGATGAGTGCACGCAGACTCATCACCCTCTGCTGCACACCACGCGACAACAGCCGGAGAATGAAGTGACAACGCACGTCGTCGAGGACAAGTCCGCCGCAGTCGCCGCATCGGCAAGGGAAAACGACAAGATCGCGTTCCTGAAGATTCTGCCGATACGAGTCACCGGTCCCACGGGAACGTGCGACACCTACGCGCTACTGGACGACGGGTCGACTTGCACCATCATCGAGACGACGGTGGCGGAGCGAATCGGTGCTACGGGTCCCCCCGCACCATTCTACATGGAAGGTGTGGCCGGGGCACGGATCAACGCAGCTCAATCGACGCGTGTACACTTCAAGATCCGCGGGCGGAATTCACAAGAATACACAGTGGGGGCACGGACGATGGACAGACTGCAGTTATCACCGCAGTCGGTACCGCGCAGCGTCATCAAGGGCTGTCCACATCTACGAGACATAGAGAGGAAACTGGTCTATGAAGAGGGCAAACCGACGGTACTGTTGGGGCAAGACAACTGGCACCTACTGCTGGCCCACGAAGTCAGAAGAGGATCCGACACGCAGCCGGTCGCATCACTCACCGACCTGGGATGGGTACTGCACGGTACGAGTCGCGGCAGGGCAAGACAGCAGGTGCACAGAATCAGCCACATAGTGACGACACACGAAGAGGAACAATCGATGGAAGAAATGATGAAGCAACATTTCGCGCTCGAATCGCTGGGGATCGCACCGAAGAGGTCCTACAACGAAGAGGAACGTCGCGCCCTACGCATTTTAGAAGAGAAAACTCGTCCGTTACCGGCGGGAGGATACGAGACGGGGTTACTGTGGAAGAAGGACGACCCTGTGCCGCCGGACAACTACGAATCGGCAATGCGACGTCTCCAACTAGTCGAAAGGAAACTCGACAAGAATGAAGAAATTAAGAAGAGATATGAACAGCAAATGGACACGCTACTCAAGAACGGGTATGCTGAAGTCGTCCCGCCACGGAGTTCCCAACGGGTGTGGTACCTGCCACACTTCGCCGTCATCAACCCGCAGAAACCGGGGAAACTGCGGATCGTGCACGACGCAGCAGCCAAGACGAAGGGCATCAGTTTGAACGACATGCTGCTGCCGGGCCCCGACTTACTTCAATCGCTACCGGGGGTCCTCATGCGGTTCCGGCAACGACGGGTGGCAGTCACGGCGGACATAAAGGACATGTTCATGCTGGTCACCATACGGGAAGAAGATAGGGACATGCAACGGTTTCTGTGGCGAGGAGATCGACGAGAGGGTCCACCTGTGGAATATAGGATGAAGAGTGTCATATTCGGCGCAACATCGTCACCGTGTACAGCGATCTACGTCAAGAACAGGAACGCAGAACAGTACAAGGAAGAGTTCCCGGAGGTAGCCACGGCCGATACAGCGGAGCTGCACACATTCGTCGACGCCAGCTCGGACGCGTACGCCTGTGCCGTGTACTGGCGGGCCGTAAGCGCGACCGGCGAGGTCCACGTGTCGCTGATCGCAGCGAAGGGACGAGTGGCCCCACTCAACAAGGTGACCACGATACCGCGACTGGAGCTGCAAGCGGCCGTCCTCGGATGTCGCCTATCGCGCACGGCAGTCGAAGAACACGACCTGAAGCCCGCTCGCCGAGTATACTGGTCGGACTCACGCACCGTGCTCGCATGGCTACGCACCGGTCCTCGCGCATACAAGCCGTTCGTCGCGCATAGAGTCGCCGAGATCGTCGAAGAAACGAAGACGAACGAGTGGAGATGGATACCGACGCGACACAACGTAGCAGACGACGCCACACGCGACCCACCGACGGACTTCGGCTCGCAACATAGATGGTTCCGTGGGCTGGACTTCCTGTACCTCCCTGAAGAGCAGTGGCCGCGTGAAGATAGTTCAAGCGACGATAGTCAAGCGGAAACGGGAGAAGAACGCGTACACAAGCTACAGAACGCGACGCAGTTGTCTATAGCATTGCCCGATCCGTCACGTTTTTCTAATTGGTTGAAACTTGTTCGCAGTTCAGCACGGGTATTGCAGTTCATCGACCTCCTGCGACCGACCAGTCAACGCTGCACCGCCACCCGAAAGATAAACAAGAAGAAAGAGAGCGCCGACCCCACTTGGACCCGCACGAAGAAAGTCGATAGAGAGAAGATGAAGATGAAAATCAAGAACAGCAATAGTCCATCTGTGTGTTTCATCCCCATAGACACACACTACCTAGATCGCGCGCGACGGCTATGGATTCGCGCGATGCAACAAGAGGCGTTCGGCGACGAAATCGCAGCATTGAAACATGGGAAACAGCTGGCGTCATCCAGTCGACTCATACAGCTGTCAGTCGTCATAGACAACGACGACATTCTGCGACTTCGATCGAGAATAGCAGCCGCCGCCGATCTGTCAGCCGAGCAACGAGAGCCCCCCCTCGTCGACGGAAACCACGCCTGGGTGCGCCTATACATCGTATGGGTGCATCGGAAACTTCACCACGGCGGCTTCGAGATCACCACGAACGAGGTGCGACAACACTTGTGGGTGTTGCGCCTACGACACGCCGTCCGCAGTGAACTGAAGAGGTGTCAGCTGTGCCGCCTACGAAGAGCAAGACCGGCGCAGCCATCAACGGGCAACCATCCACAGAGCAGGCTGGCGCATCATCAGCGACCGTTCACGTTCACCGGCCTAGACTACTTCGGGCCTATGACCGTGACAGTGGGCCGCACTCACCAGAAGCGGTACGGAGTGCTCTTCACCTGCCTAACGACGCGCGCAGTCCACCTGGAAATCGCCGGCAGCCTCAGCACGGACTCCGCCATAATGGCCCTGCGGCGCTTCATAAGCCGCAGAGGGTGTCCCACTGAGCTATGGTCCGACCAAGGCACCAACCTCAAAGGTGCTGACGTCGAACTGAAGAAAGCAGCCGAGGAAGCCATCCAAGAAGAGTCATCAGTCCATTTCATCCGGTGGCGCTACATTCCCCCGAGCGCAGCCTTCATGGGAGGCGCATGGGAACGGTTGGTGCGTAGCGTGAAGACCGCACTAGCCGCTACGTTGAACGAGCGGGCCCCCAAGGAAGAGGTCCTCCACACTCTGCTAATCGAGGTCGAGCACACCCTCAACAGCCGACCGCTAACCCACGTGTCAACATCGGCAGACGACGACAGCGCTCTAACCCCCAATCACTTCATATTGGGCGGTCCATCGCGCGTCCCACTGCCAGGCAGCTTCACGGAGAGCGACGCGGCGGGACACAGGGAGTGGCGTGCCAGCCAGAGGCTAGCTGACTGCTTCTGGAACCGGTGGGTGAAGGAGTACCTACCCGAGTTACAACACCGGCGGGAGCCCCGAGCTACACACGGAGCCATCAAAATGGACGACCTGGTCCTAATAGCTGATGGGACCTTGCCTCGCAACACGTGGCCGCGAGGCGTGGTGGTGGCGACCTACCCTGGACCAGACGGCGAGATCCGAGCGGTCGACGTGCGGACGAACAGGGGCATCCTACGGCGACCCACTAAGAAGTTGATCATACTGCCCACATCGACATCGAGCGACGCGAACACGAATTGACTCCAGCTACGAGAGCTGCGGCGGGAGATTATGTTCGCGACATTATTTGTATATATGTAATCGTAATTTATAGTTGTTAAGTCCGTAGTTTTAATCGTTTTCGTATACTGTTATTTTTACATAGATTTAAGATACCTATAGTGTAAGTTAAATAAAGTATTCTTTGTGCGTTGTTATTATTACCTGCGAATAGAAATAGAAATTGTAAAAACAAATAGAAATAAGTAAATTGTAGTAAATAAATAGACGCTATATGGTACCGTTCTAAAGAGATACGCGTCTCTTTCACTCTCGCCCCGTCCCGCTCGCACAGACTCGCTAACGCGAGTTAGAAATGTTATCGTGCGACCGGGCGGGTATAAAGATAGGCCGCCTCCCGTCGAGCGGCATTCGCTTCCGAGCAGCGACGCACTACACTCTCGAGAAGAAATAGGACAAGAAGAAAAATACTCTCTTCAGACGGTACCGGAGGCTTCAGAATAGTAATCGCTGCGTTTCACTCCAGCCTGAACCAACGCCCCTACAGTCCACGCTCACCGAACGGCAGTCCATACCGTTCAAATAATATGTTTGCAATGTAATAAATATGGCACATATATATTGGCCACCTACCATAATATACCATATCAGCCAATATCTGTCACCCCATGGAACATAGGCCTCTCCTTAAAAGATTTTGTCAGTAATTGCCACCCGCAGCAGCATCCCTCTTAAAACAATTCTAAAGCCTAACTGCGATTACCAATCCATCTACCAAGCGTCGCCTACCATCAAAGTCGCCAAGAAGAAGGTTTATGTTCAGCAGTGGACAGTTAGAGGCTGATATGATAATAATGATCCTACCCTTCAAGCCGAAACACAGCCATGCAAACACAGCTGCTTAACCGCAAAAACTCGAATGGGTGAAATCATGCCAACAAAGTACTGAAACGAGGTCACATACTTTTTTATAATATTTACCAAGTACTTCAAAGAAATTTTATTAGTTGCTCCCAATTAAATACTTTTTTTTTAATTTTTACTTTGTCCACACATTTCCAACGGCTTTTCATAAATACATAAAATGATATCAAACAAAACTGATATTTGTACAGGACAATGTTTGTCAGGTCAGCGGGTGTCTACTTTCATAATTGCTTGAATGTTACTCAATAATTATATATAATTTAACATCTACATCCTATTTTGTCCGTCTGTATATTTGACGCAAAAACTGCTGCACCAAATTGGATGCGGTTTACAAAACCGTCTTCATAAAGAATTAAATCTAATATTCGTATTGTAAATTTTATCTTGAAACGGCATTTAAAAGTGGCCTATTTCATTGATTTTCTTACTTTCGAAATTCACAACACTAAGACAAAAGCAAAAACAAATAATAAATAATATAAACATTATTTACTGAGAAATTGTTTATATATTAGTAATTTATTCGCAACTTCATCCACGTGACCATAATTGACTGAGATAAACAGTATTCAACTAATATCTTTGGTAAGTTACTGTTTATCCTAGTATTTGGGATGGAAAAGGCTCTATCCCCAATACCTACTACTAGGACTACATATATACCAAATTTCAAACTGATGTGACGATTTGTTGAGTTGTTAAGGCACCAAGAAGTAACAAACAAACTTACTTTCACATTATAATAGATATTTTTTTTTTTGTATACAACTTATAATGACTAACAAATGGTCCACGTGATGGAAAGTGGTAACCATTGCCTTTAGACATGAGCAGTACCATGGACATAACAGAATATATTGTGTCATCCATGATACCCCACATGCGTTTCCATTCCTGAGGACAAATAGTAAACTTTAATAAGAATTACTAGTTGTATCCCACAGGTTTGGCCTAATGAATTCTTATTAAAAAAAAACCCTATATTTTAATTATAGGATATTAAAATCTATCTGTGAACTCAATACCAGTATTATTGAAATCCGTGCAACCGCATCAGCGTAATTCAACAACAAACCTACAAACTTTCACATTAGGATTATATACATATCGTAAAAATGTGTGTTCGCCTAAGTTTTCCCATGGCGCCTAATTTTCTTCTATAGAAACATCTTCTGAAAGTTACTACGTACTTATGTTTTCCGATCAACAAATAAATCCCAAATTAGTTTACACATGTTCGGAAAGGGAACTAAATAGCAATCAGAGACTCTTCACGCCGAACAAAATCTGTGGATATATTTAATATATGTTCGACTAACTATGTATATCTTGCGTAAAATATTAAATAATATTTTATTGTACCAAAAAAATTATTTATCCTATTATTTTAATGTAATGTACTACCAGTTTAATTTACATGTAATTTGGTCGAGAAAGCTCGACTAGTTTTAAGACCATTTAGGAATCTTGAGTCACTGCTTAAGGTTCCTGAATAGTAGATGACTCGAGCGTGAGCCTGAGTTTGTTTTTTTTTTTTTATTTAACTAGGACTCGTAGTAGCAAACAAATAGACGGTACATCTGATGGAGCAGGTATGTTTTCAATAGACATGAGAGTAACCCACACCCATGGTACCTCTCATGTGTTGCCCTTCCTGAGGACTATGATATTATGTCTTCATACTCTGTAATTTCTCAACCATATACAATTCAAACCAAAACTATGTAAGCACGTTTATACACGTTATCTACACGTACTGTACTTACAAAAAAAGAATCTGTCTTCAAAAAAAAGGAGGTTCTTAATTCAATTGTATTTTTTTTTTGTGTTTATCACCTCATAACTTTATGAATTCTAAACCGATTGGAGAATTTTATCTGAAAGTATCAAATTTGGTTCAGTATCTTCAAACCAAAATAACTGTTTTTGTTACAACTAAAATCCTTTTTTTGTAAGACACAATTAATTGGTAGAAAATTTAGAACTATCGAATTGACTTTTTTATTCAATTTGGAGTGATAAATAAAGTGAGGATTCGCCTGGTGCAAATGATGACCCTAGCACAATGTTCCTCTGGAAACAGTAATTACAATATTTTACTGAATTAGGTATTATCTTGTGGAAGTCCATATCGATGATTATGTGGTTAGAATGATTTCGTTTGATATAGCTACCATTAATATGTATGTGACTGTCAATACTCGAAAATTGAGCACCACTACTATTACCAGAAGTTTCACAACCTTATTAACCATTAATCTTCCATTGCCATTTTGTTCACGCACGTTTTGCGACACGTGTCTTACTCAACGAGGCTGAAGATTTCAGGCAAATTATTAGGTCGCTGCTCGGAGTCTAGTGTTAACCGTTCGGTACCATTCGTTTGGTTCGTTAGTGTTAGCAGTCTCACGAATACTAAGAGTATCAGATTTAAATAAAATTTTGATTAAATAACCAGTTGTTACAATACAGGGCTGAAATTGCTTTCATTCATTGTTCAATATATAGCTTTATATCAAAATACCACATTAAAAAAGTACAATAGCCACATTGTGAACCTACAAAAATATTCATCAAATATTTGTTTTATGTATTGCAATTTTTACGGTATCGCTTTATGCTGAACAGTTGGGTGTCTTTGATTTTACGTACCTAACTCAAATGATACGAAATAATGGTGAAATTTCCGGTTAAATTTCTCTCATGTTTATAAAAATAAATATTATATCCTTTAATGTGAAGTAAATTTATTCAAATATTAGCTACCGACTGACGTATATGATTTTGATTTTTTTTTCTGTATTTGTTTTTTTTTTTTAGAAATACATATACAGAAATGAAATTTATAATATGAATACAAATAAAATTAAATCGAAGGCGTCGAGACTTTCATATAATGTCGTTTTTATATTCCGTTCTATAAAACCCTACTTTTCCCTCCTATCTTCGTGAACGTTTTGATTTTCTAGTTCCCCATGACGTGTCCTCCCGTTCGACGAAATCTCTTATCCTCAAACTCCCTTCACACTCATCTACGCGCTATAGTGGATCTTTTACCGTCCATGCTGCTAGATTGTGGAATTCTCTTCCCATATCTATCCGTGAGAGTCAATCCCTAAATATTTTTAAGAATAGACTTAAAGAGCATCTTCTATCTCTATGAACATATATTTATTTATCTATATGTGTAGGTATATTGTATGTATATTGTATGTATATGTGTATGTATATGTAGGTATATGCATAGATGTAGGTATATATTTATGTATATGTATGTGTGTATTTGTACTATAAAATATAATCTAATTAATTTAATTTTGGCTGTTTAAAAATTGTACACTGCTGTATCCGCTGACATTGATGCTCCTTTTCACTTTGGGTTTGCTGGAAGAAAACTCTATCAGAGTTAAGCTCGCCTTTGTACTTTTGTTTACCTCTGTCATATTTTTATAACTAATGTGTACAATAAAGTATTAAATAAATAAAATAAATAAATAAAAAGAATATGGACTACTTTCTTTCGCGGTCAGTAAACATACTCCGCGAACGAAGTCGCGGGTAAAAGCTAGTACCTAATAATTTAAGTTGCTATTATAAAAAAACTTCACTTTTTTTAAGATAGCTTAACAGCTTTGGATGTCTCTTTTTAAACCATATATAGTGTGATGAATTGACGAAGATATCACGTAAAAGACAAAAAAGAATTAAATTCAAATCCTTTTTAAAATTGCTTAAAAATACAAACTGCTTCACAGTCATTCTTATGACAAAGGGCTACTATATCATCAAAATGACAGAAGTCATTATGGAAGCGGACTCAAGCGAATGTGGTCTCAAATTTGAAAACAATTATCATGCAGATCACGCTCGCTCGAGATCCAGCGACGAGATAATCTTATGTAATTACAGACTTTGCTGATAAAATATATCCCGAATAATAATAATCGTCGTTTTAACGAATCGATTTCCGCGTAATCTGCTAGTAAATTTTGTTATAGTTAGAGTTTTCTAGTATTTTTACTTTATATTTCAATTTACGAATATAATTTCTAAATTCCTCAATTAAATGTTTAAAAAAAAATGTTGGCAACCCAAGACAGATTAAAATTTATCGTAATGGCAACAATGCCCTCGCTCTCTCTCTCTCCTAAAAAATTTAAAATTAATTGGACGCGTATTGTCTTGTAATTGTTATTTTTAGAACAATAAACCTTGTGATTAAAAACAATTGAATTATTTATTGTGATCGGTTTCATTACGGAAATACCGATTACGCACTAAACTATGTAATATCGTTAATTTTCTTGCTGTTTGTTCTCAAGAAATAAAAGCATTTCACATAGCAAGAGAAACACAGTATAATAAAATAGTATAAAAAAATTACAATTTAAAAGCGCTTGACTTGTGATCAAGTTTATTTCAAAAGTAGTGGCGAAGACAATAATGCATTTTCCTAATGATTATCACTCCTTTGAATCCCCAAGACAGAGTTCTATCTGATAGAAGAATCAAAGAATTCTGAAACTGACACGCATACGCGTACATGAGACGAGTTATGAATGTGCATAAAGCAAGAGATGTAGATAAGTAATGATAAAAGCCTTTGACATTCGTTTTTCTCCGCTTACCCCACAAAGGGTTTGAGTATACACAGATTATAAATGTAAATATACTTACAAGAGAGAGAGGTATTGTTAATAATATATTATTAAATAATATATTAGTAAATAATTCAGCTTAATAGCCTCATTGCGGGGAGATCTTTAATAAAAGAAAGGATTGTTAGTAATAGGGACTAGCAACCCCATTACTAACAATATACCTTATAGGGTATATTGCTAATAATACCCTATAATTACCCTATAGGGTTGACCTCCTCGCGGTTCCCTCTGAAAATCATCGTGACTATTTCTAGAGTAAAACTGACCTGCCTTTTCATCTTCACCTATCATCAATCATTGATGTCCCGTTAGCGTATACCGTTAACGCAAGCTGAGTCAGTATTTCATCATCATCGTCCATAGAAGAAAATAGCCACATTGCTAACAATATACCCTATCAGGTCGATCTCCATGGGATTCCTCTATCATGGGATCTCTAGAAGCCATCGTGTTTAATTCTAATGAAATAACGTCATAACAGAATAACTGGTCTGTTACATCCTCACCAATTACAATTTCAATAGAAATACGAATGGTACAGGTAGTGATACCGTTCCATTATCACTCTATAAAAAAATGAATATTCTCATAGTCTATATCTGGAGGGAAAAGGATTGTTAGCAATGGAGTTTGACAGCCCCATTGCTAGCAATATACCTTATTAGGTCGACCTCCACGTGGTTCCCCCTGGAAACCATCGTGAACAATTCTTGTTGAATTCGTCACGATGGGCTAACTGACCTGCTTCATCCTCACCTATCATTCTTCACTGGTGCCCCGCCGGTGTATACCGTTAGCGCGGGTAGGGTTACCATTCCATTATCATCCATTTAAAAAAAAAGCAAAATTGTCTATATCTTATCCCGTAATGTATGTAAAATCTAACTCCACGAAATAGTATGACAGTTGACAGATGGTGTTGCAAATTGCAGTTCTTTTTAGTCTATATTGAACTAACACTTGACTCATTGCCTCACGGTCCGTCTGCGATGCTAGATATAATTAATGAAAAAGTTTAACAGTGTTATGTCTGATATTATTGATTAAAAGATTATTCCTTTAAAGAAAATTTAAGCTCTACGACGATATTTTCATATAAGATAGATAGATTAATATAAGATATAAGGTAGATTCCTTCAAGGTCAGCAACGCGCACGTAACATCTCTAATATTGCAAGCATCCATAGGCTATGACCGTTTACTATCAAATGGGTTATATGTTAATATGCCACCTTTGTGTTATAAAAAAAAAATACTTATTACGGTCCAAGTCGTTGTTTCAATAGATAGTTATAAATATATATTTTTCTCCTCTATCATCATCATCGTAATCATATCAGGCGTTAACTATTTACTGCTGAATGTATATCTCACCCATAAGGGGTTTTTTTCTAGTAGTTGCCATACTTAGCAAGTGTGTTGGCAACCGCAGTTAGGCTTTGGTAATGTATTAAGAGGTACACTGCTGCTTATCCCGTAACCATTAAGTCTCCTTAATCGACTAGCCTAGCGCTAGCCCATTCTATGCCGAGACCAGACAGCATTCCTTCTATCGATTTATTTTAATTATCGCTTTGCTCATATTAAGTGAGAAAATGTGGCGGCATTGACCGCTAAGGTGGAATGTTGTTATATAAGCCGCTCACGTCGTCTCGCCGCCGTGGGGCGGGCGACGTGTACCAATGTCCAACATTATTACCTGCTCACCTAAAGCCTTTAATAAGCGAAAGATAGAATTTTACACGCAACTCACATACCACATGTGCCAATCCGACTGGAGGACACTAATAGCGAAGTTTCACGTGTCAGATCTTCAATTTGTACGACCTAGGCAATGTAAATTGAAAGTGGAAACTTTTTTTTTTTATACAACTTAGAATGGCAAACAAGCTGACAGCACACCTATGGAAAATGGTAACCGTCGCCTATAGACATGAGCAGTACCATGGACATAACAGAGTATACTGTTTCGCCCATGATACCCCCCATGCGTTGCCATTACTGAGGACTCAGGTGTTATTCCTCTGTACCCAGTAAATTCACGCTATATCCCACCCTTCAAACCAAAACACCGCCATGCAAACACAACTGCTTCACGGTTAAAACACGCATGGGACAGAGGTACCCAAGCAATCGACTTTTGTACAAAGTAAAGTACCAGAGGGATCTGGTACTTTACTTTTCATCGAACCTTTCGTACTTTTATATTCGTAGATAGCATTTAAAACTTGAAAGATATGAGAATAAATTAATAATATACTTTTTCATCGAATCTATCATCATCATCATATCAGCCTTTAAAGATCCACTGCTAACCATAAGACTCCTCCTTGGAAGGTTTTCCCCTTAATTGCCACACTTGGCGGGCTGGTTAGCAACTGCAGTTAGGGTTTAGAGATGTTTTAAGAGGGACGCTGCTGCCGACTCCTCATCCTACTTTAGTCGATTCTTGCGACACCCATGGTAAAGAAATGGGTGACCTATTCTATGCGGGGACCACACGGCCATCGTACATTTAGTACCTATATATTCGTAGTTAGCATTTAAAACTTCAGAGATATGCGAATAAATTAATAAAAAAATATATTATTTTTGCAAACAATAGAGTTTACTTTTCAAACGATTTATAAAAAAGGGAGGGGTAAAAATTCGGTGGTACTTTTTATCTCTGTTACCTCATAACTCCGTTATAAAGAATATTTTCCAAATGTTTATAGCATAAACACATTTAGAAAATATTCTTCTTATTTGACAGAATTATATTTTCAGATTGTCCCCATACAAATTTTAACAAAATCGAATTGAGTTTTTTTTTTTAAACAACTTAGAATGGCAAACAAGCTGACGGCCCACCTGATGGAAAGTGGTAACCGTCGCCTATAGACATGACTAATACCATGTACATAACAGAGTATACTGTTTCGCCCATTATACCCTCCATGCGTTGCCATTCCTGAGGACTTAGGTGTTATTCCTCTGTATCCTGTAAATTCACGCCATATCCCACCCTTCACACCGAAACACAGCTGCTTCACTGTAGAAACACGAATGGGACAGAGGTACCCAAGCAATCGACTTTTGTATAAAGTCTCCCTCTGGTGAAATAAAAAAAGAAAGCCCACAGAGGAAGTAATCACTACGTTCCATAATTTGTTAATATTCTACATAACAAGAACATTTTTATTGTGGTGATGAAATATTAATATGATACAAAGAAATTGCTTGCAATACTTAGGGTGCACGAGATAACAAGGAGCTGACAAATAGAATTTCACTACACCATTATGCACGAACGCGTAAACGCTAAAGGGTGGGTAATTGTCCGTTATTTTTCTTTTGATCACAAAGAAATTACCGAGGCATGATTTAGGATAATTCCTTAGTAAAAAAAAAACGCTTGAAATTACTTTTTCCGCCCTATAACGAAATGACTGGCAAATTGGGTGTAATCCATTTTTTCTTAATAAAAAAAGATAAATTATTCGCAGTAGACTAAAGTAATACAATAGAATGCAACGAGCATGAGCAGCACAGTGTATTCTGTAATTTTTATTTCATTGTTTATGGGTTTGTAAACGAGGGGTGCCACGTTGCATGTGTTTAACATAACAACCTACCATGCCAGCCATCAGTTTATTTAGCTTCATATACGCATTATAACATTTCCCTCTTTCTGTAGAAAAAAAAAAAGATTTTTTTTATACAACTTAGAATGGCAAACAAGCTGACGGTCCACCTGATGGAAAGTGATAAACGTCGCCTATAGACATGAGCAGTACCATGGACATAACAGAGTATACTGTTTCGCCCATGATAGCCCCCATGCGTTGCTATTCCTGAGGACTCAGATGTTATTCTTCTGTATCCTGTAAATTCACGCCATATCCCATTCTTCAAACCGAAACACAGCCATGCAAACACAACTGCTTCACGGTTGAAACTAATAAAGAAAACATTGCATTAACTCGCTAATACTCACGCCATCATTATCATCATATCCGCCTTTAACTGTCCACCGCTGAATATAAGCCTTCCCCTTGGGGGGTTTTTAATAGTAGCTACGCTTGGCAAGAGGATTGGCAACCGCAGTTGCCTATTCACTTGCAAAGGGTAGCAAAATCCGCAAAGGCTTTGGAGAAGTTTTAAGATCGTACCTAAACCTAATTTAAAAAATTTCCTTGTCAGCATACCAAAAAGTAACACATCACAAATTCGCAATGTTTGAGACGTGTTAAATCCTTTGTTAAACCACTATTTCGTTTATAGCTCAATATTTCTTACTGTGCTGTCAAAGTGCATAAAATACAAAGTAAGTAATGCGTATCATCAACTACAGCTATTTTATTTCCAAGACGAATCACCGCAAATAAAGTCGCTGGTACTCCTTGCGTCACATCTACTATAATAAAATCGTAAATGTGGAAAAGCCCGTCGAATTAAGGCCGAGTTTTTTTTTGTAAACTAGAACTCCTTGTCGTGGTTTTTCCTAGAGAGTGCAGTATGGGGTTATTCAAAAAGGTTATATAAAGATTTCTTCAGGGTCGGCAACGCACACGTGACAACCCTAGTGTTTTTTTTTTAATTTAATTTATTAATGTTATAAATATGAAACTTAGTTTGTTTGTTTATTACCTTTGTAGGCGCCTACTGTTAAACTACTTGTCATGAATTTTATTGTATTTATAATACATACCTCCTTATTCATAAAATGTCAAATCTATTACACCTAAATTTATTGTAGCTATTGAAGTATTTTGTCCTTTTCTATTGCGTTAATTTCTCAATTTGACAGATAGTGACAAAACGCTGTAATAGTTAAAATAGGTTGGTAAGACATTCAAAATAAGGGGTTTTCTTTAATGGGTGACAATGGCATGGTAATGGTATTTTGTTTGCTATGTCAAAACTCCGCCATTAATAGACCGATTTTAAAAATTTCTTTTTTGACTAAAAGAACATTTTTTTAGTTTTTAAATCAAAATAGCTTTTTTTATCATTAAATCAATGGAGCGGTTCTGAGTCAAGAAGATATAGGTAGCATTACATAAATCCTACAACCAATTTTTACAGTAAAATTACAACTGCTAGTTGATCTATAAAGTTCATAAGTTATTTTAGAAATTTAAGTATAAAAAAAAGGAATTGCCACAGACACCAATTTGTAATTTATCTCAATGCCGTAAATGGAGAATGCTATTCTTTATCTCGGTGGAATTACCTGACAACTTAAATATAGGTTCTAGTTTCCTATTCAAATGAATGATACATTTTAATACTAATCTAACGTGGGAAAATGGCTAACCAGAAATAATCATCATTACAACCTATTCATTATCACAGGCAGAGATAATACTATTGTATGAACAAGTTAAAAACATATACGAGTATAAATCGAAAAATAAACATTGTATATACCTTTTGTACAGTTTTTTACCAACACTAAGAAAGTTAAGTGACGTAAAAGCCCTATTTTTAATACTACAAAAATAGGCCACCGCATAAATTTGCTCGTTCCTTAGGACATGTTCTCAAAACTAGAGCTCATCTTGCACCGTGTCCTCGCCATCAATAGGCCTCACTTGACCCAGTAAACCACGAACATTCACATCATTTCTCTTTTAGACCCCGAGAACCGCTTCAAAGGTTTGCCACATAAAAATTTCATGAAACGACTGTAGGTGAGGCGTACATCTTTTTAAAATCCCCGCAAACTTGTCACTCCTGACACGTCGATTGAAATAAGATCTAAATCTTCAGACTCATTAAAGGAAAGTAAACTTTATCATATATATTATTAAGTTGAAGATGCTGTTTAAATTATTTGGCCAAACAGTCGTATAGTTTGCCATTATGATGTATGATGAGAATGAAAAGCGGGAGACATTCGACGCTCTTTTGGAGGGCGGTGACGCAATCATTTCCAGCTCCATAATTGCGGATGGAAACTAACGGCCGTCGTAATTTCATTTAGTTTAATATTTTCAACGCTTACGCAGAACAGGTGGGATTAAATGATGATTTATTTAAGTTCTCCTTAAGCATTTTAATAAATGCGTTTTAGTGTAAGAGAAAAGCTCAAATTTTCCGTTTTTATAATTACTACCCTAATCCGTAGCTTTGTCCGCATGACCGCGATATATTCTTTGACTACTATACAAAACTGTCTATATCTATTTAATTCTACAGCGATTAGTTATTCCGTTAAAGTACCGAGAGGTAAACCAACTCCTACATTTATAATATTAGTAAAGAGAGAAAACATTCCAACCAAACTAAGTGGAATGACGCGGTAATCTTATCCTATTGGCATAAGGATAAGATTACCATTACAAAAAAAAGATTTTTTATTCTTATGACATTAACGTACCACACTGGATTCTAATATGCTCGGCAAAAAGATGGCAATTTGAATGTTACATTAACCAAAACGACAATAGCACTGACAATAGTCTTCAAAGGGGGGTAAGGGATTGTTAGCAATGGAGTTCGACATTGCTAGCAATATGCCCTATCAGGTCGACCTCCACGTGGTTCCCCCTGGAAACCATCGTGAACAGTTCTTGTTGAATTCGTCACGGTGGGCTGACTGACCTGCTTCATCCTCATCTATCATCCCTCACTGGTGCCCCGCCGGTGTATACCAATAGCGCGGGTGGGGTTGCCATTCCACTTTCGCCCAAAAAAAAGCATAGTATTATATTATCTGTGGTGCTTATCAATGAAATGTAACTAAATATTATTGAACTTCCTATTGCTGATAATCACGAATTCCGGCAAATACAAACAAACCATTTGTTTTATTTATTTCTCGTTATTCGGACGTTTGTTAGTAACGAAGTTATGTGTTAACTCAAATAACAGAGCAGCACATAAAGGGTAGAGGAGTACCTAGCTGTTATTTTACAATCTATTTCTATATTCTATATAGTGTGCCTACACTGACGACCTACCCCGCCTTTGTATAGGTAAATAGAAGATCTCTAAATGAAAACAAAATACAGCACATGTTAATTATATACGTAAAAGAGTTTTAAAAATCAATTGACTATATTTTTGAGTTTATTTATTACAAACAAAAAATTCAAATATTTCCTCATTATTAGTTTAGATATAATAACACACATTATAACTTAAAGGAAGGTTCTTAATTGGAGACCCCTTACGTGTAGAATGACCCGCATCAGATGGAGTGACGACATCAAATACATTGTAGGGAGTCAGTATACATCTTGCGTTCCTTATGGCCGTCTATGGGAGAAGCCTACGTCCAGCAGAGGACAGATAACGGCTGATATGGTGATGATGATGATGCATCAATACTCTATTATTAAGACTTCAAAGACGATAAGATTCTTAATTCGATACTATTTTAATAAGCTAATTCTGAATTGAAGTTAATAATTATTTTTCCAATAAACAAGTTTGACCATTAAAGTTTGCATATTAATTTCATTACGATTGAAATCATTATTTTGTGACTAAATAATTAATATGGCTCTGCGCAATCCCAAGTTTCTCGATTTGTCTTTCAATTGTTTACTAAACGTGGGTATGTAATAACGACATCACTAACGAGTGAAACTTTGTTTACCTACCTTTTACTCATATTTACATCATTAGATACAACATGTCATTTTGTCTTGACATGAAAATAATTCGTGTCTACCTCTGACCTTACATATATATATTCTTTATTGCACTTGTAAATTACAATGTTAATGCATTTATAAATATTGTGAGCAAGGGTGGACTTATCTCTGACAGAGATCTCTTCCAGTCAACCCAATGCAGTTAGAAAACATGTTGCTAGCGGGCAGCTGAAGTGCTACAACTATTAATATTTAGTGTACATAAACAAATATACAGTTAAATAAAATATTAAGATACATAATAGTGATCAAGTGATCAAGCAATCATCTCGCGGGCATATATCGATGATTGACGGAATAGACTTGTGTCTGAAATCGAAACTTCACTCGATCAAGTCTCGATCTAGGGCGAAGTAAATCTTGATCAATTCAACACTAAAAAAATACAAGTCTACGTGTTCACCGCAAAATAAGACGCCGTTTGCCATATCTCCGCAATTTCAAAACACTTCCCTTGATAATAAATCCAATCTAGTGATCTAAAATCTAACTAAAGTTCAATCTGAACCATCTGGATGAGTGGCACTCCACCACCGTGCATATTCAAGGCACTTTCTTTCACGCACCACAACGCTTTGGAATCAACTTCCAGCAGCAGTATTTTACTTAGTAAACCGATATCACTTCGTAACTTTCAAGGAAAAAAATATTTTTAAAGGGCGGCAGCACACCTGTTCTGCCTCTGGTATTACGGGTGCTCATGAGCGGCAGTAGGCACTTGCACCTGGTGCATCGCATCGTATTATAAAAAAAAACCTACCCGACTCTGCTGGCTTTATCTACTTTTTTTTATGCAACTAAAAATGTAAAATAAATTAAGAGCCCACCTGATGAAATGTGGTAACCATCCTTTTCACGATTTCTATGCCGCTGTTCATGCCTGAAGATACAAACAGCGGCATAAATAAAAAAAAATATTGAGACTCTTTTCTTAAAAACTACTTTCATGGCACCAGTTAGATATTATAAATATAGCTTTATGCACATATGTAGAATAATTGATTTCCGGGAACTGCCCATACTAGCTTCTAACAAACAGTCCATTCTAACATTGTACTGTTACCTATTGAAAGACATAGCAATCTCGATAACAATAGGAACTTAATTACCTAATTCGGAAACAAACATGGTTTTGTCGTCGGAACGAAGTTCATAAATATATATAGGTATATACTCGTATTATAGTGATTGGGTATATAAGCGAATATGTCTCTTTAATTGGCATAGCCAATATTCATTCATAATTTTACCCCGAATAGCTGTTCTAGCTGACTTAATTGTATACTATTGATTATTCATTTGGGAACCCATAGACTGCCATAAGGAAGTCTCTCCCTTTCTCTCCCTCTCTAATTACTATACCAAACAGAGTCCATAATATTATAGATCTGTTTTCCTAAGTTTGCTAACTAAAATGCTATATAGAAATGTATATGTAACAGAATCTTTCGCACTGCACTACCTGTATTGAATCGCCACTCAAGAACCTTTCTTATCGGTTATTGGTTCTTCGAGCTACGCGTAGCGTACGTGACCCACCCACTTTCACATTGTTTGATAAATGTAACAGTATCGTGACCTAATTATTCCATGTTTACAATTGGCGAACAGGAAGCATTTATTTATCATCATCATCATTATATCAGCCGTCAACTGTCCACTGCTGAACATAGGCCTGCCCTATTGGTGGATTTTACCAGTATTTGCCACACTTGACGGGTTGACAAGTGTAGCAACAAGTGTGTCGTAGTTAGGCTTTAGTGATGCATGCAGCCATCCCTTGAGCATTTAGTTCCTTTAGTCGCCTCCACGAGAAAACAAGAGGTGGCCCAAACTATGCTGGGACCCACAACAAAGCGTGTATTAAAGAAATCAATATTTTCCACCATTATTAGTGAAACCTTAACGAGGTCCCTTTAGAAACCATTATGGTTAATTTAATTAATTCCTCGTCACCTGACTTGACGGATTTATCATCACCAGGGGAAATAGATTGGTAATAGTAGAATCTAACTATCCTACTACCAGCCGTATACCCTATCAGGTCGACCTACACACGGTTCTCTCTGGAAACCATCGTGATTAATTATTGTTGAATTCATTTCGATCGACTAACTGACCAGCTTGATCCTCATCTGTCGTCCCTCACTGGTGCCCCGCCAGTGTATATCGATAGCACAAGATATTTCGCAACAAAGATATTGGACATTATTTCATTTTCATTTACTAAAAAATATTATGTTTTCACCAACCATAACTCACTATACCAAACCTACCAGCGTAAACCAATAATGCAAGCAAAGTTATTATTCCATATTTAATCAGAAAAGATACAGTATGTTACTTGTATATATCAAATCAGAAATTGTGCAAGGGGAAAGGGATTGTTAGTGATGAAGACTAAAAATCCCATTGCTAGCAATATACCCAACCAGGTCGACCTCCTCGTGGTTCCCCTTGGAAACTATCATGGTTAATTCCTGTTGAATTTATCATGATGGGCTAACTGGCCTGTTTTCATTCTCATCGATCACCCTTCACTGGTACTCCGCCAGCGTATTCCGTTAGCGCAGGCGGGGTTACCATTCCATTTTCATCCACAAAAAAAAATCAGAAATTGTGCAATCTCATTATTTCTTAATAAATATAAAAAGGGCGACCCCAACTTTAACGAGTTGAGGTAAACTCATCTCAATGTTGACAATTAGTGAACCAACCCTTTTTACCTTTTACCACGAGAATAAGTCAACTCATTAGGAAAACAAAAGCGCGAACGACACAAGAAGCTGATGGTATCGTTCTTTACGCGATTTCCCCCGAAGGGTTGTGTTAGCTATACGTATTAGGTACCTACATACTCGTATGTAACTTCGTACTTTATATGAGTTTCACACAAACCCCGACTGTTAAATTTCACAAGTTTTATTTTGTATTTAGTGCTGTAATATAGCTTTTGGGAATTCCTTCATAGTTATATTCATTAGATTATGGAGTAGCCTGCCATTCGAAATAAGGCAATCGCTAAGTATAGGCATCTATAAGAGTCGACTAAGAGAGCATTACTTATGCTGACGTATTATGTACAGGGTTTATGTATTTTGTGTAATTAATATATAGTTTGTATTATTCTTTGTATATACTTATCTTACAAATATATTTATATAATGTACACAAATCGTATGATTGGCTATTTTTATTTAAAAAAAAAATCAATTCAATTCACGTGAAAAGGTTTGCTGGAAAAAATCTCTTATTAGAGATAAGCTCGTCTTTGTGCATTACGTTTAAAGTTAATTGTTCTTAACATTATGCTTGTCTTCAATAAAGGAAGAATAGCTTAGGTACCAATATATTAGTATAGTTTTTACTGTCTCATATTATACACAAATATACGAACATATATATATATATATATATATATATATATATATATATATATATATATATATATATATATATATATATATATATATATATATAAAACAATAAGTACCATTCCTTATGATTTGGAATAGTGAGAATTGCGTTATGAACTAGTAACTTCTCTACCAGCAAAAACTTATAAAAATCTAGCCCTCAGGAATGCCAACATATACATATAATATTCTTTAACTAGCTTTTAATTAAATGGTGTATTAAGATAAAACATACACCAGGTTTTATTAACCTTCAGTAACACAAATGGTAAAACTGCGTCGTTAATAAACTCATAGCCAACACCATTTGAAAAAGGTGTAATTTTACAGTAACACTGCATTACCGTGCAATATTCATGAAGAAAATAGATTAAAGTATTCAATAACGCTCGAATGAATATCCTGGGTTTCTATTGTAGATACACTTTACATAAGAATCATGAAATCTACTAATTCATCACCAATATCGAATAAAAGCATACCTAAGTACATGCTTTTTCTATGCATACACCCTACATTGCATTTGGAAACCATCCACCTGGTATTTTAAAATGTAAAATAGACAAAAATGCAGCCGTCATCGGTTTGAATAAGTTAGCGTAATTGCTCTGCATAGCTAACAAAAAACACCCTCTCGTTTTATTTGAACCATTCCACCAGGAATATTTTTGATGAAAAAAGCATGAACGCAAACATGACTCGTAGAAACTTGGCGCTTTTTAAATCTTTGGTAATCTGTTAATATTTAAAAACTACTTTTTTTTCTGTCCTTTGTCTAATGTATCATGTGGAAACTAGTAAACAATCTACGGGAAACGGGACTACAAATATTTAATTACTTATTCTTAGTTGGACAATAAAAAAAAATGTACAAATAGCAAGCTGGCATGGCATTTTCTACTAGAGATAGAAATAGCGTTTGAAAGCAATGCTGGTGAAATCATCATCATCATCATCATCATATCAGCCGTTAACAGTCCACTACCGAACATAGACCTCCTCAATAAGAGGGTTTTGCCAGAAATTGCCTCGCTTGACACGCTGGTTGGCAACCACAGTTAGGCTTTGATGATGTTTTAAAACGGACGCAGCCGACGCCCATCCCTCGACCATTGAGTTCCCTTAATCTTCTCTTATTACACCAACACGAAAGGAAGGGGTAGCCCATTTTCTGCCGAAACCACACGGCAATAGCGAAATATTTTTTACTTAGTTATAGGATAATAGTTAATAACATACTTAGCCATAAAAATATGACGTCTGATAGAAAACGAGTAGCCTATAGACGCCTCCAATACTAAAGATATCACGTGCGCATTACCGACCGCAAAAAAACCGTACCGTAAAATAACGCCTTGTTTGAAGGACCCCATACTATTTTTAATGGAATAGTAACCCTGCCTGTGCTATTAGATTACACTGGTATGGCACAGTAAGAGATAATAAATAAGAATAAAGTCAGAAAGTTAGCCCATTGTTTATTGCTAATATATCCATGATGACCCCAAAATAATATAATGGCGATATTCACTGACCTGCAATTCAATAGGTAAAACAAATTCACTTTTTGAATTTACAAATACAAATACTCGCGATCATTTTATACAACGATATGTCGAACAATGGTTTCTCTAATAATTCTCGTTACTATGCTATATCGCATGTTTTTTTTTTTACAACACAGGGAGCAAACGAGCATGCGGCTCACCTGATGGTAAGTGACTACCGCCGCCCATGATCATCCACAACACGAAAGGACTAAGTAGACTAAGCACGTAGAACTAGTTTATAGAAAAGAATAAAACACAAGTACACACAAAAAAATGTCATTATGACATTATAAAATCTTAGAAAGTCCAAATAGCCTATTTTTTTTTTCTTCTTTTTTCTTCGACTTTTTAGTAAATAGGCTATTGCAATCCCATTACGGCCCAAGATTTAAACGCACATGGTAGTGAGATGCAACATTTACTTAAATTCATGTTTACGATTACCATTATTCACATACCTATATACCGTGCGCGTAGAAAGAGCAGGTACCTACTATCCTTAATCTAAGCTGTACACAGAATTTAATAAAAAGTTCTCCACTAATAGCGGCCAATTATGTATTGCTTCCTCCAGGGCTCGTCTCGATTGAAGTAGATACTTAGCCAATCGGTGCTCTTAAGTAGATACTTGAATCACTAATGACATAATAATTACCTGAATTAGACCAATATATTGTCAATAACATATTAGTTATGCTTAACAGTTACATGACTAAACAGCCAAATTAATTTAAATAATATCCAATCTTAAGCAAAAAAAAGAGTTAAATTCTAACAAATTTGTATTTAAATTAAAATGAAAAAGAAATACTCGTAAGAAAGAGCGGAAGAAATAAGAACATTTCAGATGATTTACCTACTACATTACAATTTTTTGTAATATAGTAGGTAAATCATAACAAAATAATCTGTCGAACCCTTACAAAAATTTCAATCTAACTCATAATTACCAAAAGTTTTAGCATACTAAATACCTTTCACAACCTACTTTAAAACAAACCACCAATTTTCCTTAGGACAGTAGATACACTGTCTATAATAACAAAACAAGCAATAACAAAAAAAGACAATAAATCTATATTAATGTAAAAATAATTTCTATAAATAGTAAAAGTATCCATTATTAATAAAATGGATTTGCATATAATTCTCCTTCTGTTGTTGAAGTTATTTTAACTATTATTGGTATCTATTATTATTTTTATTTCTGTTATAGATGTAGTTGTTAGCAACCACTGGTGTTGTTTCTGTTGTTAACGTAGTTGTTTTACCAACAATTGGTGTTGTTGCGGGTATCATGGTTGAAATAACCACTTTTAATAGGACCGGGAATTCAGACAATGAACCAAGATCAGAAGAAATCTCGCTACGAACAGTTGTAAAATTAATTCTATTGACCATCTCAAATGTTGTAGGTAAAGTCGTTCTTAATTTTGTTGTTTCTGTACTGTTAGTATTTACATTATCACGTGTTTCTTATCATTTAAAGTTTCATCATTTATAAAACTAGTAATATCTTTTTCGATCTCTTTTCTATGTAAAGAATTAGTTGCAATTTCTGTAATAGTCTCTGTTGGTAAATTTGGTTGAACTTTTTCCATCTTCTCATTATTTGAAATTAAATTAATTAGAGATGTAAGTAGGTATAGTGATAGAATCTAAAGTGTCATTTTTTGTTTCTTTTACATACAAGGATTTAGCTGTAATTTTTGAAGTGTCAATGGTTGAATTGTGTGAATATATTAATCCGCACACAAAGTCAACAATTATAAAGAATGAATTTTTAAAGACAATAAAAAGAAAGTCATTTGTAATAAATATTTAATGTACACTAGTTAATAACAATTTTTATTTCTACACAATAATGGCATCTAATTATCCCACTTTTTAGAGATGTCGATATATTCACCATCGGGCGTGTCGTATCCTTTGATAGGTGGAGTGGCCACTGGGCCAGAAGTCGAGAATGGTACCAGTTGTAGGTCTGGCTGCAATAGTACAGGCATTTAAATTTTAAATTTGTCATAATTATGTATTATTTTTATTTCTCACCACAAACAATTAAGGACTTAATATCTATAACTTGCAAAACATTTTAACAATATTATTTGTGGGAGCTGGTGCCTGTACTAGGTATTAAACCTGTATTACAAGTCACCAGGACCCTTACCTCGAACAGTACAAATTATACAAATGAAAACTTTCACAAAAAAGGTGATGGTGAGTACATAAAAAATTCAGATACAGCGCGTATACAAAATAAATAGTTTTCGATATGTATAACATTAAAACAAAACAAAAAAACCTCAAAACAATGATAGGGACAATAACGGGTCATTGTCCATTAAACAAACATCTATACACAATAGGAGCCACAGACAGCCCTCTATGTCGAGGCTGTTTCAACGCCGAAGAAACGGCAGCTCACGTAATCCTGGAATGTGAGGCTGTGGCCCATCAACGTTTAGAAATCCTCGGAACGGTGAGGTCGCTCCGTGAGGCCTGTGAAGAACCCAGGAAGCTTCTGCGCTTATGGACGGAGCTAGGTTGGCTGCACTAGCCACGACTCATACGCACAATGGCCCAAATGAGAGGCTAAGTGCGGAAAATGGAGTCCCTTTCACATTCACATTCACATTCAACATTAAAACAAAAACAAATTATATGCTAGGGTAAATAAGAATGCAATAATAATCTCAACTATTTAAATTTATTTTTTTATTAAAATACAGTTAGACTATATAGTCTAATTGTATTTTAAATACGAGTGTATAATACATATAAATTACCTAATCAATATATGTATATTATACACTCATGTTGTTCATTTTAAGATTTACTAAATTTTATGAAATAAAGACTAAATAAAACTTTAATATACACCACATAATGTCTTTTTAAATTAATTCATCAGATTCGAAATTTTACGACAACAAGCCAACCTACTATTTCATTCCAATTCCCCCCCTTCTTTTTCTTATAATATATGTATGTATGAAGAGTTATTTGGGTGAAATAGGATTTATAAAATATACATATCAAATTTTATTTATTCGGCAATTTTTGCATGATTGTATAATTTTTTAAAAAAGAAAATTTATTTTTATTGACAGTGTAATATTTATAAGATTGGGATATACAAATATGTGAAACTAAATAATAGATCAGTAAGGACCTTACCATGACAGCCTCATTGTACAAATCCTCAGATTCCTCATAAAGCCTGTCCAAGGCTCTCCTCTGTGCAGCCATGATCCTGTCTATTTGTGCTACATGTGCCACATATTCATCACGTTTGTATCGAGTCCACTCCTTCTGCAGCAGAGCCCGTGCCTCTAACACCTCTGTTGACAACTGTAGCTGTGGTCTTTTACGTTTGCTGAAATATTTTGATTTGATAAATAAGATTTTGTTCCACAAATAATATGACATCTATATTGAATAACTTTGTATAATAGTAACATGTAACTAAAGCCTTACAATTAAAAAAAGATTAATCAAAATTGAAAAAAATATTACATACAAAAAAATATGCAGTATTATTGATAAATACAAATTATGTTGTATATATGTCATTGTTTATTTTTATGTTTTTGGTGCAATAAAGAATTAAATAAATAAATAAAATTATTTTTGGTGACTTCAATTCCCATATTTAATTTATATTAGATCAATACAGAACTAAACTGCAATATATTATTTATAAATTATCAACCTCTGCCCTTTTAAAGTTACTTAAAAATACTGACATGCATATTCGAGACAAGGCATGGTAATAAATAGATGAGGTAAAATTTTAACACTCAGCTTTCTTTGCCTACCTTGTAAAGTATAAATAACTTATGTATAAATAATTTTATGTGTCAGTATTTTCTAGAACCACCATATGACTATACTATTAGATAGATAGAACCACATATTACTTAGTCTGTCAACATGTTGTATAATCGTGATGCACCATAAAAATATTTATTTATTTTTTATTTATTTAATTCTTTATTGTACACACTATTTTTAAGTTATAATAAGACAGAGATAATCAAAAGTAGAAAGGCGAGCTTTACTCTGATAGAGTTTTATTATTATTATTATTCAATTCACCTTTATTGAATCTGCTTTTGACCTTTTTGCTTTTTCCAACTATTACATACTTTCTTTTATTATATATTAAATAGTGTATAAATTTGTATTTAACTATATATTTATATTATTAAGTTTATTTGTATTTAATATATATTTATATTTACCATTACTAATTGTTTTGTAAGCTTTTCTTTACCACCGTCAATACTCTATGCAAAACCCATGATTAACAGACAAAAAATGCCTTAGTATTTAGTGTGGAGCCATATGTACAACATTTCACATACATGAAGACAAATAAATAAATTTGTGTTGTTTCTCTTTTCATTCTTAATAGCAACTAGCTTGAAAATAAATAATCGACTTTATAATAAAAATATTACATACTCCATATTGTCCAACAAATGTAGTGGCACCTCCATTTCATCAATGGGCTTGAGTTGCTGAGCATTCTTCTCCAATCTCCTAATTTGTTTCTCCAACTTCTTACGTCTACGGTCTTCTCTAGCCTTGATAATAGCAGGGTCTATTTTCTTCTTTTTTTTCATTGGTTCAGCCCTGAAATTTTATTAATTTTAAATTAAATTTAATATAGTAAACAATTTTTTTTCTCTTCCTGGCATTCTATCTATTTATCTATTATAAAAAAATTTATTAAAATTGGAATTCAAATAAAAAAAAATATATTTAAGATATATTCTAAAAAATACAAACTCATACAAATCTCATTTCAGAAGTTCTTAAAAAATCATCATAATTACTTATGATATTCAAAATGACAAACAACCTGACAGAGGGGAGAAGAAATTGTTAGTAATGGGTATTAGCCCCATTGGTAGCAATATACCCTGTCAGGTCAACCTCCTTGTGGTTCTCCCTGGAAACCATCATGGTTAATTTTAGTGGAATTTGTCACGATGGGTTGACTGACCCGCTTTCATCGTCACCTATCATCCCTCACTGTTGCCCCGCCAGCGTATACAGCACAGACGGGGTTACCATTCCAATATCATCCATAAAAAACACACTGACTGTGGCTGACAGTTTTTTTAGTTTTTTTTCAGCTTTTTTTTGTGATGGAAGTGATAACTGTCGCCTATACACATGAACAGCACTACAAACAGCAAAATACATTACAATGTCCATAATAACCTTCATGTGTTGCTATGTTGCTTTCTTTTTTTACATTAATAGCAGATAGGTCTTCCTAAAAAAATAAAAAATTCAAGTATATATACATAGTGTGTTAATGATAAAAATTCAATACGGTTGTCTTAATAGTTATAGATCTAGTACCTAATGTAATTTAACTATGAATAATTAAATGCCTACTTCAACTTACCATAATTGATCAGTAATTTTAAATTGTAGAGCATTTGTTGTCGCAATATTTCGACTATTGACAGGTGTTTTTGTCATAGAACATAGCGACAATCTGAAAATTACAAATTTATGGTTAGGTTATATAGGCTTAAAAACATATTATATTAGACTTTATTATCGATAATTCTCGTTTCGAAAATACCTTGAAAACTGCCGTAATATTGAAGAATTCAGCATTATAAACAAATAACTATTTAATATACTTAATCAAATATTATAAATAGTATTCAGAAAATTATAAATTACGAAAACTGAAAATATATATAACAAAACTACGGAATTAAACTGAATCGCATTACACTGTACTCATGAGCGTTATAACATAGTGTAAATGACAGCTGACATTTTACTAATTTTTATTGTACAAGAACAGTATTTAGTATGATTTCGATCAAGATCAAATGGAATTTAAACTTATTTTATAATTGTAATTCATATTTCTCCACAATAAATTTCTTATTCAATCTAGAAATTTTGTTTAAATTTTTTTTCATAATATATTTTCTCTTTTATGTTTAGTGGTTTGTCATTTACAATAACACTATAGCACATTGAGTATAACATCTGTGCTGTGCTATTTGTCACTGTCAGTCTATTGTCAAATTCAAACAAAGAAAAAATAATGTTACCATTCCAGACAAATAATCATATTGAAGACTAGACAACATGGTCTCCTAGCTTAGCCTCTTTGACAACGGAACAAACATACTAAAAAAATAATGTTACCAAATCTATTTAAAAATTTCGACCAAAAAAGCTAAACCGAATTAACAACTAAAAGTAATTAATTTTAGTGTTTAACGATTTTGATGTAACTTCATAATAATAACGTAACTCATAAGTTCATATCTATAGCGCGTAGAGGGAAAGTTTTATATATAGAGTTTATAAGCTATTAAGTTAATGAATAGGTTCTGTTTATAAGCTAGAGTTTATGAGCTAAATATCAGCGGACAATAAATAATATAAATCGAGTGATGTTCTTAGTAGCAAGACAATTTTATTAAGGTGACAATTCAGTAACAAACTGGTACAATAAAAAACTAACCACCAAGAAGTATTTACACTACAACAGAAAGATTACTAACTCATGTAGGGTCGTAAAGTATGCAAATGTAAAGAACAATTCCAAATCTCTCCAGAATAACATTAGAGTAACAAGAAGGTGTGTAATGAATTCGTTGATGGCGTTATTGTGCTAAAAATTGTAATGTCTGGATGAATGAAATGAAATGAATGGAGATTTTATAATGTTATATTTAATACTAGCTTTCGTCCGCGGCTTCGCCCGTGTGGATCTTGGTTATCGCAAAATGCAATTTTTGGAAATAACTCGATAGATTTATTATAAGGATTATTATTTAAGGATAAGGGTTAATACTGGAGTATGAAAATACTCTCCTCCCGCACGCGCACCCCGCCTTGGTGACGCTTACTTCGCAACGGGCCGTGCAGCAGAAATCGTAATATTTTAATTTCGCCATAACTTCAAAACAAAACGTCTAATTTTAATTATTCAAAGACCAAATATTATCTACATAAACTGTACTTAGTGATGAAATAATTTATTTTAATAAGGATTAATAGTATGAGTAAAATAAATGCGTTTAAATATAGTCAAAAAAAATTCAAGACTTTTAATAAAAAAAAATGGTTGTTGTGCCTCACTCGACATAGATAGGTATAGTGTGTCGTGGACTTTTTTGTAGATATTTATAAGATCTACAATTAATTAGAACATTTTATGGTTCTATCTTTTATAGTTTAGGCAGCGTACGCAAAATAAGTAACTTTTCTGGTTGATTTTTTACATCTTTTGTCCGATAAACCCAAATATTTTACGGAACCCTATTTTTTTTCCAAAATAAAATTTAGCCTATGTTACTCGTGGATGTAGCTTTCGAATGATGAAAAAATTTTTAAAAACGGTCCAGTAGTTTTTGAGCCTATTCATTACAACCAAGCAAACAAAGTTTTCCTCTTTATAATATTAGTGTAGATAACATTAATTATACATCAATTATTGTTTTTCTAATTTAAGTTTTTCTTTTGAAGAGTTGCAACATTAAAATGCGGAAGTTTTGCTTTCTTTGATTACTTTAAAATTTACCCAAATACTACTGTGGTACAGTAATATAACGCCTGTCAACTTTTAACCTAAGTACAAGGAATTACGTAGAAGGAATGATAAAATAAAAACTGTAAATTATATGATTGTCTCCTTTCTTCTTATGCAAATATAATTAGTTAAAAGAGGACGAAAGATACATCATCAGTTGCTATTTTTATCAATTCATAGCAGGATAATGTATAGAGAATGTTATACGGCCGTATAACCCTATCAAATTCAAATACAACCTGCTTTCTACATAAACTGTCGATATATAATTTATAAAATATAAAATTTGTCATTGACAAATAATTGACATATCAAACATTTCCCAATACATATTTAAATTAGCAAGGTACATACATCCTTGAAAAATAAATCTCAATTATAAATTCTTAAAAATGTCACAACATTTTACTTAGATATATGAAACTATTTAGACTTCCGACCTGGAATTTCTAGATTCTTAACCAAAGTTCTATAAGGATTTTTAAAGGCGGAGATAAAACTATGCCCTATAAAAGGATGCCAACGAAACTTCGCAAAGGCATATCTGAGAGGATATATAAGACTTTTATAAGAGGTCCAGTCCCCTGCACACTCTGGAAAATAATATTATATACGCAGAGTTTCCTAAGTCCGTTTCGTCATCTTTCTTTTTTGATATGAAAAAAAATATTTTCCCTCACAATTTTCCTTTTTTGTGTTCATTAGCTAGAAGTGATAACATATTCTTATCAAAAATATCTCACCGACTTCAAAAAAGGGAAGATCACGAATTTATCTGTATTTATATTTTTTCTGTGTATGGCTATATCGTAGCTAAGACTGAACAAATTAAAATTTAAAAGGATTAATCTCATACAAATTTTTACAAAAATGCAGTAAGTGTTTTGAAAAACTTTCACTGATGCTCGTTAGATAATCTATTATTAAGTAAATGAGACATCTTTATGCACTACAGAGGTGTATTATACGTATAAGTTCTGACTTACTAATATTATAAATATGATTTTTTTTTAATGCATGATAATGGTATTTTTTAATGGGTGATGATGGAATAGTAACCCCGTGTGCGCTATCGGTATACGCTGGTGGGGCACCAGTGATAGATGACTAATGAGGATGAAAGCAGGTCAGTTAGCCCATCCTAACAAATTTAACTAGAATTAGCCACGATGGTTTCCAGGGGGAACCACGTGGAGGTCGACCTAACAGGCTAGTAATGGTGCTATTTGACCCCCATTACTAACAATCCCTTTCCCCCTATAAATATGAAATTGAGTGTGTTTATTTGTTATAGCGCCGTAACGACTTAAACAATATGAAATTGTAATAGAGAAGGTTTTAAGCTACTTTTTATTCCGGACAGTAAACATATCCCGATCATGCAGCCTAAGTCGTGAGTAAAAGCTAGTATAAATATAAATAAGACTTAGTAGGACTTATGCACGGGATTATAACTACGATTGTACATAGGTATTTCATGCATAAGGACTTTATGCTTTGTATGCACGGTATGTGGTATCGATTTCATATTACTTAATTGAAATCAAATCTGTAAATACCGAAATTGTTAAACTCTATCCACCTATAGTTGAAATGGTAGCCTGAATAATTTCGGTCTCTACCACAGAGCAAGTAATCATCTACCACGTCCTCATTACGTACACTCAAATTTGTATTCAAAGCACTAAGCAGGAGTCATAAGCGTAATTGGCAATAACAGTCACTTATTACGATATGCATAACTCACTCTATGAAAAATAACAAGGCAAAGAAAACTTGAAAATTAATGAATAGGTTCCGTATATAAAATATCTACTTATATTCCCGAGGATTGATTAGCTGTTTCTTCGCTTTTGCTTATTAGAAAACCATTAAATTCCGTCGGTGAGAATTTCGGAAAACTGTAACGAACATCTGTATGTTACATATATTACACGAGCATGCCTTCCTAGACGATTTGATGAGATAGGCGATATGGACAAATTTTTATAGACCCCGAAAAATAAAGTCAGCAGTACAATTTTTTTTATACAACTTTAAATGGCAAACAAGCTGACGGCCCACCTAATGGATAGTGGAAATTTATTTTTCAGTTTACAATTTACTTTTAGATTAGAAAAATGACATCAGATGCTTTGTATCTGATGTCATTAATAATATATACAATAATGATGACCTAATTTATAAAATTTTGTAAATTATTTAATAGGAATTCAAGATATTTATTCTGTCTGGGTACTAATAAATACAATAAGGCACACGTAAATTCAGATTTGTTTATTACTTAAGGAACCATAAAAACAAATAGTGTCATTACAAGAAAACAAAACTTCGTACTGATTTTATCCTCAAGCTGCGCAAAAGTGACTATCTCATTCTTTATTAAGGAATAGCAGTAACATATTGACTTGTACTTTGAACAAACATTTTTGTGTGATATTTACATAACAAAATTCTAAAAGGTACCCAAAACTTAGCACCAGCAAACGAAGCCAAAATGAATTTAAAACTAAATCATTCTGAATTCAAATCCAATGTAACGCTGGATCAAGTGATGGAATACTTTAATTTAAGTATAACAAATATTACTAATAAAAGTGACGTATCACAAATCCACTTGTTCGATTTGTATGAAGCTTATAGTACAAAAGAGAAAGAACAGTTGCTTACTTACAAAGTTGTTGCGTATGTTCTCGGGACATTAATTATTTTAAGTAATCTAATTGTTGTTATATCCAGTGGCCTGATCTTAAAGAAAGGTGAGTAGAAACATTTTACGGTATGATTGAGACTAATGTCGCAACAGGACGTTAAGAATCAAATCATTCTAACTACCTACATTTGGTTTAGTAATATGCGCATATCATATAAAATAAGCATAAAAATCAAATTAAAATATCTCTTTTTTAATTACACCAAATATGCCTCTTGAATTTCAAAACTTTCTCTTCCATTTTCATTTAAAATTAAATATACTTATTGTGGAAACCTGTGAAAACTATGTCAAAATCAATCATTTTTATGTGATACAAACAACTTTTAACTCTTACTGATCTTGTTTCCTCTAGTCAGTGTAACTAAATCATGTACTTTTTCCAATCGTTGCTATCCCAGACCATGTTCTCGACTTCTTTACTTCTCTGTTGTTGATTGAGTAAACCTAAATACAGTGTCAATGGATACAGGTGGTTCAGAATCGATTCTTATGGCAGGGGAGGGGTATGTTCAGCAGTAGACAGATAATAGCTGATATGAAGATGAAATCTAAATACTGGTATTGAACATTGAATTGTATTTCCCTCTCTACTTTCAGGTCAGCAACATAAGAGTACATATCTATTACTCGGTAACGTATCCCTTGCTGATACTATTATTGGTATCTCTATCATCTTTGGCGCCACAATTGACAATAATATAAATTCCGATCCACTTTGTATATTCCAGTTAGGTAAGTATAAAAAAAATATTCTTTTAGCCATTTATTACATAGGTATCTACTTATTGTATATTTAATTTATATATAATTGTATAATTAACAGGTATGTTAGTATGTCCTACGATGGTATCAATTTTTAGTGTCGGTTTCATTGCCGTTGATCGATACATCTACATACTACATGGGCTTTACTACCAAAGATGGTTCAACACCACCAGAGTCAGAATCGGCATTCTCTGCATTTGGATTATTGGTAAGAGAAAAACGCTATTTATAAATAGATATCTAATGTCAAATGTATCTAATATTTAATGTTAGCTTAATTTAAATTAAGAATTACAGTTACCAAACAGTTCTTTTTTTATCTTATAACAAACATTTAAACAAAATAGGAACATTATTTAAAAACCGAATACCAATAATAAATATACAATGCACAACACAAAATGGTTCTTATTCAATTGTATTTTATCTTGCTTATTTAATAATTAAAAAAAAATCGGTGAGAACGTTTAAAAATATAAACTGCAGCACAATATCTTTGGAGAATACATTTTAATATACTACTATTTGATAACTGACATTCTTGATATAGCTTCCTGTTTTGTGTCTTATATACTTGTAACTAATTACAATTGTGGGTGAATTAATGTTATTGTGTTGTATGTATACAATGTTGCATTGCAGGTATCACCCTCGGTTTCATGCCACTTACCGGATGGGTCACCAGGGAACTTTATAATGCTCCGTGTGTCTACATCGCAGTATTCCCTGGTTCATTAATACTCTTTAATTCTTTCCTAAGCGTCATCCCTATAATACTTGTCGCTATCCTATACACAATTATTTTAATTAAAGCTTTAAAAAATTTGGCAAAGTTAAAGACCGCCCAAACATCTGTAGTAACAAAAACAAAAGATAAGCCTAAATTAAGAATATATCGTGGCAACATTAAACCAACTAATACTATTTCTGTAAAGTATCCACTTAATAGTAATACCAACAAGTTAAAAAGAAGTATTTCGTTTAATACAAACTACGTTAATGAAAATTCACACAGTAGACAAAAGAGTATTTCTTTTAAAGCCAAAAGTATCGATGATCTCACTATCTCTAATACAAATATTTCTAAAACAAACCAAATTAAAGATGAACTGAACCAATCAGAATTTAGTATTCAAACTATTGAATCAACGAATTCGGATAATAGTTTATCTTTAAATAGTCCTACAATCCATCAAAATAAAAGTTTTACAAACAAAAACAATAGATCAAAAGAACCAAATAAATGTAGAGCAGTAACAGTGGTGATGTTAACATCGTTCAGTTTCATAGCAACTTGGATGCCGTTCTTTATAATTGTCATATTTTACGTTCTGTGTGAGGAAAAGACCACTAACGATCAATGTCTTATGTTACGTAAGCTTCTCAATGGTCCAGCTGCCACCTTAGCATTCTTTAACAGTGTACTGAATCCTTTGATATATGCTTGGTGGCACAAAGGATTTAAAAGATCACTTAAATCATACTACAGAAATTATTTCCAAAAATATTTGAAGAATAGATGTGATTTTACAGAAAAATCGGAAAATACTCGTACGATAAAGATTAACGTGTAGTAATATAGGATAGATATATCATAATTCCATCAGATATTAATCTGACATCTTTAACTTGCCGTAAACATTATTGCCAACTGTGGGTACATATTTATAAGGTATAAATTTAATTTTAATATTGTATACAAAACGGACATTTTATCTCAATATATTGCATCACATGAAGTTTGTCTCGTATTTGGACTCACCTCTTCCACATTATGCTATATTTAATATATTTTTTTGTTAAAAATGATAAACAGAAATATATTTTACAAATAAATACAATATCTGCTATGTAGGTAAGTATATAATGTGAACTAACATGCTAACTATGTATTTGTTTTAATATATACATAATATTTAAACGCTTTCTTTATATTTCTTCAGTTAACTTATCTGTACAAAATTTTATTTTTAAAATAAGTAGCAAAGTCGCAATAATTAGAATGCAAAACTTTTTTATTTCATTTAGTTCATTCTTTTATTGTCTCATACTTCCCGTAAATTCATCAGCATACAGTTTATAACTTATACCTACTTATACCTACTTCTATCCTTAAGATAGAAAATAAAGTATCCCCATATCATAAGATATAAAAAAATATTTTCAACCACTACTTGATTTCAGATTATTAGAACTCCTCGTTTAGATATCTTACATTTGTATTTTGCAGGAATATTTATATCTTGCTTACCAGCAATGGGGTGGACAGGAGAAACATTCAGGGACTACAGATGTTGGTACATTGCCGTATTCCCACCATCATTACTTATCATAGTATCCATCGTAGTATTACTAATAATCATTATAGTCTGTGTCTTGTACATAATAATTTTACACAGTGCCGTAAAAACGGTAGACAAAATACGTGAGTTTAAAGAAAGTAACAGCATAGCGTTCGTCAACCGAGCATTTGAAGATGATATCGGTCAAATATCAAAAACTACAGTGACAATCACAGTTTCGACAGTAACCCAAGAACCTGGTTCCTCGATAGAATTGACCAATACTAGTAAAACAAATATAAAACAAAAACGCACCAAGAGTAGACTTAAAGAGAAAATTTCAAATATATCCCGCTCTTATTGCAGGGCAAAAGCTGTTAGTTCTAATCCTAGTAAATTAAAAGCAGTGAAAACTGTTTTGCTGGTTACTTTCTCCTTCGTTGGCACTTGGGCGCCATATTATATAGCTGTTATTATTTACGTAAAATGTGATATTATGCTACATGGTTATGATTGTATTCCATTAGAAATTCTAACTCTTGGACCATTATACCTATTAGGAGTTTGTAACAGCTTATTGGATCCGCTTATATACGCTTGGAGGCATTCTGGTTTTAAACGCTCTATACGAAGGATGTATTGGAAATATGCATGTAAAATTAAATTATAAACTAAATATAACATTGTTATTACAATAGGCTATCTATTAAGTAATCAACATACTATGTAAACAGAAAGTACCTAAATAAATTTGCTTTATGACAATTTATTTTATTTTAACAAATTTGTTTTAATTCTTAAATAATACCTCTGGAAATAACAAAACGTTATCGCCCTTTGTTCAACTCTTGATCTGTATCTACTGTGTCGTCATACTCGGTCTGAATAGCCAATTGTGTTATTAACCTCATACTTAAAGACAAATGTGTTACGAGAATTAATATGAAAAAAAACTCGGATATGTTAGGTGGAAATCATATTATACACAGGAATGACAAACATAGCTAAAATGAGTTTGGACACAAGTGGTTTTAAGTAATACTCGTAATGTGATAATCGCATTAATGATAACTTTCAATTCGCAATTATACTTAACGCGATGTAAAAACCTTTATAAGTAAACAGTACCTACATACCAGCTTCTTTATTGCCGACGTTTCTAAAATTAACTGATATTCAATTCATTTACTGCGATTGGAAATATTTTTAATGCAAGCATATTTAAACAAACAATAATCAAAAGGAAATGTAAAATAGAATTTTTTAAATTATGTATCCATGATCTCGCTATTATCGTTTACCTATTAAAACTCAGGTTATGGAAATTTTATCATGAGAATTTGAATAATAATAAATCAAATCTTAGCGTCTATTTGACTAGAATAAATTGCTTGGAACATGAATTGTCTTAAAAGAATATTTCATATACCCATATCAAAGAACAATTGCGAAAACAAAACAATTAAGGCGAAATCCAAACAAATGCAGCGCCATAACTGTCATAATGGTGACGTCTTTCAATTTTATTGGTAGTTGGTTACCTTTTCTTGTAATTGTGACAGTTTATGTGCTTTGTAAAGGAAAACAAACAACTACGAAATGTGTTAAACTGCGTGTTCATCCAGTACGACCAATTCCAGTTCTAGTATTTTAATGTCATTGTAATCCATACATATGTATATGTGGTTCAAATAAGGAATATTCTCCGTATCTCTTTTTTTTTATTTCATATACAATAATATTTACTCAACACGACCAAGTATTTCAAATTGATAGCATTAGTAGATGCTCAAATATAATCCTGTGATAGATGAACGGACAAACAAAATCACACATTAAGGGTTCCCTTTAACCTTTTTGGTACGGAACCTTCAAACGGAGACACTGCCTAATATAACACAATCGAACTACTGAATCTGCTCGTTCTAGTACAGGGAAGTTCTTATACAAGTAACTTACACTATAAAAAAAATATATACCGATGTTCCCGTGAAAAATAATAATAAAGAACAACGAGAAACAACAAGTACTGTAATATAAAAATATTTAGTAATTTAACTTACTTACTTACTTATCGTACTTTGCTGAAGTGGACAAGAATGACATATCATCATTAACTAATAATAATAGATTGCATAAAAATGGATTAACGATTTTTCATTTTATCGTTATGATAATTATAATCAAGCAGAACGATTTAGTGTTAATCAGGCTGGATAAACAACTGGTCATTCATTAGTGAAAATGGTTCGGTTTCTGGGATATCTCCTCTTCTTTATAGCAGCAGTGCATTGCCGCCATGAGAAATATGAGGGGTAAGTAATTGTAAGAATAATTATCCCATGTTTTTAATGTGCAAATCTTAAGGATATTATATCCACATATAAAAAAATTGTAAAGATGTTATTTAAATTTGTAATCACATTTTTTATAAGATTTCGAATGTCAAAGAGCAAGCTCGCCTGATGAGAAGTGGTAACCGGCGCCTGTAAACATGAATGGTATTGCAGAGTATGGATATTATAGAATACGGTGTGATGGTTATAATTAATTTTGTATGACATTTATGAGTTTATTTATTATTTTAAATAAAAATATTCATATTTCTATTTATTACTACTATCATTATGTACCTACATTCTACCACATTTTTTCCTAGTCACCAATTATACCGAGTGGCTGGCCCAGCTGAAGAGTTCGCATCTTTGGAAGCAACCTTAGACCTATTGTCGATTACCCCAGCGGAAAGGTCTACTTTTGGCAAACTTGAAGTTCTAGTGAGACTTTCTCCTGAAGTAAAGGAACGATGGTTACAATACTTCGACGAAAGAAATATGCCTTATTCAAAAATAGCCGATAACCTTGCTGAGTAAGTTCATTCATTTCACTCACGTATCCATCTTCCCGTGAGAACCAGGTTCCTTATATATAGTCAGAGAATACCATGAGAGCAAAAGGCTTCACATACATACAGACATACTTTCATATGTTACATAGTATTTACATAACTATTTTTATACCCAAGAGTTTAAACTTATTTAATTCTTCGTCAATCGGTTAGCATTGTATATATTTTTAATGCTTATTATTTCATAACTCCATTCATTTATAAACCCATTTGGAAATTTGTTTTTTTTTCTAAAAGAATATACTTTCTAATTGGTTCTCTTGAGAAATTATCAAAATCGATTTAGTAGTTAAATTTTTTATTCAAAACAACTGCTTTTACCATGATTGAAGTCGGTGTTTAAAATTGTTTTTTTATACAACTTAGAATGGCAAGCAAGCTGACGGCCCATCTGATGTAAAATGGTAACCATCGCCTATAGACATGAGCAGTACCATGGACATAACAGAGTATACTGTTTCGCCCATTATACCCCCCCCCCATGCGTTGCCATTCCTGAGGACTCAGGTGTTATTCCTCCGTACCCAGTAAATTCACGCCATATCCCACTCTTCAATTCGAAACACAGCTATGCAAACACAACTGCTTTACGGTTGAAACACGAATGGGACCGAGGTACCCAAGCAATCGACTTTTGTACAAAGTCCCCCTTTGGTTTCTTTACGCCACACAATGTTTTTTTTTTAGCCATTTCGAAATGAATTCACCTTTAATTAAATTACTTTACTCCTTTATTCCATGTTAGTCAAAATTGAAGTGTGTTGTTCTGACAGACTACATTATTATTGTAATAATTATCCTGTAAAATTTTAGAATACTTCGTGACGAAGAAACCAAAATTCAAAATGCAAAATTAGCTGCAAGGCAAAATGGACGTTCAATCAGTTGGGACACGTACTACAATCACGATGAAGTACGTATCAGTTACACCATAAATTTTTCATTCACACTCTTTTTTAAGAGTCGAAATATTTGCTGTCGCAACGGGCAACTCTTAGATTTTATTTTGTGTGTACAATATATAGATGTCAAAGCGGATATGACAACACAAAATGAACTATAATTTGCGGTACAATGCAGGTACTACTGAGAATCCTCGCCTGTAGGTATTGTCTGTGGCATGTCTACAACCAAACATTTTAATTATTACTATTAGAAGCATTTTTAAGGTGGAAGACTTTCAGAAAGACATATCAAAGGATCTTGGAAGATTTATTACCATTTCTAATATTAAACTATGTAGGTTTATCCCTTTTATAATCAATATCATAGACGAAAAAATATGCACTATTTTCGTCATCACTCATGACTTTATCACTACGGCTAGATAATAGAATCATAAGACACAAGCTTTCATGTACTACGCTGTGGTAAAACATACCAGTCGACTTGCCCACATTGTGCCAAGCATTATGAAATTGCATTCAGACGCGATTTTTTTACATTATAGATCAATAACCATTTAGACGAATTGGCCGCTGAATACCCCGAGCTGGTGACAGTTATAAACGCCGGCTTAACCTACGAGGGCCGTCAGATTAAATACGTCAGAATTTCCACTACACGTTTCGAAGATCCTCGTAAGCCGGTCATCATTATCGATGCAGCCGTCCACGCCAGGGAATGGGTGACGCCACCAGTTGCTTTGTACTTAATCAACCAGCTCGTTATTGATGTAGTGGACAACCAACTCACCGATGGCATCGACTGGATTATAATTCCAGTAGTCAATCCAGATGGTTATGAATATTCCATTAACGTAGTAAGTATATATTATAAATATTCTTCATTGCACTTGTAAATTACAGTTATAAGTATTATGAGCAAGGGTGGGTTTATTTCAGAAAGAGATCTCTTCCAGCCAATCCTATATAAAGAATATAGTAAATAATGACTTTTCAACCGTATTCAAAATAAGGAAGATTTTCAATTCTATGTATCGTGTATGTTACTTATACCGATTTTGATGATTCTTCTTTTATCAAGGTTGCAGTAATTTTTTTATAGAATGAAATCTTAAATTATCCTTAAGATACGTTCTTGATACGTGACTTATTAATCAGAACAAGGGAGCAAAGGAACATGGCCTTTTTTAATAATGTCCGTTCTTATAATAATTATAATAACCTTCAACCTACATTTAACCTTCTAATTTCTACATTTTTAAAATTCATTGCTTTAAGACAAAATGAATAATATGAATATAAAACCCCAATTTTTATTCTCAGTTTTAACCTATTAGGTGAAAAATAAGTCAGTATTACTAGATCTAAACAATGAAAAAAAAAAAAACAAATTTTGATTTAATAAATTTTACCTAATTACACTTATACAAAAAGAAAATCAGTAATTTACAATATGCGTAAAAATGAAAATAAGGTAGATAATTAAATAAAAAAGGATTTAGGTGAGATTAGCTGGTATTCTCTATTATATGCAGATAGTGGGTAATAATTAATTTACCACTGATAGTAAAGAGGCTTATGTATTAAAATATTGATAGGAGTAAGTATTAAGATTATTACCAAATTATCTCAAATCAGTAATTGAATGTTACTGTTAACGTAGATTAATTATTTCAAAATTAGATTCTGATTACGCAACTACCGTGCCCGTTTTACCAATCAGTAATTTCAACTGTATTGACCAGAAAATATTTCCATTAACTTACATTTTCACAATGTGTAAGTAAATTAATAATTCTTATATAATATTTGAAGGTATACAATTTTTAAATAACGAACAAACTGTTAGTGGACAACCACTGTTATCATAATAATTTAAATTTGTTTAAATAAATATATCGGCTGCAAAAAGTATTATCAAAATCCGTTTCCATCACATTATCATTTTTCATAAAAAAAAATACTTAATACCATTATAATAATAATTTGATACACTCGTTATAAATTTTTTATTTAAAAAATATGACACAAGTTTGTCACTCCTCTCTTGTCCGGAGACAAATGCCTCCTCCAGATCCTTTCATTTTGACCTATCCTTGGCCATCCTTATCTAATATGCATCTGCTGCTGCGTTTATGTTTGTACCTATCGTGTCAGTGGTTTATAGGTTGTATTATAGATAATGTATTTTATGTTTCTTCAGGACCGTTTGTGGCGTAAAACTAGGTCACGTGCCCATCCAAACGCAGAAGCCTGCCCTGGTATTGACGGAAACCGTAACTTCGATCTCGCATGGGGAACTAACAGCGGTGCGGCAAATCCTTGTGCCATTACATACGAAGGTCCAACTCCGTTCTCTGAATCAGAAATCAGGGTCGTTAGAGACGTCGTACTTCAGCAGCTTCCTCGCGCCGCACTCTATATTTCACTGCACAGTTATGGCAACTTGTTCCTGTATTCTTGGGGCAATAATGGTATAGTTCTATTTATTTGCCTATATATACATTTATTCAGATTCGCCCTTAGCCCACCTAACGTCCTTGCAGAAATTAAAAAAAAAATTAAAAAAAAGAAACCGGAAGTACCGCGTCAAGTTAAAAGACGATTTCTCTTGGCGGAGTCGACTCCTTGTTTAGTTAAAAGTAAGAATATCGAATTTGATGCAACCTTTTACTGCTTCATGAATTCTGTAATGCCATTTGTATCTAGCTATAAGGTCGGTGCAATATTTTATTCTCAGCATTAATTACGTCATCCTCTAATAATAATGGCATATAGATACATGCTCATTGTGTTGTTACATTGCAAAGTCTCGGATCTTTTTTAATTACTTAAAGTATTACCAAGCCGTCTATTTGTTTACAGGAACTTTACCATCGAACGGTTTAAACCTCCATCTTGCTGGTGTAACTATGGCCACGGCTATCGACGAACTCGCTCTAGATGAATCGCAGAGGTACATCGTGGGTAATGCCGCGAACGTTTTATACTTCACCACAGGCACCTCCCGCGACTGGACCCGCTCTGTCGGTGTACCACTTACATACACTTTAGAACTGCCCGGCTACACCTATGGCTTCGTAGTCCCTCCAGAATATGTGGAACAAATCGTGACAGAAACATGGGCGGGAATAGCTGCCGGTGCCCGTTTCGTTCTCACTTCCTCATAATTTTAATGAAATAAAGCTCAATAGATATTACAGCAATAAAATACATTTCCGTTTTTCTTTGATTATTCATTATTTAGTAGTTTGAAGTACCCATATCCTAGATTATCTAATGATTATATACCATACTATACCAGCCATTAATTGCCCACTGCTAAACATGGCCTATGTATGTCTCTCTATTGGGGGGTTTTGCCAATAGTTGCCGCGCTTGGCAGGCAGGTTGGCAACCGCTGTTAGGTCTAAGGGATATTTTAAGAGGGATACTGTCTATCCCTCAACAATTAAGCTCCCTTCGCTTCTTACCATAACCACGGGAAAGAAAGGTGACCTATTTTATGACGGGACCACATGGCGATCACGTGATATATTTTATTTTACTTCATGCAAAGCTGTCAATTACATCTAAAATCCAACGTTGATCTTATTTATTACTGATGAGCGGATGTATTTGGTGGTATGATCTATATTAAAATAATAAATGTTCTACCCACCTACCATGAAAGTTTATCTGAAACAAACTCATAAAAGGAATACCATACTATCAAAATGGTGTAACGTATCGGATTGATACCTGCTGCAGATTTTCACCATCGTACAACCCGCCATAAACTAAAATTTCATCCCAACCATCTGGACGAGTGGCGGTCCTCCACCGTGCGTTTTTCAAGCCACTTTCTCCCACGCACAACCACTCTTTGGAATCAACTTCCAGCAGCAGTATTTCCGAACCGATACGACAACATAACCTTCAAGAAAAGAGCATATTCCTTTTTAAAAGGCCGGCAGCACACCTGCAATGCCGTAGGTGTTGTAGGTGATTATGGGCGGCGGTAGTCACTTACCATCAGGTGAGCCGCATGCTCGTTTGCCCAGTGTTGTAAAAAAAAAAAACGTTATTCTCGCGCTATCAGTCACCTGTGGGTGCGATTTCATATGATCGAATGACCTTTCATGTGTCGAAAACAAATATCTCTAAAAACAAAGAGATAAAAAATCTTTGTAGTTATGCACGATCTTCGTCAGAAACTTCTTAATAATATTTTTAACCACATATGTTCATGCTTGTATCGTAATTAGGTAGACAGAGACATTAGTTAACTGTCGCCATGATGTCAAAGTAGTACAATAACCAAGACTTTTGTCCCTTTCTATCTACTTGTTATGGTAGAGGCAGTAAATGTTTACAATGGATAATTAATACACGTTTACACATACGATCAGCAAAACAAAAACATATTGATTGAATTCGTACTATATTCATAGTTATTAGTATTTTATGGGTTCTTTAAATACTGATATAACAAACTTCAAAAAAAAAGGAAATGCTTAATTCGTATTTATGTACCTTATTTATTAAATTTGCTAACGTCGAAGATATAAAATAGATTATACCTTACATTATGTTAGAATAAAATATATATATATATATATATATATATATATATATATATATATATATATATATATATACGAGTATATAAAGCAACTAACTTACGAGTATAGATTTTGATATGTAATTTAGTTGATACCAAAACCTCCAGAATTAATTCATAATCTTAATTAAACTATATTCAAATTAATTTTAAGTACCCACGTATGAAGCAACGAACTATGTTTATAACCTATTTGATATTTATTTTTTACTTGACCGAAGTTTATAAATTTAATTTAATACCTATGTCGCCGATACTACTACAAACCTTCTTTTTATACCTTTATATTATATTTCTTCAAAATTTCTTTGTGACATAAAAATAAAATATAAAAAAAGATGAAAATGCTCATATTTAGGTACTTAATTCCTACACCTATCTTGATTTAGTTGAACGCAGCCACGTTTTACAAGTAATTAAAAATAGCAAACGTACTAAAATTCACTTCAACTTCGATTATATAGATGAAGTGTCTCCATACAAATGCTTCTAGAGAAGCAGGTCAACTTTTTCATACAATTTTGCATGATAAATAGTTATGAGTGATTCCTTTATAACTTCTGTATTTATTTTGTCTTATAAATTGTACACCTTGTTAATGCACAAAAACTCATTTTATTTAATAAATAATTAAATATAGATACATCAAGGTACATTGTGTGCGTAAGTATAATAATAATAATAATAAAGGCTTTTATTTATTTCCATATTCCTAATATATATACAGTATTGTTAGTATCTAATCTATTTTATATTTTTTCTTAATAACTAATTGTTAGTGTAATTCTTTCTTCGATTCTTGGATATGGACCCCTCTTTGGGTGAAGGCCTCCTTCATCTTTCTCCACAACTCTCTGTTTCTGCCTATCATAAACCAGTCTTTTCCTGTATATTCTAATATATCATCAGTCCACCGTCTTATTGGTCTACCAACGTTCCTCTTACCTCGTGGTCCTGTCCATTTCGTACTTTGAAACGTCCATCTATTATCAGTAAATCGTGAGATGTGACCCGCCCATTGCCATTTTATACGTAGAGCATGTGTGACTGCAACTGCTAATTTAGTTTTTTGTCTGATTTTTTCATTTTTAATTTTATGTATTTTTCTTAATCCTAATATACTTCTTTCCATAGCTCTTTGTGTTGTTGTAATTTTTTGTTTAACTTTCTTTGTAAAAATCGTAAGTATATAGAACACTAATAAAAAGGCTCGATGCTCTATCTATATAATCTAAGCAATTCATGTATGGAGTAATTTTATATGTCAACGCTACCTACCGACAGAACGTGTATATATTTTCCGGACTAAAGTCAATGCCTTAGCCTAATTAATAGTCATACTAACATCATGGTTCATATAATGAACAACATCAAAATGTCTTTGTTAATCATTCAACTAATTTTTATTCGAACCACATATGGAATCGGTTTCATTCGAACAATACAAGCTGTTGGATTTCCTTATTACAAGATCATGTTCGTATTGGGAAATTGTAAAGGTACGAAAGCAAACTTACGAAGATGAGCAAATAAGTGTTTGTCCAATTCAATTCAAAAGTTTTGTGAGAACGGAAACTTGGAAGACGGATCTTATGTATAAAAATACCGCTATTTCATCTTATTCTGATAATCAGTAAAGCATAAGTGATACCTCTAGTATTGTAAATGTTTATAGAAATCTTACCGTCAGGCGAACTGTATACTCTATTGTCAATCTTGCAATTTTTGCATTTTGTTGTATGTTTGCTGGAGATAGATAGATAGAAATGTGGAGATAGATAAAGAGATGGATACTCTTTATTGTTTCCTCCAAAAGATTACAGTGGTAAACTTATTATAAATAGATACAAACAATTACAAGAAATGTTCACACTGAGAAAACAATAGGCGGCCTTATCGCTAAAAGCGATCTCTTCCAGGTAACCTTTGGATGGAGAGGAGTACCTAGTTATAAACAGTTTTGTCGGAGGCACTATGAAAATTTTGTTGTTTTAAATACATATCAATAACAATCCTCAGGAATGGCAACGCATGGGAGGTATCATGGACGAAACAGTATACTCTGTTATGTCCATGGTACTGCTCATGTCTATAGGCGACGGTTACCACTTTCCATCAGGTGGGCCGTCAGCTTGTTTGCCATTCTAAGTTGTATAAAAAAAAACACAAATATCTAATATATCTTTACTAATATTATAAATGTGAAAATAAGTTGTTTATTACCCTATAGCGCTTAATGCTTTAGCGGTTTAATCAATCACTATAAAATTTGGTATACACGTACTATATGGAATAGAGAAAAATATTTTATAATGCTACTTTTCATCTCAACTAATAAACAAATCCCGGTCACACGGACAAAGTCGCGGGTAAAATCTAGTCTTATATAAAATAATAACAATTAGACGAACAGAACAGACTTTCGCGTTTAATCAAATATAAGAGAACATATCTTCAATTCCTGCACCAAGTAGACAGTGAGAATCGAAAGATAACGGTCTTTTAGAATATAAATTCCATGTGTTCTGTTTACATTCTTTATATTTTTCAGAACAACTCTTACTTGTCGAGAATAAAGTATGGGGAAATGTCAAGTTAAACCGTATTTTTGATATTTACTATAAAAGCAGCGATCGTAAGTATTTGTAATCACTTACCTATAACCAACTTACTTCAAAAATAAAGATCTTTTTTATATATGGTAGGCACCTGTCCTATTAAAGTTACACTCTTCGTTCTTCTATGTAAGAATAAAAAATATATACTTAGACTTCTCAAGTCAATGATAAAAACTATCTTTTGGATAAACCAGTTCTAATTTTAAATTTCTTTTTTATATTCTATCAGGTAAAAAATTAATACTTGTACCATGAAACTTAAACTCTCGAAGTGCAAATCCTCAATTCAAAGTCGAGGTTTTATTGTAATAGCAAATAATTTGGCAGCCTCCTCATTAAAAGCTAAATTATAACCACCGCTGTGAGATTATACTCATAATTTACTACTTGTTTAATCAAATTTTTTTAAAACGATTTGTATGATTATTATTTACTTAAAAAAGTCACAATTAGCGTTAGCACTATCTTACTTCTAAACGTCTCAATGCTAATTTTATTACATTTGAAATTGTACTTTCTATTAAAAAAAGAAACTTTATAATTCACAGCAAATTTCAAAGTATCAAGAGTTGAAATAAGCATAGTAATAAACAACACTGACTGCTTCGCACATTCTGCATCGGGAGTCGGTTCCTCCGTATTTTCTGGAACATTATATTTACCCGTAAATTCAGGAGTTGTTCTTTATCATTTAAATATCTTCACGTGTAATAAGAATGATTTTCTCACATTACTAAGTGATAGTAATGACGAGAATGATGAAACTGAACAATCAATATAATTTAAATACCCACCTCGAAATATGTCGTACGAGTAGTACTTAATTAATCTAGTTTCGTAAATAAGTACCTTTATAAATTAAACAGCTTGTAAAAAACAATGCCTCTTTATTTATAATATAATTAATTAATTTTACAATTTTTTTTTTTATAAGTGGACATCTGTAGTGCCCACTTGTAATGGCAAACGAGCTAACAGTCTACGTGATTACAAATTGTAACCGTCACCAATAAACTGCTTGAACATATGTATCTACTCATTATATTATAACATATTACACTCCTAAGAGAAAGAAGATATACTAAGAGAAGTTAAGATTAGTTTTGTGGGTCCATAATCAAGTATCCTAGTAACATATGAATGGTATCAAAGCGACACAGTATACTCTGTTATGTCCATGGAACTAACCATATTTTTTTTTTATATTATAAGTGATGTTTATCACTTTCCATCAGGTGGGTCATCAGTTTGTTTGTCAATTAGTTGCATAAAAAAAATTCCATTATAGAAATTAAACTGATGTCAATTTTAAAAGCTGATTTTAGTTTTTTTATGCTTACGGCATTAAAATATTATTATTTATTCCCTTATTCTTCATTATTCCACATAAACTTTAACATAAAAAATTCCGATTATATTTTTAGTAATTATATAAGTTCTGCGAATAAAGAACAGGCCCTCTAGACAAGGGGCAAGCGAATTCGTCGATAGAATCGACATCACTAACTAGTCCATGAGTTGGAATGTATCATCCGGCATTGCTATCTCATTCTATCTCACGGACTCTTTAGCGATGTCGATTCCATCGACGAATTCGTTTGCCATTTGTCTAGAGGCCCAGCACAGATAGGGGTAGCGTAGCCTGCAACTGTAAAACTAGGAGGGGGGAAATGGTGTCATTCGCTGCCCTTTATCAACACCAAACCCGTCCATCTTAAAAAAAAACCCTCATATTATATACCTAGAAAAGAGTAGAAAATATCTATCTATATAACCAAGGTATCTATATAACCAAGGAAAAATACCTAGCAAAAACCTTGGTCACAGATAATATAATAAATGCTCATTCCACAACCCGAGTATTCACAACAAGTAACTTATATAAACATATACGAAGCTCAAACTTAAGAACATGATCAAAGAATATAATAACGTAATAATTTGATAATACTCCCTGCTCATGAAAATAATTACTAAATTACCTCAACATTAAGTTCAATAACAAAAATGTTACCTTCGTTATTATTAGAAGTAAAAAAATTAGGTAATTACTTCACCTTTACCGCTTAGTTTTTAATGTATAAGTTGAAGTGGGATCTACAAAAATAGTACAGTACCTGCGATTCCTTAGTGCGATCCTGGCATCTACCATTTTTCGATACAATACGTCAAACTAAAAACGCTCACTGCGTAAAACGAAACGTCGTGTTTATTTACGTTCACAAGTCAATCGCACGCAATCACAATCACAAATTCACAATAGTCATTACATACAAAAGTTAAAATTTTCAGTGTGATGATCTTGATAAAGTTATGAAAATGTTGTGGTATCTGCCATGGTCTGAGAGCATCAAGAAGAGGGCCTGCAGGTATCTTCTACAACGCTACCTTGGTAATTTCCTCGAACAGAAGCTAACACTCGATCAGCTGAGTGTTGATCTCTACAATGGAACAGGCACGGTCTGCGACGTTAGCCTTGACTGCGAAGTAAGTGTATTAGCCTAAAATACTTTATAATGAACAAAAGTAAACATAGCTACAATTTAATGATTCAATTTAGTCCTTCCCAAGTTGTCGTATAATTGCCAATTCGTTGTGCGCAATAAACAAAATAACACGTGCATTAAATCAAGCACCAGAACAAAGAAACTGAACTTCAAATAATTTATACCTTATTTTTAAGTACTACAATATTCATAATATTTAATTTTTTATACAATCTAAATAAAGCTTCCATAAATAAAAATAATGTGGGTATTGAAATAAAAAGATAAAATACCATAAAAATAACATATGCAATAGAAAAAGCACCAGAACAAAAAAACTCAACTTGAAATTATTTCTACTTTATTTTTAAGTACTACAATATTCATAATATTGAATTATTATACAATCTAAATAAAGTTTCCAGAAATAAAAATAATGTGGGTATTGAAATAAAAAGATAAAATACCATAAAAAATAATATGTGCAATAGAAAAAGCACCAGAACAAAAAAACTCAACTTGAAATTATTTCTACTTTATTTTAAAGTACTACAGTATTCATAATATTTATTTATTTACACAATCTAAATAAAGCTTCCACAAATAAAAATAATGTGGATATTGAAGTAAAAAGATAAAATACCATAAAAAAACAACATCTGCAATAGAACAAGCACCAGAACAAAAAGAATTAAACTTGAAATCATTTCTATTTTATTTTAAATACTACAATATTCATAATATTTATTTTTTTATACAATGTAAATAAAGCTTCCATAAATAAAAATAATGTGGGTATTGAAATAAAAAGATGAACTACCATACAATTGTTTTATAAATAAAAATAATTAGACTATTTCTCTTTTAAATATATATACCTGCACTCAAATCTTAAAACAACATTATAGAATTTTTTTTTGTGATTTCTTCTCTACCTCAATGGCAATTAGTCGCCATTTTTATGACCATTTGTGCCAGAGTTGTGTATAAGAGGCTCGTAACTTGAAAATTATTATTTTTCTATAAATAATATTCAAAGTACACTACAATCATAACCAAACAATGAAGTATTGTCCTATCGTTACAAATTTATACTTAAACTACAGCTATTCGATTTAAACTGTTCATCTTATAGTATTTACCTATATCTAAGAAGTTATTCAAATCTCTTTATGGCTTACTAGTATAATCTACATTAATTAGACTAACCATACTCTCATACATAATGGCCCAATGCAAAATAAAATTACTATACTTTAAATAGCAATATTCATACAAACCATTTTCCAAAGTTGTGTACATGGATTTATGTAACCTATTTGCAGCTAAATTTCTGCATAAAAATCTATAATACATTAGCCTACCATTGGGCATTGTGGGATATTATGTGATCTCCATGAGAGTTGTTTATGTTTACATGTTATAGACACCACTTTCCTTCAGCTGTAATTTCAACTATTTGTTAATCAAATTGCATGTCAAAAGTTTTTTTCTTTTGTATTTATTGTAAATTTAAAACATACATTTAATTTTTTATACATATAAATTGATCCATACTGATATATAAATAATTCTGATAGAGGAATGATTAAAATTTCTATAAAATAAAACAAAATAATATTTAGCATATGTGTTTTATTTTTAATCACTTAATTGAAAAAAATTTTAGGCCCTAAATGAACTTGGAGATTCACAAAACTGGCCACTAGAAATAATTGATGGTCATATGCAAAAGATCACAGTTACAATACCATGGTCTACCTTGTTGAAAGATGACTCTATTGTGGAGGTCAATGGCTTGTCACTCACTGTTCAACCCAAAGTTCGGACCGAAGAAGGTAAGAATGAAGTATCTTTATAATCTGCTGATCCTATTCTTTCCTTTCTATTATCTATGAGACATATTATATTAGTATACCTTTGTATACTTTTTATAATTTACATATATGACATGAAAGCAAAATGTATGCAATAAAACACTTGAAAACAATTTTAATATGCATCTAAAATGATATAATTGTGTTGTCAATACATGGAAAATTTATTATCTTAATATGTGGGATATATTTTGTTTTTCTATAATATTCTGATGGTTAAATCATTCCATGCACTTCAAAACAAATTAATAACTGTAAACCTTATTATTAAAATTGATAACAAATGAAAGGACACAGCTTAAAACATTTATTCAATATCATGTGGCTTAAGTCTGTAGCACTTTCCATTTTTATTAATATTATAAATGATCTTTTCTTTTATTTTTGTTATTTCTTGATATTATATATATATGTATACTCTCTCATATTGAGCCACCCAATTATAGAACAAATTCCCTTCCCACATACAAGAGAGCCCTTTTACTACCTTTTTCAAGAAAAAGTTGAAATTACATTTTCTTTCCATTGAATCATAATCTTAATTTCCCATTTCTCTAATTGAATTGTCAAATCTTAAATTCGTTAAACTAAATTTCCAATATAGGTAGTATATTCATTTATTTTAACATTTATTATATAAGTGGTTAGGTATTATATTTATTTATAGTATATGCATTTTTGTAATGTTTTATTATATATTCTAATATTTCATTTAACTGTATATTTGTACTATAATAAGTGTTAATAGTAATTCATATTCTAAATATTAATAGTTGTAGAACTTTAGCTGCCCGCTAACGACATATATACCTTAACTATATATACCTTAACAGCTCTATTATATATATATATATATATATATATATATATATATATATATATATATATATATATATATATATATATAGCCAAACAATATCTTACAGACATGCCAATCATATATTTTTATACTATAAAAACGAAATTATCTCATTAAACTACTATAGTACAAGTTTCTAAGTAGCAATTAATATATGTATGAAAATTAATTATGCATGTACAGTTTAAAAGTTTATTGAATGAAACCATACTAATCGAATTTTAACATACAGCCTTGGCCAAAAGTATTTGCCAACTTAGAAATTTACAATAAACTTAAAAAAATTCTTAAGATTTGGACAAGAAAAAAACATTCCCCTAAAATTCGACTTTCCTGGAAATGAGTCGCCTCTATTGTGTTTATAGTTTTATGACATGGTACGTTGTTTTGATTGGCTCATTTTAACCTTTAGACGTGCACCATGCGACAAAAAGCAAGTACAGGTCAAGATATAGATATATATTTTTAAGGATTTTTAGGGTGGCCAAGGCTGTAGTCATCATTTTCACATAATTTGCTGATGACATCAATATTACCATAATAGATATCTTTAAACAAAAGTACATTCAAAATCTTTATAAATTACATGCTGTATTAGATATTATTACATATAGAAGGAAAATATTATTTCCAGGTTATAAAAGTTGGATTTATTAAAAGAATTCTTTTTTTTATAATTCATTTCTTGCTTTTGTCTTAATTTTTCTCATTTTCTTATCTATATATTGTAACATATTAACTATACATACCTAATAATGCTTCTTTGTTTGAAAGAAAGAAATTATAATCATAAATAAAGAAAATTAATGAAAAGATATATAGAGATAGTTTTATAAAAATAACATGAAGTTAATGCAACATCTTAACTTAAAATTTCAATAACTTTTAAGTTATGATGATGTTACAAACTCTTACAAAGACTCACTATGTAGCAATCTAATATCTGCATAAAGTTATAATAAATCCTATGTCTGTTCTGTAATACTTCTTAATCTAAAGATTGGTCTATCTATATACCAAAACTAATTAAAATCTTAATTATATAAAAGCGATTGAATAATAAAGATGTTTGCAAATATCTTAACAAACTCACATTTATAATATTACTTAGATAACTTTACTTTTAATCACACAGTTTTGCTTTAATATACCTACCCATTTCAATTAACCCTTATACATAACCATAACAGATATCATTTATCATCAAGTGGGCATGTGCCTGTTTGCTACTCCAAGTTGTATAGAAAAATAATATTAAAAAAATCCTTACAACAGCATCATCAATGTTGGAATCCATGTGGTCCTCCATGTCTTCATCCATGCAATTAGCTGCAGAGTGTCTCCGCGAGGAAGATGGACCACAAGAGACACATCCTGTTGAGGGCATTGAAATGTTTGCCCATGCCATTGATTCCAGTGAGTTTTAATTTAAAAAAAAATTCAATATAATTATTACTCTATACTACTACATATGTGTAGAATGAAATTTTAGAATAGATTTTAATTATTCTTTCTCTAAAATTCGAAAATAAAACTGGCAATAATTTATATTTTATAAAAATTAGAATTAACATCATCATTTTACATTTCTATGTCTAAAATTTGTGAATTGACTGGCTTATTAAATGATTTATTTCCGATTTTACTTATTTAACATTTTTTTAATCAACCATTTAAATCTAATATTTTTGCTAAGTATTATATAGCTATTTCTAGAACAATAATAATTATAAATGATACTGATTGTTAGGGCTATTTTAATTAAATTGTTTTTTCCAGAAAAGAAACTGAATATTTAACATAATGTTTTATAATATCTTATTTCAGTTTTAAGCAGAGTGAAAGTGAAATTTGTTGACACTAGAATAAGACTTGAACATGTTCCTAAAAATGGTGATAGAGGCATTGCCTTAGATATTCGTATACAAAAGTAAGTATGCATTTTTATAATCATAAACATGTTTATATTGTGAATAAAAAGGCAGCTTTCCTTTACAGACACTAATATTTAGAGATAGTGTTTGCCTCTACGGGGTCGCCACTCAAGGACCTTTCTTCCCCATCAGTTGTCGGTTCTTTAACCTATGTGATCAACCCAATGCCACTTCAGCATGCTTATGCTTCGGCCTATGTCAATTAATTTGGTTTTTCTTAAATATGTATTAAAGGCGACTAATAAAACTGAACTTAAGAAGATGAGAATGAAAGTAGGTTATTTTACCCATTGTGACAAATTCAACAAGAATTTAACTAAGATGGTTTCCAGGGATGACCACGTGGAGGTCATCCTGTTAAATTGAGCAATCGCTTTTCCCTAGTCATATAGAATTACAAGTTTGTGTGGTGTCCATATACCATCAATGATGCTTTTAATAAATGATCATTGTTTCTCTGATATAAATATGAATATTAAGAATTTTAAAGTTGTTAATAAAGATTAATAATCTCCGGCTATTTATTACTTAACCATTAAATATAAATATAAAAATTTATATATTTTTTTAAAAACACTATTTTTTTCTAGCATTGACTACTTTGATGAGGCGGGCGAAGAGCCCACTCCGGAAGTGACGGATCCGGAAAAACCAAAAACCTATATAGTAGCGACATATACAAATAAAAAAATTAAATTTAATGGTGTCACGTTATATACAGATGAGTTCCCATCTAAATTGCGCACTATGGCGCGAAGTCTCATTATGGAGAAGTCGACTTCATCACAATTAGACAAGTCTGAATCATCGCAAATTGACCCATCAGATATTAATTACCAGAGCGCTATATCTGATGTATTTTACGAAACTAGAAGTGTTATATCAACCATAGAGTCAGAGCCTGTCAAAGAGGTTGATTTAGAAACGAACGCACAAACAGAAACAAAAGAAACAACACCAGAAGAGAAATCTAATCAGCCAGAACCTATACTATTTGCTAAGCTTACAGGGCAACAAGAGTTAGCACTTAAAATTAAGCACACAGAAGAAGCAGAAGGTCCTAAAGTCGAAGTCAGAATGTTATTAGGATCATTCGTAGTATTTATAACGCCAAGACAATTACATACATTAATTGAGCTCATAGAAGCTATTAACGAACCTCATTTAGAAGACACAAGGTAAATTTTTAATTTATTTCTGAAACTAATAACCATTTATAAGTTATTTGTTTAGAATTATTTTGTTTAATTCCACTACTATTATTATATGTGTGACTGCCAACACTCGAGGATTGACCAGCACTTTTACTACTACAACTTCCTCAACCTTTACATAAACGGTTAATATAACCACCAAAATCTAACTGCAATTTTGGTCACACATGTTTTTATTAGATCACTGCTCAGAGCTTAACGTTAACCCTTCATCGGTTCATTAGTGTTAGCAGTCATACACATACTGATGATAGTAGAATTAAACATAATAACTCTAATCAAATAACCTAGTTCAGTAAAACATTCAAAAGTTATAATATATTTGACAAATTTTTTAATTATAATTTCTTACTATCGAACTATTTGAATTACAAACTAGCTAACGGCCCACCTGATAGAAATAATTGTCGTCTATAGAAATTAACAGCACTATGAACATTACAGAATACACTATTGCCTATGGTAGGTACCATAGGCAATAGTGTATTTTGTAATGTCTCATGCGTTGTCATTCCAGAGTACTATAGTGTTACGCTTCCGTACCCTACAATTTCACTGCCATATAAACCATATGCCCTTTGATAAACATAAAAAAAAACTCAATTTTAATTGTGTTTTAATTGTCTGCACAGAAATAGCTACTTAATAATATTATAATATAAATAATATAATTCACAGCAACATACCACTCCGGCCAACTGGTGTAAACGTCCAATGTAAACCAATGAAACGGGCCGATTTCCAACTCATTGAGGCTCAATTACTAGGCAACTTAGAGAAGCAGAGCGCGAGCAAACCTTACGTTGGAATGAGTGGATGGTCTGGACCAAGTTACGGTATGAAATCGTTAATAAAAATTCCATTTAATTTTAGTTCCATTTAATAAAAATTCCATTTTATTTTTTCCATTTCTTTCAATGATATTTCAATCCACTATGTAGAGACATAAGTAGTCAAAATTATCTTTTTAATTGATGAAAACAATATTGTAACCCTACCTGCATTGTTGTAAGTAATAAGTGAGGGTGGATATTAATTGGCCTATTCTGACGAATTCACCAGGTATTTACCACTAGGAATCACATAAAATGGACCTAATATGGCATATTGGGGAGAGAGGGATTGTTAGTAATGGGGACTATCAGTACCATTGCTAGCAATATACCCTGCCAGGTCGACCTCCCCGTGGTCCCCCCTGGAAACCATCGTGCTGAATACCAAGTGTATTCATCACGATGGGCTAACTGACCTGCATTGTCATTCTCACCTATCATCCATCACTGATGCTCCATCAGCGTATACCGTTAGCGCAGGCGGGGTTATCATTCCATTATCATCCACTAAAAAAAAAAAAATATGGCATATTGTCAGCAATGGTGCCATTAATCTTTGTGGATAGCGTTCCCGCTCCTATCCCACACTTCTAAGATTAGTTTTGCTTACAATAAACTAATACTACATGAATAATATATTTTTTACTAGAAGAGAGTGACACAGAGAGCGAGAGATTCCACCCGATGATACCACGCGGCGAGATGACGGAGAGCTTTAATTCATCAGTCAGTTCTATGAACACCAGCATGACATCCAGCGTCAACATGCCAGGGTTTCAACCACGCATCAAGCGAAATAAAAAAGGTAACCATACATATATAGTAGAGGAGTACACATTAACCCTTACGTGCACGCAGGTGCGCACGCACGTACATACGCACGCACGCACGCTGTTATAAATATGAAGAACGCGTAGAACATATCTAGTGCGAAATTATTTTTTAAATTTAAAAAATATAACACCAATTTTAAAACTTTCAGCTGTAGAAATGTTCTGTGTTTTATTTTTAAAAACTATCCAAATCGGGTTGCTAGTAATAAATTAAGCATTTTTTACAATAGAAAACTTGTTCTATGGTAAAATATAAAAACGCAGCACACCTAGTAATAAACGAACATTCAAATTATTAAACGTTTTTAAATTTTTAATTATTTTTCTTCTAGTCCCACACATTGACGGTGATCCTACAGCGGAAGTATCACACATTAGTCTACGAATATCCTCTATGTCCTGTATTCTGTTACATAAGGTAATTATTAGAACATATTGTTTTCAAATATTTTATAATATTATGTAGAATATATCGGTTGTATAACCTTAACTATATATATAAGTGTTGTTATTATATTCATAATCAGAGCAAATTGTAAAATAGTGCCAACACCGTGGGGTGAGGACCTAGTGATCTGTAACACAGGTTTATCCTACTTCAGACACCAGTTCTTCACAATACATTAACTTATGTAACCTCCAAAAATAAATGTATTAGAGTATAATAGATGTACAACTGGTATTGTGAAGAGAATAAACTTTATTGTTATTATTAATTGCCCTTTACTTCAACAAAATTAATTCTCGCAATTAAAGCCACGAGATACATCCAGTGCAATATAAAATAATAAAATATTATTGAGTGAAACAAATTTAAATATGTATACCAAATTATTTTTTTAGGATATCCTAACAACTCTGCCTATGGGGTCAGATTGTATATCGCCTGCCTCCGCATACGAGTTACATGAGGTGTCCACAGCGTTCTTCGAACATCTGCAGCGGTTCTCAATATCAGACGGAGGAACGAAAGAGTTTTGTGTGGCCAATGAGGCTCTCGATAACGCTACGAAAAGAAATCATTTGAGGTACAATCAATCAACATTTATTTATAGGGTAACATCAAAATCATTGGTATTGTTTTAAAAACTTATTCTATTATTAAAACTGAACAACATCAAAGAAAATATCAGCCAAAAATCAACATTTGTATAGGAGAACCAGTCTGTTTAGGATCGTTATTTAACTTATTGATAGAACACGCCTATAATAAGAATCATAATAATGAATGTATGATTTTACTTGTATACAATTATACCTAAATATTTATAATTATATATAAAATATCATGTTTACCTATTTCTCACGTTGGCCATATTTCTTTGTTCATAGCTGTAAAAGTGAACTATATGTTAGATAAATAACACATACCCTATTTTTTGACAGACTAATAACATCCGAGGTGACACTAGATGGCAGTGACAAGACAACTTCACATGGCAACCAGACTCTCTGTGAAGCATCAATACGGCATCTTCTACTAAGGGAATGCCTCTACACATCGAACGACAATAACAAACCACAAAGTTATGACTTGATACGGTTTGATCAAAAAGGTATTTTTTTTATTTAGTCATATTTTCGAGTAAGCTCGACAGCCTAGACCTTTCCTCTGTCACCTTCTCCCCTCCTCCTTTCTCTCTTCTCTTCCTCTCTCTTCCTATTAAGTGGAAATACTTAATATTGACTTCCATATAATTTGACCTTTTATATTTTTTTCACAGAGGATGATGAAGATACTGCCAAAAAATCGTCAGCGTCTTCCAATGCAAATGTAAAAATCAATTTCAAACAAACTTCCAAATATATGAGAGTCTCTGGAGAAAAGAAACTAGTTTATCCAACGACTGAAGTGGTGTAAGTATTAAGCTGTACATTTATTTTATTATTTATTATAAATCTTTTTAAAGGATTAATTAATAATATTATTAATAAGAAAGTTTGTAAGATAAAATGTTTGTTAGTCTTTCACGCAAAAACTACTGAACGATATTTAGTATATGTTTAGATTATATCCTAACTTAGCATTCATGATACTTTATATACTGATCCACATACGTAAAGCCGCGTAATACATCTAGTAATAAATAGTTTAACAATTATTAATGTTCAGTCAGCAACTGTTTTGTCTTTAGCCATCCTTGTCCAAAGTGCACCAGCTACTATTTTATGTCTATAGTCTATTGCTTATTTTTTCCATGTATTAATTCATTAATTTTTCATTTTCAGTGTAAAATGTATGCCATGCCATTTAGACGTAGAGCTAACAGTGATTGAACGTATGTCGGCGACATTCTTCGGTGGGTCGACGGCGACCAAAGCTCCCGCTGCCACGACCTCACACAACCAGTTCAACTTCTCACTGCACTGTCCTAATCTCAACGCCATACTAAGGTAAAATCGGCTAAGATATAAAGACTTCTTACCTGAAAAAGGAGGGTTGTATGTTCCAACTTATACAAAACGTGGATTGAACTAACAATACAAACATACTAATCAACATGCCAATGGATCGTTAGCAATAATCACACACATGTTCAAATTCATTCTGTGAAGACAAATGAAAATAAAAAATAATTTAGCCACATATAATTAACAATCGCCGTGTGTTTCCTAACATAGAATGGACCACAACTTCCTTTTTCGTGAGTGCCGTAAGAGGCGACTAAAGGAACATAATGGTCGAGGGAGGGACAGCAGTGTTTTTAAAACATTTTTAAAAGCCTAACTGCGGTTGACAACCCGCCTGCCAAGCGTGGCAACTACTGGCAAAATTCCCCTTATGGGAATGGCTTATGTTCGGCAGTGGACAGTTAACGTTGAAATAAATAATAATAAACATATATATTTTTTAAATTAACTAATGCACATACAGTCAAACATTAATAAATTTCCTTTAACAGGTTCCCTATAGCAGATCTTCGGCCGTCAGTGGACCATGAGACGCGGCGTGTCCGAACCGACTACCTCTTGTTCAAATTCCAGAATGTAACAATAGGATCACAACAGTTACCCAGCGTCCGTCCTCTCCCTACCACCATCACCCTCAAAACCACCATGCTGGATTTGTATTATTATGTAAGTCTTAGTATTAATATATCATCATCATTATCAAATAATATAGTTTAAAAATATCATCAAGAAGCGCTTTATTAGAAAAAGCAAAATATTTTAAACACTTGTGAAGCTAAAAATGGAATATTTTCATCAGTAGTCTGCAATTTTTCAATATTAACAAAATATACTCCGACTCGAAGGACCTAAATGGCGCTAGTTCGACAAAGATTTTCTATAATAATTATTATTCAAACAATAAGGTTCTATGCCTTACTGTTACTACTTTTGGGGGATTTACAACTAAGTATATATCTTACTAAACTTTTTTTATAGATTTTCTCCAATAATCGAAATAAATACTTCATAAATTATATACTTAAATTATGTAATAAAGTTATTAAACCTTCTTGGATATTAACAAAACGTAATTATTGTTTTTCTCAGGAAAATGACAGTTTACCAGCTACTCACATAGCTCGTACAACAATGAGTGATTCCTCTGAAGGGAATATTTTAAGCGGCAACACTACAACCCTTTTACCGACGTAAGTTTTCTATTAATTTTCTCTGTCTTAAATTATTGTACAAAAGTTATTATCTTACCTCTCACCTTTCACCTTACTTTAATTTACTGAATTTACTGGGTACAGAGGAATAACCACTGAGTCCTCAGAAATGGCAACGCATGGGGGGTATGATGGGCGAAACAGTATACTCTGTTATGTCCATGGTATTGCTCATGTCTATAGGCGAAGGTTACCACTTTCCATCAGGTGGGCCGTCAGCTTGTTTGCCATTCTAAGTTGCATAAAAAAAAATCTTCACAAAGCTCTTATATCAAAACGTAGTAATTATATCAATATTATTTCAGAATATCCTTAACATTCCAACCGAGCAAAACAAACAAAGGCCCATTTGACGATGTCGCAAGCTTCGAACCAGCAAACGTTAACCCAATGACAACGTCCATGTACATAATGCACAATCTACACAGTACACAACCCAGTCCGTTCAGTGGCAAGAAAATGGCGCATCAAAGCTTTACCAAGCACGAGAGCGATAATACACAAGGTAAGCATATCCGCTATACTAAAATCTAACGAAACGACCAATATATGATTAAAAGTAAACAATGTTTTTTTATACCACGAAGTTGGCACTCAAGCATACAGCGCATCTGATAGTAAACAGTCTTTATGGACACCTACAACACTAAATTATGTGTGTGTTGCCAACCTTGAAGAAACTTTAATACACTCTTTATTTAAAAACTGCATACTATTGTAAACCTCGGCAAGGAACTTATTGCACACAGCCTGAGCATTCGCCTAAAGAAAGTTCTCTGTATTCTAGCGTGTGAGGATAATTCTCTGTCGATGTTAATTACCTAATGATGTTATATTTTGAATACATGAATAAAGTGCTAATTTTTATGTATCTTTGCTTGTAGATATTCTATGATTGAACTAAATGTTGTTATAAAAAGTTTGCTTAGTTTTCAAATGTAATCCTTATACTCATACGATTACATGAGTCTTATTAATTTATTGAAGTTTAAAATTTTAACCAAGGGCTAAATTAAAATACCCATAACTGGCGAGCATGTGTGAAAAGATTGATGAATGTAGAAGAAGCGAAGGAAGTCTGTTTGAATCGAGACATTTGATGTTCCATTATATCTGCCTACCCTAATGGGAGACAGGCGTGACAAACATGTCTTTATCGTCATAGTCGTAGAATACTGACGGATCTGACAAATATTACATATAAAGATCCGTCAGTATTCTACGACTAATACGTTATGTGTGTTTTTTAAGAACAAAAATCTTAATTTAAATGAAGGCGAGAAAATATTAATAATTAAAATACTTTTGTTATTTTTATGAAATTACCAATCGACATGTGAGATATTTAATTATACTTATTCATACAATTCAAATTGATTATATATTACAGACCGTGAAGAAGAATTAATTGTTCCTGGCAATGATGAAGAAATGGCCGAATTCACCGCTAGCGCCATAGAAACTTCATCAATACACTTGGAATTCAATTTGCCTGTATTGAGCCTGCAACTTGAGTGAGAACCATTTTTTTGTATTTATTTATCATAAAAGTAAATTCCTTTTAATATAATACATAATACTTAAATTTAAAGTGTACCACCGCTCTATCCTATGACCAAGATGTTGTAAGGAACCAGAGAGAGATTTTGTACAAAAGTCGTTTACTATAGCACCTCTGTCCCAAACGTGTTCCTACCGTGAAGCAGCTGTATTTCGATTTGAAAGCAGTGAATTTACAGGGTACAAAGGAATAACACCTGAGTCCTCAGGAATGGCAACGCATGGGAGGTATAATGGACGAAACAGTATACATACTTTGTTATGTCCATGGTACTTTTCATGTGTGTTAATCCTTCTTTACACGATTAATAATAAGATTGGCTTTACATAACGCGCCAAATTTAATAGGCCTCTAGCATTGAGGGTATTATATTACAGACTATAACAATCACATAGACAGGTTATACAAACAAAATCCTATTGCGATTCATATACAGTGGCGTTTTTAAGCCCCGCGGATAATATTGTTATTATTGTTACTACACAGATCAAAACAACTCTACGAGATCATTTACAACCGGATCAATTCAGACTTGCTGTTGTGGGAGCCGCAGCCATTCGATCCGTACGAAATCAACCCGCTCATGTGCGCCTCTATATATCCTGCGTTTGGCGCCTGCAAGACCACTGGCTGTGGTATGAATACATACAAAAATATACTCTTAGCTCTTATTATTATGGTCCTTCTAGTAGTAAAGTCTGATCAATCAAAATGCCTTGTTGTTTATAAAACGGACATAATTTTTTTATTCCTAACAGAAATAGATACGACGATAAAGAATATTTTGTATTTAGACTAAAAAATTAAACTATCCCTATGCTTATTTTTTTACACTACAAATTTATTCTTTATTGTACACAAAAGGTTATTAAAATGTAAAAACAAACATAATAGTGCACAAGGGCGAGCTTATTTCCAATAGAGATTTTTCCAGCAAACCCAATATTTAATTGTCAATCTTTTCTTTTTATTTTAAATAATAAAATGGAGTCTTAGTTTCTATATGCAATGAAATTATCTGATTCTATTTACGTAGAAAACACTAAAATAAAACAACTGCAATAGAACACTATAAAAATTAATAGCAAGCCTTCCTTTCAGATTCAGATTCCGATAGCACATCTTCGGAAGAAGAAAACCTCTACTATTCGACATATGATAATAAATTAAAAAAAGGAATCGGTACAGCGAAGATTGTACATGAGAAAGACACACATAACTTCTGTTTCTCTTTAAAAGTAGGCAGCGGATTGCTCACTATTTATGCGCCCGTGCGGGTAAGTTCATTCCGTTTTCTGTATGTAATTTTTTTTATACAATTTAGAATGGCAAACAAGCTGACGGCCCACCTGATGGAAAGTGGTAACCGTCGCCTATAGACATGAGCAGTACCATGGACATAACAGAGTATACTGTTTCGCCCATGATACCCCCCATGCGTTGCCATTCCTGAGGACTCAGGTGTTATTCCTCTGTACCCAGTAAATTCACGCCATATCCCACCCTTCAAACTGAAACACAGCCATGCAAACACAACTGCTTCACGGTTGAAACACGAATTGGACAGAGATATCCAAGCAATCGACTATTGTACAAAGTCTCCCTCTGGTGTATATATATATATATATATATATATATATATATATATATATATATATATATATATATATATATTTTACCTTGATTGTTGTATCAGCTGTTAATTGTCCACTGCTGAATATAGCCTCCCCTATAAACGGGAGTTTGCCAGTAGTTATCACGCTTGGCAGGTGGGTTGATAACCGCAGTTTGACTTTTGGTGATGTTATGTTATGTTAAGAGGGACGCTGCTAACCATCCCTCCACCATAGCTCTCTTAGTCGTCTCTTACGACATCCACGGACATGGAAGGCCTACACAGCTACCTTTAGTTGTATCTAAATTTCTCTTATTTTTATTCCCGTTCGACATACACGTTATCGCTATCATGTGCGTAAGTTACAACGTGACAGTTATGTCCACTATGGCTAGCATCTCATTCTTTTTTATAAGAGCGTATTTAAAAACGTAACAATAAGTTCGTTCTGTCTTGTCAAAAGGGACTAAAGTAAGCACTCCCGTCTAGATTAATTATATTACATATGCACCCTTTTTTGAAACGAACTATATCATCTAAAAGATTCAACAATTTTTCATTGTATAAAATTCTTATATAAAAATTACTTTATCACACAGGACAGTAATAAGCGTGTAGTGCCAGGTCAAATGGGTGAGCTGGTATTGGAAGCCCACAAGCTCAATATGTGCCACGTGAGCGGTCTCAACGGCCGACCGAAGACCGCGCAAATGTGTTTACGATCTGGGAAAATGACATTATACCACGAATGTAAGTGAATAACAATAACATTATTATAAATAATTCAAGTTATGTTAAAAGTGAATTCATAAGTTGGCTGTGGATTACATGTGTATTAATAGTATTGGATGTGCTTTATTAAATGTAATGAACAAGTTGAGTGTTACGTTTTCACAATGCAACAATAATTTTAATTTACAGTATTGACTTTTAGTTATTTTATTGTAATACAAATATAAAGTCAGTTAGCCTTTCATAATAATATTACATATCAAATAATGTGTTATTTTTATGATTGACTATATGATATGTTTGTGACTATTGAAAATTTCTAATCCTTCGAGCCGGACTATACATTGATTGTAAATTACAATTCTATTCTGACGATTAGTGTGGAGAACGTGGACTGTATTTGTAGAGTAAAAATACTGATTATACAAAATTTATATACATATTTGCACATATTTATTAAACAACTAACAATTGCGTACACAGAACGACCAACTAGTTAAGAGTACATACACTATCACAATGGCAATTCTATACTACAATGCCAGGTGGCGTCTCTAGTTGAAAATAAATTTATATTTATAAAAATACATTTTGTTGCTTGCAACAATTAGTTTTATTGAAAATTTATTCAATATAATATTATTAGTAATTTCATATTATCTCTTAAGAAATTAACGAAATAATTTTCCTTCCAGCATTTCTCACGATACCGTCAGAGAAACCAAACCTACGGCTGTATGGCACATCTCTGCCATTGCATCTTAAAACTACCATTTACCCGTCAGGCAAAGGTGTGGTTATAAAAGAAAATATAAAAACCAAGGATATGTTCTCACTAGCACTTAAAGTGGAACCTGATATCGAAACACCTAACTTAAAGGTAAAATAGCTATTTTATTATCGTTATATTGATGAAATAATGATTTATTTATCTGAAATTTTTAGTGATCATAAAAACCTAAATGGTATTAAAACTCTAAATCTATACACTAGTAGCGTGTATATTTGATATTCTAAAAATATTTTAAATACTTATCATTGCTTTAAAAAAATCTTATTATATATCTAACAAAACAATTTCTATGTTGAAATTAATAACTTAAGAAAAAACTGAGAGAGACTACGTCTAATCTAAATCTCACCTAAAGGGATCTTATCTCGCCTAAAGGGATTTTGTTTTTATATTTTACCAAACTTTAAATAACAGTGATTTTTTTGCCAATTCTTATTGACTGAAATCCTAGCTGGCAATTGAATTTAATAAATTGAAATCAAGAATGAAATAATTGTCATAGACGATCTGCATAGCGCTGGGCATAGAGCAAGCGACGCTACGACACAGAGGCGATAAGGGCACCGCGTGGCTAACGCAATTCATGGACGTTATAGATGTACTCGACTTCCCCGTCCCAGGATACACGCCCTCCATTGTTCTGTCCGAGCTACATGTCCACATTTGGGACTGCGCTGTGGACTACAGGTAATCAATCGTATTTATACTATCTATCATTTGTCTTGTTTTTTTTTTTTATTAATAAATGCTTAGCAATCACTGTAATTTCAGTTCCTCAAACAAATGAAACAGATAAAAGAGATCTGGGTACACAACTCAGATAACTATAAAAAAAATTGTTTTGATATTCCCCCGATCTAGAATTCGTAAAATTATTATTCACAATAGTTTTTTTTTTTTTTTATTTTCTTTATTGCACTTGTAAAAAATATACAGCGGAATGGTTATATGAGTAGATCTTGTTAGTAAGAGTGGGCTTACCTTTAAAAGAGATCTCTTCCACCTTGCCTAATGAAACTAAAAAAGACTAGCAATTTAGTGCACATAGGTTGTGTACAAAATTTAGTATGTCGTGTCTTCGTAACTCGCACAAAACTATTGGCTGGCTTTTGGCCATAACAGAATATAAGTGTCTTGGTTTTTTGTGAGCAAAGCAATAAACTGAGTTGTGACCATTTTGTATTACTATGGCACACGCATAAAAGGAAAAGATTGTTACTTCCTTTATATATTTTGCTCTTTTTTTATATATGTATTCTTGTATCTCTTTCTACTGTATGTCTGTTGTTATTTGTGTCCTGTAAGCAATGCAAATAAATTATATATCAATCTATTTATATATCTATTACATATATTTTACGAAATCAATACAACACGTCTTAATAACATATCTTTAGCCCTACTCTAATCACACCAAATATAGAATAAATCTTTGTGCCATGCGATTTTACGTTTCTCCTTATTTTTCAGACCACTATACCTACCAATACGGACTGTTCTCACCCTTGGAAACTTCGCCGTATCCAGCAATCTGATCGCCGAGACGAACACGTCGTGCTTGCGGTTCCTCGCCCAGGAGTGCACCTTGTTCCTAATGCATGTCCACGGGACGAAGCCCCATGTGGCGGTACCGCAAGACGATGACAAACTGCCCGACGTGACGAAGGATTACGTTTGTGTCGTCGACGTCGGATTGTTTGAATTGTCCGTCAGGAGGGAAGATAAAAATAATGCTGTAAGTTTATTTCAGTATTAATAGTGACAATTTAAGTTAATCACAGGTGCTATGTATACCTATTGTTACAATTTAAATATTACGTTTTTTATAATTCCAAGTTATTAAGTAACTATCTATATCACGCAGCTTAGCCCGCATAAATCAATGCAAAAAGAACCTATATCTAAGTTAAGGTATAACCTATCCATGGACCAAATTTCATTCAAATCAGTTTGGTAGTTTTTGCGTGAAAGAGTCGCAAACATGGCATCAACAAAAACTTTATAACGGTAGTGGAATTCTAGCCCGTTAATTCTAAAACGATTTATTTCAATATTCAGAAAAACTATTTTGTAATTTTCTCTTATACCGTCATATTTATTTTACATATTTGACTTTACTCTGGTCTTTAACAACAACCCTCTACATAATATAAAATCCACTAATACAGTAAAAGCTACACTCTGCCCTTAACATTGAAACATATACTTGAATAACATTACCTTCCTTTCTTTAATTGTCATACAAAACACTGCCAACTTATACATGTGTTATCTGTCCGTCCATTATAGCCCAGTGAGCAGCCGCAAGTGGACCTGAGCGCATCGAACAACATGGTGAGCCTGTATACGTGCTGGGACTCCGCTTCGGCGCTGTGCCGCCTGCTGACGTACGCGGCCGCCGACGGTGACTCGCAGCCGCCCTTCGATCCCTCCTCGCGGCACACCAGCATCTGCTCAGACCAACCGTTGGAACAGTTAGTTGGTACGTAAACTAACTACTATATATTTATTTTTCATAATATACTGTTTCATGATAAATAATTCTTACTGTACTACCTATTTTTTTTAATGTTTGTATCATTTAAGAATTGTATGGTGATTTGTCTCTGTAAGTAATCCATTAGTTTTTACCTACGATTTTCTCCGCGTAACTGAGATATGTTTATAATTTAAACATTGAAAGATAAAAAAAAAACAAAATCTCACATTATAAATATAAATGTAAATATAAACATAAAATTATAAATGTAAAAGTGAGTTTGTTTGTTACCGTTTAGCACTTTAACAACTTGAATAATTACTGTGAAATTTTATGCACGTACAATATAGGATTGTAGAGGACATAGCCTACAAAGGAAATAATGTATACCACAGAATCCACTGTGGTATACTTTATTGCATAAATAAAACTTCCTTCTTTTCTTGTTGATCCAACATTACGTGAGAAAAATCTAATACGTTACGTACAGAATATTCACATAGATCACGTGGTCTACCTATAAAAAAATACACGATAATAGTAGAATTGAATAAACTCAGATTAACATTTTCTTTGGTAATATTTTAATTATAGGTTTAGACGATCGTCCTATAGAAGAAATAAGAGAACTATCACCCAATGAAATTCAGCAAGTCAATGATTTGATGGCCGAAGCAATGAAGGAAAGCCCAAATACGACACGTAAGTAAATTGCTTAATCTGATTAGTTTCTCAAAAGACAGATAACAGTTTCAGTCTTACCATACTTTCTATTCAAAAATTCTTTCTCATACAAATTTTATGAATATTATAAAAAAAAATATTAAATAACTCTTGAACTTGTAAAAATGATATGTTTATTCTTTTTAGTGACAAGGCCGATTGTTGGCGCCTTTTTATTTTGTTTTTTATGTAATTAAATTGATTTAATTTATTATTAATTTTGTATACATATTTTTTTTTTATACAACTTAGAATGGCAAACAAGCTGATGGCCCACCTGATGGAAAGTGGTAACCGTCGCCTATAGACATGAGCAGTACCATGGACATAACAGAGTATACTATTTCGCCCATGATACCCCACATGCATTGCCGTTCATGAAGATTCAGATGTTATTACTCTGTACCCTGTAAATTCACTGCCATATCCCACCCTTCAAATTGAAACATAGCCATGCAAACACAACTGCTTCACGGTAGAAACACGAATGGGATACAGGTAACCAAGCAATCGACTTTTGTACAAAATCTAGATCATTCTTTGAAGGAAACAATAAAGAGTTTTCATTCACTCACTGACGTTTTTTCTTTTAGTCGAGGAAGAAGACCTCAATAGTTCTACAGAAAAAGAAGGTGTCGAGATATTCTTTTTCCCCGACGAATCGAATATGCGGCAGAGGCAAACGGATCTTATAGATGTAGATACCGAATCTAAGTCATTAGAGTACGAGGACTTCCATAGTGGAACACAAGAAAACCAAGATTTGAAGCCAACAAACGTGCAAGTGGCGCAGGAACTTGGCGATCCTACCTCCACACCTAAGGCCACACCAAGAAAGCCAAAACGGAAGAAGGTATTTAGGATTATTATTTTAGTCGTTAACTGTCCACTGCTGAACATAAGCCTTTCTCATAAGGGGAGTTTTTCCAGTAGTTGCCACGCTTGGCAGGCGGGTTGACAACTGCAGTTAGGCTTTTACAAATGTTTTAAGAGGGACGCTGCTGCCCATCCCTCGAGTTCTCGATTCGAAGTTTTGTTTGTACAAAAACATTGTGACATTCTTCATGGCGTAGCGGTAGTTATATTGCTTTACATAATAAGATCCCGGATTTGATTCTCAGTCAGGCCAATATAGTTTTTTTTTTATTTATAAAGTTTATTTCTAGTTTGGCTTGAATCCTAGTATTCTGGGGTGTCCAGATTTTCGTTCCACTTCGTTCCTCCTAAAACATATTGTCTTAGCTTGAGGACCAGGGGATTGGTACCATTGTATGGTACTTATCATTCATTTACTGTCCATTACTGAACATAGGCCTCGCTGTGTTTTTTTTAATGGGTGATAATGGAATAGTAACCTCGCCTGCGCTAACGGTATACGCTGGCGAAGCACCAGTAAAAGATGATAAGTAAGAATGAAAAGGCAGATTAGTTAGCCCATCGTAATGAATACACCACGAATTCAGCACGATAGTTTCCAGGGGGAACCACGTGGAGGTCGACGTATTGCCAGCAATGAAACTGGTAGCTGGCTGGTGGTAACAATCCCTTCCCCCGGCTGCGCTGTGTTAGGGGGTTATAGCACTTATATTATATTAAGCATGTATTGCCAACATTTTTTTTTAATGGCTGAAGATGAAATGGTAACACTGCCTGCGTTATCGGTATACAATGGTGGGGTAGTAGTGAAGGGTGACAGGTGAGGATAAAGGCAGGTCAGTTGGCCCATAGTGACCAATTGAACAAGAATTAACCACTATGGTTTCCATGGGGGACCGTGTGGAGATCTACTTGATAGGGAGTATTGCTAATAATGGGGCTGTTAAATCTCATTACTAACGATCCCTTTCCCCCCCGTATTGCCAACTTTACGTAAACTCAGATGGACTCGGGCGGCGATGGCAGCAACACAGACGACGAGTACTGCATAGTGGAAGCGCAGGCGACCGAGGATGACGACCTCGCGGAGCCCGAGGTGCGCTGGTTCGGAAGCGGGCCCCCGCCCATGATCGACAACCACTTCTCAGTGCCCGCCGCGAGAACTGATGTGCTCCAAGCACCCAAGAGCTTCCCTACACCGGTTTATAGGTATATTAAATCTCTATCTTTACTTCGTAATGCATTCTATGTAATGTAATAAAAATAAACTTATACTAGAATATTCCCTCTTGTGATACTACCAACAGAATAAAAATAGGATTATAACATTTTAATTATTAGGTAATATAGAAAAAAAAAATTGTACGCAAAATGTTTTTCTTGTATACCACAGAGTAGGAATTATTATTTATTTATTTAGTTACAATCATCAAATTTATATAACACCATTGACATGAGCTAACCTTCATATTGAATATTGTAAATATTTTTATTTCTCCACAAGTTTCACAGAAAATATGTACGACACATAAATAAAAAGAAAAATAAGATATTGTATGATTTTTTATATATAATCTAATTGATTATATAAAAATTTATTAAAGTTATAAAACAAAATAACACTATTTATATACACAGGTACAGTTTATGCGAAATGAGCATAACATGGCATATGTATGGCGGAAACGACTTTAGATCGGCCAACGAACCCTCATCTAGCAAGAAGACCGTTACTATAGATGTGGATCCTCGCAAACAATCGCCTTTAGCAGTCAAGTGAGTTTGAAAATCTAATTTCATTCAACTAGGGGAATCATCATCTTCCTACCTTTATCCCAATTATTATTTGGGGTCGGCGTAACATGGTTTTATCCATATTACTAAAGGATTTGACTTAGGGGAATGCTAGAATAAAATAAAATAAGCTATTTAAAAGTCGTACATGCGTCCCATGAAACTATAATGGAAAACACTCATAAAAACCAAATTTGTCAGAGTAACGATGATAGATATAAATTACTTTAGATTCTAATATACTCAGCAATATGTAGAAATGTCAAGTATTATGTTCTCCACAACAGTCTACAAATTCCATTGACTTTTTTATACTGTTATGGTGGCAAACAAGCATATGGCCCGTCTGATGATAAACGAAGTTCGCGTAGCCTATGGACACCTGTAACAACAGGGATATCACGCGCGCGTTGCTTACCCTTAAAAAAATCTTACTACGCCTTTTTTGAAGAACCTCATCCTGTAGTCTCTAAGGAAAGCCCTTAGAAATTATATTGATCATCGTATTTTTTTTTATTCATTACGACCGTCTTACGTTGAGTGCAACTTGCAAATCTTTGTAGCTATAAAGCGATTTTCACTCAAATAACATTATATTACTGATTAATAGACGTTGCTTAATTTACGTTAAACAAGCTTGAGCGTCTCCAAAATTTATGTATCCGCTTCATATTTGGTCTTCGCAAATATGATCACATTTCTCAATTTCGTACTCAACTCAAGTGGCTCCCTATCCGTTTTCGTCGTAATCTGCATATCCTGTCTCTTCTTTACACAATCCTTTTTAATCCTGCTGCTCCTGATTATCTAAAAGACCGATTCTTGTTTCTCAGTGAGGCTAATGATCATACTTTACGCAGTGTCAATAATCTCCGACTTAAATTTCCCACTCATTCTTCTTCCTTTTATTCTAAATCCTTTACTGTTCAGGCAGTTCGTCTATGGAACTCACTACCTACCTCTATTCGGTGCGCTCAAACTCTTACTAGCTTCAAAACCTCTGTTAAATCTTACTACCTCTCACTTTAGTACTATTTTCCTGCGTTCTCTCTTCGTTTTCCTTCATCATTTTTTTCTGTTGTATGTATGCTGTTAAGTATGTGTATGTTATGTATATATTTAATTGTGTATATATTATATATGTATGTGTATGTATGTATGTATGTTATGTATATATTTAATTGTGTATATATTATATATGTATGTGTATATATGTATGTATGTATCTATATATGTTTGTATATGATAATATTTATATAATAGTGCGCCACCTACTCTTTGTCTTTTTCTCAATGTCCTCTACCCAAAGGTTGTCTGGAAGAGATTGCTTAGCGATAAGGCCGCCTTTTGTATCACTTCTCATTAATATTTACTGTATTTGTTATTTCTCTTTTTACTTGGTGCAATAAAGTGTAAATAAATAAATAAATAAATAAATAAATAGACGCAACAAAGAGTACGAGCCATACGAGAGTCCACGGTCGGTGAACATTAGTACAGCTGGTGTGAGCTGGACCGCGGGCTCCGAGCGTGTTCGCACGAATGTTCGCGCGGCACGACCGAACAGAGCCGAGCTCAGGACGCGGGGTGGGCCCGGCAGGGATCATTGTACTTGTGTTAAATTATGTCTCACAAAGGTACGGCATCGTTTTAATTATATTTATTAATAATTTGTTTTAATTTAAGATTTTGCTCCACACAAAATACTGACTTAAATCGTGACAAAACTAGTTATTATTGATTAAAAACTATATTACTGAACTGATTTTAATACAATTTCTATATGATCAATGTAATACTTTCACGTGAATTTACTGGGTACAGAGGAATAACACCTGAGTCCTCAGGAATGGCAACGCATGGGAGGTATCATGGGCGAAACAGTACACTCTGTTATGTCCATGGTACTGCTCATGTCTATAGGCGACGGTTACCACTTTCTATCAGGTGGGCCGTCAGCTTGTTTGCCATTCTAAGTTGTATTAAAAAAAATCCTTTCAGTTAAATAAAGAATTTTGATAAAAAAGGAACTTATACCATTTAATGTCTTTATGAACATCATAAACATATCAAAATTTTAGGCAAAATAAACTCACGCTAGAAATTCTTATTTCAAAAATCTTGTTGAGTTTTTAGAAAATATATAACAAATACTATTAATTTTTTTTTTACACGCTTAATGCAAAGTAACGATATTATTTGTTACGAATGCATTTTTATTTTCAATATCCCAAGCAACGCGTTATTATCTACTTACGTAATTTAATTAAAGGTGAAATTCCAATACGACATATACCCAACGGGAGGCGTCCACGCATCTCGGCAAACATTGGCCATCAGCAAAATAGAAATCCTGGACCGGCTCGAGTGCAGCAACATTAACAAATTACTCAGTCAATACAAACTGAAAGACGAACCTGAAAGGAAGAATGCTCATATGGTATGTTGATAAATTACTTTCCATATCAACATCATTATTTTAATCTTTTTCTCTTAGTCCAGTGCTGAACAAAAACCCCTAGCTGATTATGAACTTTACCAGAGGGAGACTTTGTTCAAAAGTCGATTGCTTAGGTACCTCTTTCCCATTCGTATTTCAACCGTGAAGCAGTTGTGTTTGCATGGCTGTGTTTCGGTTTGAAGGGTGGAATATGGCGTGAATTTACTGGGTACATGTGGGGTATCATGAGCGAAACAGTATACTCTGTTATGTCCATGGTACTGCTCATGTCTATAGGCGACGGTTACCACTTTCCATCAGGTGGGTCGTCAGCTTGTTTGCCATTCTAAGTTGTATAAAAAAAAGAACTTCTATGCTTACCCATTTGAAATTAAATTTATTTGCATTAAACAGTCACACAAAATACTACTGTATTCTATGGCTTTGTCCACGCGAATCTGTATTTAAAATATTTTATCTGTAAGAATATAGGCTGTGTCGTCCCGGCTTAAAATAAGCTATTCCTTCCTCTCTTGGGTGTCTTAAGAGGTGACTAAGGGAGGGCGAGGGATGTGCAGCAGTATCTCTCTTAAAACATCTCCAATGTCTAACTACTACTTATAATATATTATTTCTGTGATATATTATTTTTATGATATATTATTTCTATGATATATCCTTTCCCGTGGGTGTCGTAAGAGGCAATTAAGGGAACTTAATGGCTGAAGTATGGGCAGCATCGCCCCTCTCAAAACATCACCAAAACCTAATTGCGGTTGCCAAGCCGCCTGCCAAGCGTGGCAATTACTGACAAACCCCCCAAGGGAGAGGTGTATGTTCAGCAGTGGACAGTTAAAGGCTGATGATTTGTAAGAATATAGCTTACTTGTGTATCAAATTTCATTCTAATTCGTTCATTCATTAAAGCTTGATTAAATAATATTAAAACATCTTTAAATTTATAATATTCTTTAGGTTTGATATTGCGATTGTTTGGCATATTTCTTATTAAATAAGCCTTCTCCGATACTCTCCTTTTCAGACACTAAAATTTCATATTTGGTATTTGTCCACAGTTAATAGTAAAAGCAGTACACCTACGGCAGGAGCCGGCTCTGTCTGCTCAAGAGTGCTGCCTGAAGGTGTCACTGTTGCCGCTCAGATTTAATCTTGACCAAGACACACTCGCTTTTTTGGTTGGATACTTCTCCAAACTAGGCACCGACGAAACGGGCAGTAAGTTATTACTTTATTAGTAATATTTGAAATTAAATATAACTATTTTTAACCATGCCTACAGCGTTCTTGCATTAAAAAAAAAGCGATAGAAGCTGTATAATAACCACGTGCCCCCCGCAAGCAAAAACCATGTCGTGGTATTTGCTGCAATCCTGTCCATACATTTCTCTAATATAGAGATGTTGCGGCGCTCGAAACAGCTGACAGTGCTAAATGTTCCTTGAATTAGTAACGTCCAACGTTACGTAATCTCAACGGTTTATTTCTGTATCATTTTTATTTTAATTCTGTATTTAGTTTTTTTTTTATACAACTTAGAATGACAAACAAGCTGACGGCCCACCTGATGAAAAGTGGTAACCGTTGCCTATAGACATGAGCAGTACCATGTACATAACAGAGTATACTGTTTCGCCCATGTTATTCCTCTGTACCCTGTAAATACCCTGTAAAAATATTTGATATATAGAATTAATTCTAACGTATGTATATCTTACATTGATCTTCAGTAGACGAAGAGAGCGCTAGCGTCCTGTCGTGTGGGTCGACGGCAGCGGATAGTTCGCGGCAGACGACGCCTACGCACCGGCCGCCCGTTATGAGCATCGCCAGCCACCTGCGTGACCCGCCACCCACGCCCACCTCGCTTGGCGATGCGGACTCGCTCTCGCTCAACGACGCCGGTTGGTAACAGTCTGTCCTCTCTTTCTTGCAGTATAAATTGGCACATCGATGAGTAGGATTAATAGGTCAGATGCAATTGTGCATCTTTCCATTCCAAGGATGTCGTAAAAGGTAACTAATGAAACATTTCATATTCACATCAATGTAAAAGGAACTACCCGAAATAAAACCCTACTTATCTACTAAACTGCCTAAACAACGTGATATAATGGTCTAATATTCTTTCTTATAGTAAAAAGCACATATATAGTAGCTAGTAAAATGTTTACATGCTGTATTATTCAGTAGTACTTTCATTATTCATTTTACACTAAAATACCTATAATTTCAGTATTCCAATGTACAATTAGTACACAATCTATCTAATTTTATTCATACTTTTTTGGTCCTTAGTGCCGGATACATCAATTGCACTTTCTATCGTATTTACTAATAGTCAATTAACATTACTTATAATTTATAGTGATACGCAACGAGGAGCCGCTAATGGAGACGTATGAAGCAGAGCGGCTTGTTTCTGAGAACCTGATTCAACTGGAAGAAGATTTCAATCGACTTGGTGTCAGTCAAGAGAAGCCTGTACCCAAGCTACCAGTTGATGCAGAACCAGTAGATGACTCGCCGATCTACTTCAGGTATAGTATATTTTTTTTATATTATTAAGTCCTAACTTTCTCTTTTTTCATTAACAATGATTTTGATATCAAAGATAGGTGTATAAACAGTTCATTCGCTATTGTCTTGATAAAGGTTGTGAAAAATTAATATTTAGTTTGATAAAAGTTCCAACTACATATATTATTGTTAAGTTACCTCAATATTTAAGAATTACTTATATAAATGAAACTTAAAAATTTGTTAAAAGTTTTTAAAAATGGCCTCAAAATATTTTATTCACCTACATATATTTTTGTCGAGTTTTTTGGACTGGTTTCTGGACCATGCAACATTCATGTGCATTTGTTATTAGGTTCATAAAATTATATACATGCATTAATGTTTGCAGACGTGTAGTGTTCTCACCTGAAGTGCCAGTGCGTTTGGATTACGTGGGCAAGCGAGTAGACCTGTCAGCGGGACCGGTTGCCGGCCTTCTGTTGGGGCTCGGCCAACTCAACTGCTCGGAACTCACACTTAAAAGGCTTGACTACAGGTACATATTAAGTATTCATTAAGGAATTTAAAATTATATAAAAAAAGCAACTTCAGTCTTGACAAAATTAGTAAGGAACCAGCTCCTTTTCTATTAAAAAAAAAACTATCGTCTAATTAATTCATTAATTTAGAAGTTTGAAAGGGTAAGCATTGTTGCATCAAAAAGTGTTGAATTTTTGTCATATCGGCAATGAAGTTCTAATATCGCGTAAGTAAAACTTGGCACTTTACAGGAGAGCAAGTCTCAATAAAATATGTATTACTCCAAATTCCAGTTAAGGTTTTTCAGAATAACTTTTGTTCCCCGCGCATATTTTCTTATACAATGTAACCCATTCAATAACCCAGGTAGTAAAGTTGCGATTTACTCTAACAATAATTTAGAATGGAAGAAATGTGTATTAAGTACTAATTTCACACATAATAACAAAAAAACATTTAATAGTAAACAAAAATAATTTAAAATAAAAAAGAAAAAACACTAAAATGATGCCACTCAGCCATAAAGTTCATATAAAATATTTTATACTTTAGTAATTTTAATACATTCAAAATGTTGCTACAGCAATATTTGCTGAATGGAAATTGAATGGTAACCCTGACTGTGCTGTTGATGTACCCTGATGGGGTACCAGTGAAGCGTGATGTCAATTTGCATATCATAACAAGCTCATTAGGTATTATCCACGCGATTCCCCCTGCAGACTATAACTGGATCGCGATTACTTTGACCTGGCAGGGTATATCATCACGCTATACATCCTGTTACCGATAATCCCTATCAATGTATCCAGATTGGGACTGCTGGGCCTGGAGAAGTTGGTCCAATGGGCATTACATGAATGGTTGACGGATATCAAGGCGCACCAGCTGCCTGGCCTACTAAGCGGCATCGGACCCATGCACTCGCTGCTTCAACTACGTGAGTTTGTGTATTGTGTTATTTTAGAAATTAATAATACACATATATCTATTGTTATATTATCTATGCTAATAAAAAAGTAGTATATTTTATTTTTTTGACGTTAAATTATTGATTATAGAAAAAAAAATCTACGCTGTTGTATTGGTAATGAATGAAATAATTGGTTGATACATTCGTGTTTTCATTTTTACATGATAGCGTGTAAATGCGTTGTAATATGCAATTTTTTTTATTTATATAAAATTTACGATTAGAATTATTTCTCTTCACACTTAAATCATGGAAAAAACGAGGAAAACATAAAAGAAATGTTTGCCCACGGATAAATGTGAGTTGATTTTTAATGTATTTTTAATACTGTTGTGGCAGTCCACAGTATAACGAACGACCATTACTCCAAAGCCTTTGGCGAATCAGAACAATTACAATTCTGAATGTGATTCAGGACTCGTTCCTTTGTCTTTGAAACGACTGATAAATAGATATATATAATTTATGTGCATTACTTACAACACACAAATAACAACTGACATATACAGCAGAAAGAGATAAAAGAATGCATAACGAAAAAAAATATATAAAATAATTTAAAAAAATTCTTTCATGTGTATGCCATAATAATAATTAATATAAGCCTTTATTTAAAAAGTAACATAATAAACAATTCAATAAAATTAATATTTTATAAGTAAATGTTTTGTCACTCCTGTCTTGTCCGAAGTCCTCCAGAGTCTTCCATTCTGTTCTATATTTGGCTATCTTTGTCCAAAGTGTACCTGTTACTGCTTTTATGTCTATAACCCATCGTGCCAATGATCTTCCCTATGGCGTGTGCCATAGTAACACAAAATGGTAATGGACTGGTAGGGGAAAGATTTTTTTAATGTATGATAAAGGTATACACTGGTAAAGATTTGTGTAGACATGTGGTGGGTGTGTGTACAGTGACGGGCATCCGCGACCTGGTGTGGCTGCCGGTGGAGCAGTGGCGGCGCGACGGGCGGCTGGTGCACGGGCTGCGGCGCGGCGCCGCCTCCTTCACCGCGCGCACCGCCGTCGCCGCGCTCGACATCACCACGCGCCTGCTGCACCTCATACAGGTACACACCAGCACCTCGCACGCGCTGCTACGTGGTCAACTCTTCGAGAGATCGCAGTGAGGCCAATAAACATACCCATTCAGAAACATGAGGCCTATAAAATCAAAGGCAGCTAAACGCCATTAAATCGATTTCATTTTCACTCTGTACTCAAATATGTCTCCTAATAAAAAGTTCTATTATTTAAAATTCAAATTATTACTAATATTCTATTTTTTTTTTTAATCTAATATCTGCACTCATGAAACAATAGTTAGGAATTAGGTTATAATTGGAATCCGTTTACAATTTTTTTTTTTTTTGATGGGTGAAAATGGTATGGTAACCGCGCCCGCGCTAACGGAATACGCTGGCGGAGCACTAGTGAAGGGTGATAGATGAGAATAAAAACAGGCCAGTTAGCCCATCATGATGCATTCATCAGGAATTAACCATGATAGTTTCCAGGGAGAACCGCGAGGAGGTCGACCTGGTTGGGTATATTGCTAGCAATGGGATTCTCAGTCTCCATTACTAACAATCCCTTTCCCCCCAATCCGTTTACAATAGTTTACATTGACAAGTTACATTAATATGCATCTATCAGAACAATATGGAATTATGTCGCTAGTGTTGCAATTCGAGAGTGCGAAACGTCTCGATTTCAATATCGAACTATTGGAATTTATTTAAATAGTAACCCCACTGTTTCTGGTTGTACAGGCGACGGCGGAGACGGCTTTCGACATGTTGACACCAAGCCCGACGCTGCAACTGCAGGACGCGTACAACCGCCGCCAGCGGCGCCGCCGACGACATCAGGATCCTTCGCGGCACCCCGCCGACATACGGGAGGGCGTCGCCACCGCCTACCAGACTGTCAAGGAGGTTAATAAAAAATCTCTATCTATAACACTCATATTGTAGCGTTACTAAAAAAATTTAATACATGTGAAGTTTGTTATAAAAATAAACTCACATCAAAACATCAGAGGTAGATTTTATAAAAAAAATCGTTTGCGTAATTACCTCTGTCCCATTCGTGTTTCACCCATGAAGGAATTGTGTTTGCATGGCTGTGTTTCGGTTTGAAGGGTGGCAGTAAATTTACAGGGTACAAAGATATAACACCTTAGTCTTTAGGAATAACAACGAAAAGGGGCTATCATTGGCGAAACAGTATACTCTGTTATGTCCATAGTACTCTTCATGTCTACAGACGATGGGTACCATTTTTAAATAGGTGAACCATCAGCTTGTTTACCATTCTAAATTTCTAAGAATTCCAACGTTGCTTTATCTCTGTATACATTCGCAAACATCAATTCTGTAAGTATATACAACCAGCGGTGTGGATGCAGGGGTTCGCGGAGACGGCGGCGACGATGGCGCTGGCGGCGCGCAGCTCGAGCGGCGCGGGCGTGCTGCGCCACCTGCCGGGCTGCGCCGTGGCGCCGCTGGCGCTCGCGGCGGCCGGCGCGGCCGACGTGCTCGGCGGCGTGCGCGCGCACCTCGCGCCGCACCAACGCCGCGACCTCGCCGACAAGTGGCGCCCCCACGCACGCCACCCGCACCACGACCACCACGACCACCACGCGCCCGCCGCCGACCGCGGTATGTACCACTAGGCGGCGTGCACACACTCATCTCGCGCCACACAATACCCATTACTACACTTTAAGCAGCACAGTGTGCTAAGTCCATAATTTGGACGCATTATTGTACTTTTGATTCACACAAACGTGAGAACGAACCGATACAAGTCTTCCATTTTTATTATTATTATTTCAGCTGTTAACTGCCCCCTGCTGAACATAGGCCTTCCCCATAAGCGAAGTATTGCCAGTAATTGCCATACTTAGCGGATTGGCAACCGCAATTAAACTTTCTTTTTTTAAGAGGGACACTGCTACCCCTCTTCCTTTATTCACCTCTTACGACTTCCACGGGAAAGGAAGAGGTAGCCCATTCTATGCCGGGATCAAACGGCAAGTGTATGGAATACTTGCCGTCATCACTTTATTATGGATAAAGTTTTCCAATCTCATATTCTTTTAAATCTAATTAATAAACCCTTTTAAAATGAAAAAATAATTACCAAATTTAACAGTACGAAAACGTTAAAGCTATTTGTGTCAATCCATAGAAACTTGAGTTCCCTAATTGTTCAGTCTTCAATAACTGGTTATTTAATTATATTTCGTTACTGTGAACTTTAATACCTCACACTGTAACTAAAACTCACCTTTTTCGCTCATGTTGGGGAATGAGCTCCCTGCCGAAGTTTTTCCTAGAGACTACAGTATGGAGTTTCTCAAAAAGAGTATATTAAAGTTTCTTCAGGATCGGCAACGCACACGTGACACTCTTAGTGTTGCAGGCGTACATGAGCTACAGTAATGTTTACCATCGGACGGGCTGTACGCTTTGTCATCTTCGTGGTATAAAAAAAAATCACACCACATAATTCCTGAATTATGAATTTTCCTTATTGTTTCAGAAGATGGAACCGACTAAACTGGATGCTTCCATCGTTTATGTGATGATCTCTCGCTCATCTATTTACTATACTGGTGAAGGTTCTGAATATTCATTTATATTGTGGATAAAATACAATAGTTTTATATTCAAAATGCTTGAACCTTGTAATGTTAGCGTGAACAAAAATGAACCTTAATTCTTTTATAATAAACCTCATAGAGGAGGTATCATTTATCAGTGAGAAGTGTATGTAATCCACGTCGATAGTTACGAATTTAAAAAAAAAAATCCCCTTTTTGTTTACGTGTGATGTAAGGCACTCTTGGAAAGGGCAGCTAAATATCACATTGGATTTTATTGAAATTTTATTAAAAAAAAAAAGTTTAACGCCACTTGTAATAGTGGTTTTATGTGATGTGTAGTTTTATAGATGCTAAGTTACAAACAACATGTCTTTTTACGAGTTTATTTTTAATTGGAAATACATAAAAAAATTACGTCTAATATTAAAATAAAATATGTAACACTTTTATTTACATTATGTAATATGGAGGTGTTTTATGATCAACTACCGGTATAAACATGTGTGTTTGTAACTAATTTTAATAGTGATATAATGTTATAGTATAAAAAATATTTTACGATTAGTGTGTTGACTATAGTGTTTTTTTTTATTTTTTATTATTATTTGCTTTGAACGTTAGTTGTGCTCATGATAATAATAGACGAGATTCTGACCGACATTTTTCTATACCAGTCTCAGAAGTTAAAATGTCAATTTGATACAACAGCGAAATCTTGATTGCAAGAACTAATATGAACTAATTTTCTTATAGATTTATACCAAAATTATTTTAATTTTTGTTCATAATGTTTTATACATTAATTTCGCGAAATTATTAAATTGAAATATTAGATTAAGAGATAGATTGATACTATGACAACGCATTACCATATTCTGCGTACTTGCACACACAAATTACATACTATAAAATATGTATATGCAACAACGCTTTCCTATATATAATGGAAGTTTTATATTAACATTATACACCTCCTTACAAAATGTATGCCCCAATATTATTTACGTATTATATTTTTTACCTGCACTTCACCAAGAGGAGACCACTCGTTCCTTCTTGAAAAAATGTATTCTTAATAATTTTATTTAAACCATTTGAAGCTTGCGTGATTATAATTAACGGACGTCGTTTTATAAATTTTTGTTGCTCCATATATTGTCCATTTGTCAGCAAATGAATATATTATGCTTATTAATAAGGGGCTAAGTTATGCGCTCAACAGATCACAACTCACGTTCCAAGCAAGAGGTACTGAGAACGATTTTGGGGCGTCATTTCTCTAAACTTATTTCTAAAATTAAAATTTCATTTTAATAGTACAGTGAAATCCTTATTCTAAAGACCAATATGAACTAAATTTTTAATAGATTTCAGTAAAAATTATTATAAATTTAGTTTATGATGGCTCACAAAAGAGTAATTTTGCGAAATTATCAAATAAAAATATTAGAAGTTTAAAGAAATGACGCCTAAGAATCTGCCCTACTGTCATTGTATAATAAATCTATAAGTTTAAAAATTCTTTTGTTAAGAATGTAATTATTGCGATCTCCTGTAGAATTGGATTTTACAATCATAATTGAAGGAAGCAAGATTAGTAAGAATATATGGCTTTTGGCCTCGTTTCTCTTTGGCTAACTCATAAAGTATCTGACTTTGGTATATAGAGTTTGGGATCAATTTTTCTGAACTTATTTCTATAAATAATATTTCAATTAGATATTATAGTGAAGTATTTATCTTATGAACCAATATAAATTAAATAAATTCCAAATAAATCTAAATGAAAATTATTGTAAATTTGCCCCCTTATTCATAAAAGCTGAAACATTTTTTACACTGTTATGTCACTTTCTAATAACATTCAAATTGGGAATTTAGCATAAAAGAAAGAAACAAAACAGTTCAATAGCTAAAGTAGGATTCATAAGAGGTTTAACGTTTTTATGAATAAGGGGGTTAATTCATAATGTCCATAAAGCAGAAATATCGCCTATCAAATTAAAATATTAGATTAACAGGTATACTTAGAGAAATGGTGCTTTAGAATGGAACTCATTACTTTTTAAATATATAAGTCTACATATATAATTTTAATTTTAAGACATGTTAAAATGATATATTTAGACTAGACTATAGATCTAAACTAGACAATTTTAATATTTTTTTAATAATTTTCAATGGTAATTTGATGAATATGAATGAGTATACTTTATTTGCATTATACAATATAGGAAATGAGCAAGGCAATTTACAAACTCAACGATACAATTGTATAAGTACAGTAAGGAGGTCTTATTGCTGAGAGCAATCTAATTTGATATTGAAATTACTTTTTTTATCGATACATGTCATAGAGTTTGTGGAGATCTACCTAACTATATAGTATACTGTAACGAAAATAGTAATAAAAAGAAAAATCTAAAGGAGATCGTTTTCTTCTTTCAAATATTTCATTCTTATCAAGACAATTAATCTAACTGATAGATGAACAAAAAAATATAATTAAAGATGAACGTTCGAATTGTATTAAGTGATTACGTTAATCAATTCCTGCGTTCAATACTGATGACAGTAACGCCACGCAAGCTAAAATGCTTTTCAATACAAGACTGTGGTGCTTAATTTATATGGCAGTCTGGCATTTTAGTGCATTTAGTGGCTTATTAAGGCTGTAATTACAATGTAAATATTTTTAACTTTGGAACGACTTGGGTGCCATGACATGATTGTAAATTTATTAAAAATGTTTTTTTTTTCGTTTTTCTATTATACCAAATATTATATGATTTACTTGAAGGTAGTAAGAAAACTGTGGTAGTTATTATATTTTATTCCTATAATAACTCATAGATACAATGTAGGTTATTTCAATACTGTGACATACGTTCTTATTGCGTGATTTTATTCCCTTATTTTACTAGACTAGTAAGAAACTATTCCATTTTATTTTGTTTTTACTGAAACTGGAAATGATAAGAAAAATTACTCCTTTTTGATATTTGAAATCAATCAACATCTATTAATAAATCGTTAAAATACATGGTATATTTTATTCAACCTACAAACTTCTTCCCCTTATAGAAGTACATACTTAACATGATTAAGATATGAGTTTTGTTATTAGCCGTCACCAGAGACTTTACTTGAATTGAAATTATAAAAGTAATTTAGCCCCAGAAGGATAAGTATAGCAGCCCCTCTAGATGTATTAAACAAGGGCGGGGGATTGTTAATAATAGAGACGTTAATTTCCATTGGTAGCCAAATATTCTATTAGGTGAACCTCCATGTAATGTCCCCTAGAAATCAACTACAATAGGCTAACTGACCTGATTTCATCCTCATCTATGATCACTCAATGGTGCGCCGCCTGCGTATACTGATAGCGCAGGTGAGGCTACCATTCCATTATCATCCATTAAAATGTGTTAAACTGATCTATTGGTAAATAAGTTATTAATAGCGCAAGCGTTAAAGAGGAAGGAAGGTGCGTGGAAGAACAAGACGCCAAACGACGCTATCTCGTAAAGTAATATTTGGACTGATAAAAATATGTGCCGACTGTCTGGGACCGTCATCCATCTATGTACCGTTATACAAGATCGTTCTATATTGACTAAGTGCGATCAAGCAATATTGTATTAATATTATTTTCTGGTATACAAAATTTAATAAATACACAATAATCTTTGCCTACTTAATAAAGAACTTGGTGCGAATAAATGTCTATCGATATAGTAAAAAATATGTGATGAGTAGCTTTTTATCTGTCTCAAGATTCATTTTCACAGGCTTTGCGAATAATAGGAGTTAATTCCCAGTACAATTTTATTTGAACTATTTTATTCTGAAATTAATTCCAGATAGAATGGAGAAAAAGCTACTGTTGACCGTTTCCTAATAGCATAAAATCATAAAAATATTTTCATACAATAAATATTAACATACAGTTAGAGCGAAGTAAAATTATTGATTAGTCCTCATTGATAGAAGAAAACAAAAATTTTATTTATAACTGTATTTATTTACAACTACATTATTCTAAATAATTAGAATCTAATATACAATTACGCATCTGACTGCGTTTGTTCTTCGGGGTACTTATCTGTTAAGAAACTCTTAATTTCACCATATTCCACCTTCAGGTTCAATCGAATTTTCTCATGGTTCCTGTACCTTTCATACTTCTTCAGATAGATATCATAATGCGGCATAGTCTCATAGAAGCGTGGGAACTTCTTTTTCCTTAATATGACTTTGTCATTCATTACATATTGGATAAAATCTAACGTTTCATTTTGAGATATCTGTTCTTTGGTTCTGACCTCACTGGGACTGGCGACCACTTTAGGATAATGCTCATTTTCAGCTCTGTATTCTACCAGATGAAGCTTTTTCTCTTCAGCCAATTGTTGATGAGATCTCTGTAATAATTAAAATTATGAAATTTTATATACCATGAATATTTAGTACAATGTATATGAAAATTTTTCACATTAGTTTTATTAAATGGAGAGACTAAATTTATTTCATGAAATATGTAGAGATGTTTCTAAATTATATGGTCAGGTTTACTTATGTGAACTAATAATAGGCATAACTCAAATAATAGGTATTTGAGATTTATAAATATTTTTTACCTGTTGCAACAATCCGATGAAAAATGCTTTGACAATATGTTGCAAGTTAGTGGAACCTTCAACTTTAGCCCTCAAGTCCTTTATACCAATTGCCTGGCAGATTTCTCTAATAGCTCTATGACACTTCAAACCATAACCTTCATTTTTCATTTGTACAAAAATCTTTGTTCTTCCAAATCCAGTATAAAAGTCATGGAAAACTAAAACACACACATAAAAAGAGGTTTTATAATTTATTTATGTAAGATGACAGAGTCTAAACATGTTTTTCTTATTCCCAAGATGTAGTAAGAGACTACTAAAGAAATAAATACATAAGATTAAAAAAACTCTAACATCTTAGACCAGAATTCTCTTCTATAAAGAGAACTATGTCAGAGTCTAGCAATGGGACATGGAACAGTGTTGATAAGGTAAGGACAATATATATTGTCATGTAAAGAAAATATAATTACTTGTATGACCATTGTAGATTTCAAAATGCATCAATTTTTGTCCAGCTCTATTCTTTGCTTTTCTTAATGCTGCGGGTGCCTCCTTCGCCTTACCAAATCCAAATCCAGCAAGACCTTGCCCATTCCCTGTAACTACCTGAAATAGATTTTTAATGCATGTATAGAAATAAAATATACCAAACATTTTCAGATTTTGCACTAACATGTAACATATATTTATTATTAAATAGAAATATATTCTAAATCTATTCTATAAAACTAACAAAAATTTGCAACAGTTTTAAATATGGTTTATGAATTAGAGTCATACCATTGCCTGGTAATTTCGAGTACGGCCTAGACTCCCCTTCATGATCAGCAAGGATCTCAGTTGCAGAACTTTTGTATCAAAACCAGTAAATTCATCTGCAATACAAAACATATATATTAGAATAGTATTATATATTAGAATCAATATCAAGTTGATTGAGTTATATAAATTTATTGTTAACATTATTCCTTTATTGTGGAAACCTATGTTCTTTTTTTAATGTGTAAAGTGAATTTTACGAAGTATAGTTTTGTTGTTTACAACAATTGCTTTGGCTTCATTAAAAATACTTCCACATGAAGTTGAGACAATTATTAAAAAAGACAAACATGATAAAATCATAAAATTCCCATTATATATAGATATATACAAGCATACTTTCATCATTATCCAGCTAGTACTCTATACTAACCATTTATATTGTGCAGGACATAAAAATTAATAAACACTTACAAATTAATAAATACCTATAAATTAATGAATACCTATAAATTAATAAATACCTATAAATTAATGAATTACCTATAAATTAATAAATCCCTATAAATTAATGAATTACCCATAAATTAATAAATCCCTATAAATTAATGAATTACCCATAAATTAATGAATTACCCATAAATTAATGAATACCTATAAATTAATGAATTACCTATAAATTAATGAATACCTGTAAATTAAGGAATACCTATAAATTAAGGAATACTTATAAATTAAGGAATACCTATAAATTAAGGAATACCTATAAATTAAGGAATACTTATAAATTAATAAATACATAATAAAATTTCTTTCATTATGGGTATTCAACCATTTATTTCATCATTTGTTCACACATGTGTCCTTGTATCAATTCTATTCAACCGTAGTTTTTTACCTACTATTTTGTACTTTCAAAAATAGAAAAAGCAATGAAAAATACAACTTCTAGATGATGTATCAAGATAAAATGTACACCATATTTTAAATTAGACCTTTAGGAACATAACTAAGAAAACCACATCAAAATAAGTGCAATAGTTTTTGTATTATGTTGGAAGAAACATAGACAGTCAAAATTAACTAAATATTTTAGCCTTTATTGGCCTTATTAAGATACCTCATACAAATATCTCCCATGTACTGACATCTTCTAGTTACAATTTTATTATATTAGCAAGATTAGCCATTACCTGTCTACTTTATAAAGAAACTAACTTCAGAATATGAAATATAATACTTCTTATTTTAATAGTTTCTGTTAGATAAATGCATAAATAGACTGCCAACAAAAACATAGGTTATTAATGATGTTTTTATATGTGTGAATTAGATTACCTTCTCCCACTGGATCTGGCGGTCCAATACTGCGACCTGGCATTCGAGATCCAGACCATCCTCTTTCAATAGGACTAAGCTTAAGGCGTCTAAACTTTGTCATAGAATCTCTTAGCTTGATTAGCTTCTCCATCCTATATAATAAAATTGAATAATTACATTTATATATATAATTAACACTTGACAAAATACTACAATAAACCCATGGACTATCCCGGCACATTTAGCTTTATTATTGGGCCACTGAGTATTAGTACAGACAACTCAGACTGATTCAAAAAGCCAAAAAAAGCACAAGAATATTACCTTTCTGGATCATCAGGTAGTCTTTGCTGTTTTAGTAATTCTCTGCCTCTGATCACAGGCGCCGACAGGCCCGGCCATAACATATTAATTTTTCCAACACCAATCATTTGACCACGGTTCAGATCGCGTATTCTAATGCGTCCGGCACCTTTGCCACGACCTTTTTTCGCACCTGCATTACTTACTGAGGTCACAGATTTCCATAACTTATCAGCCGGTACTACAAATGGGAAATATAAATATTTAATATATTACCAGGCTACTAAGAATCACAAAATCAAGATTCAATTCGAACGCAGTAAAATAAACGAGTTAATTATTTAATCCCAATATTTTTCTTATCGTAAAATCTCTATATAGTATATATTTACTTACATTTATTAAAAAAATTAACACAAGCTACAGGCGAAACGCTGAAGAACTTTAGGTTATAGGGAACATGTTGAAACGAAGTTTGTTTGACTATCATAGGTAGTGGTTTACATATCATACTTCTAAAGGCTAGCAATTTTGAAGCCATTTTTAAATATGGATTGCTTTGAAATTCAGATTTACAAAACAAATATTATTTTATTTAATACATGTAATCTGCTACATTTTACAGTAGACAGAATAGAAATATATGTGAACTATATGATCTGGCAGTGACATTTATTGTCAACTTTTTGACATTAACAAGTATGACATTCATGAAGTTGTCGCAAGACAGATTAAGGATAATTACTGCATAATGCCTGCACCAACCCCATTTACGCAGCCATAACAAACCTTCTACCTATTTTCGCAGGGGGGAAGGGATTGTTAGTAACACGAACTACTAGTTCCATTACTAGCAATATACCCTGTCTGGTCGACCTCTACACTATCGTACTGATTTCTAGATGATTATTCATCACGTTGGGCTAACTGACCTGCTTTTTCATTCTCACCTATCATACCACACTGGTGGCCCGCCAGTGTATACCCTAACGGTACGCTGGCGAGGTTACCATTTCATTATCATCCATTAACTATTTTCACAATGTTGGAACAATAATTTTGACAGCGATTGTCAAGCCAATTGGTAATGTTGGCATTGACAATGACAGCTGATTTACGTGGCCTACTATCAATTTCTTGTTTGCATTTTATCAGATTTCTATTCCAAAAAATCTATTTCATTAATTTTACATGGTTCTAATTAACTAAAAATTTCATATTTTCAAAATATACGATGGGTCTTTGCAAGTGCCCAAAAAGGAGAGTGACTAATCAATTTTGTTTTGAACATGGTGTTAATGTTTGTGAATATTGTATGGTTACGAATCACCCAAAAGTAAGTCAATAGGAAAGTTAAAACCTAGTTTAAGTTAAATTTTAAAATAAATAAAAATATGTTTCATAATATTAAGTTTGTTCTTCTACTTTTAGTGTATCGTCCAATCTTATTTACAATGGTTACGAGATAGTGACTACAATCCAATTTGTGAAATCTGCACGAAGAATCTGAGTGAAGGAGAATGCATTCGCCTCACTTGTTATCGTATGTATTATGATTTATATATATAACGAATTTTTATCACTGTAATTTTTATTTCTTTTACTGTTCATTCATCCTACTGGATATCCACTATTTATTAAAAGCTTTTTTAAACTTCCACAGAATTAGTAAATAAATAGAAAGAGGTGCAGATTAAACTGTAATAAATAGTTACAGCATTAAGGTTAAAAACAAAACTTTAGGTTAATAATGTATATAATTTTTTTATGTATGTAATTTTTATACATATAAATTTTTATATATAAAAATAAAAAATAATATTTTAAAATGATATCTGAGTGTGCATTGCCATAATCCACTCTCACCAAAATTTGCAATAACTTTAAAAAATGTTTTATATTTTAATGATTTTTTAAACTAACTTTTCAGCACCAAAATATATCTGAAAATTGATAAGAAATCTTTTTTTTTAGATGTTTTCCATTGGGCATGTGCGGAATCACGGTATCGTGCACTACCACAAACAACAGCTCCAGCAGGATACCAGTGCCCTTCTTGTGCTACACCTGTGTTCCCTCCCTCCAACCTTGTATCACCTGTTGCTGATGTGTTAAGGGAAAAACTTGCTGGCGTCAATTGGGCTCGTGCTGGTCTTGGACTGCCACTGGTTTGTTTTAAATTTTATTATTCCCAAAGTAATTTAGCAAATATATTTTGTGAAAATAATTGCCATCCTTGTGTGACACTATATTCTACAATAACTATTTTCTATTAAACTCCATAGTATCTATTTGTGTATATTAAGAAAGTGCATTAAATTACCACTGCTATTTTTCACTTTACCTGTCCACTGTCAATTCCAAAATACATATGTCCTAAACTACCTGCATCCATTGACTGCCTATAATATATATGAGGCCACATCATTTATTATTGGTATTCACTTAACACTTTAATTCTGTGATATTTTCTCTTTCTTTCTACAATCAGTTTCAGAACTATGTACTATGTGCACTTTTTTCACACATGGTGAAAATTTTTTTCTTATTTTACATATTATTCTATTTATTATATTAATTTTTATTGAAGTCCTAACATAATAGTAATAATGTTAAATTCACTTTAAGTTATCTGAGGACCAAGACCTAAAAGGTGCAGCAGGCCGACGTAGCCAATCACCAGACCATGGTCAATATTATTCAAGTACAATGGACAGTCAAAGAGGCACTCCAGTAGGAGCCAGTGATGATGAGTCCTCAAGCCGAGCAGCTAATGGCACACCACATTCCATTATTCAAATGCCTGATGATCCAGTTAAAATCTATGATAATACATCTCTAAAGAGAACTGACAGTTTACAAGGTAGATATGATCTGCTTCTTTGGATTTTATTTGTCTATAAAAGAAATCTTGGAATCTTTTTATTTACAGACTTCACCTTTTTTTAATTAAAATAAAGACAACTAATCTTTTATAATACATAAAATTCTTTTTATCATAGCTATTTGTTCATTTTATGTACTGTTATGTTGATAAAAGTCATTATAGTATTGCCAAGTATAAGAAAACTAAATATGATTATGTGAAATAAAATGAATATTAAATGTGTTTGTAATTAATAATTAAATTTAAAAGTATTTTGATACTCAGGTGGTCAGGCCTCACGGAAACCTTTGAAATCACTAGACCATTCAAAACAAACAACCAACTTTGATCATGATGAAAACAAGTACAAACAAAAGTCTACATTTGCATGGATTAGCCGATGGTGGAAGTAAGTGATTATATTTACAAGTATATTCATTAAATTATGGAAAACATAAAATTTAACTAGAAATTCTTTATCTATGGTACATTTAAAGACATCATTAAGTGTATTAATAAGGTTTATACATTCTGACCATGTACTATCAACTTTATTCGTGCAATAGTACTAACATGTTATAAATAGTAATAAGCCAATATGAGTAATTATCTGTAGTATGTGTGTACCAAAGAAAATATTATCAGTTTGTTTACCATTTTGATCAGTATAAAATAAATCTAAAATACTCTTTGTAAATCATTAGTTCATTAACATTATTTTATTTCAAATTGCTCTAGAAATACACTTCCATCATCTCGTGTCCGAAGAGCGGGTGGCATATACAGGCGCTATTGGATTTTACTCTTTGCAGTAATAGCCATTGTAGTGATCCTGCTGCTACTGAGTCACAGAGATATCAGTGAAGAAAACCCCTTTGGATATATTCAAGATAATGATCGAATGATATTGCAGAAAAACTAGTGTATGTAATATTCTCAATATATGTGTATTTATAAAATCAAGCAATTTGTAAAGTGATAATATAAAGCTATTACATGTACCATAAATTAATATAATAATTTAAAATGTCTTGGAAATTTAAAATGAACATTTCCCTTGCATCATTTAATACATTATACAATATACATTAACAATCTCAAACAGGTTATTTGTGACATTAAAATATTAAAGCATATAAATGACTGCTGCATTTTCATATTATAGAATCTTTGTGCATGATTCAATATTTTTATCTAAAAACATCACAGAAAAAATATCATTATAAAAATTAGGATAATATTCACAAGCACGATGACAATCAGGCATCCAATTAATTTCTAGCAATTTTGGTTGTATAACAGTCTCAGCACCTTTTTTCTGCCAACTCAGCATTAAATCTGCTGCATACAAGGCTCTAGATTGGGGACTCTTAGCAATACCACAAGGAGGCTCCTTAGTAGTGGCTGCTATAAATAAATCTGAAAACATTTCAGTAATAGATTTTTCAACACCAGACCAGTTATAATTTGCATACTGCCTGGCCCATACCTCCTTAAATTCTGCACAAAGCATCCTATGCAATGGTGTTCCTTCTGTATAATTCATCACAGTGAAATGTTGTTCATAATCTTCTAGATTATTTAATGCAAAGGGTTTATTGGAAAATCTAAGGAAGAAGTTATTATAAATATAAACTTCAGTAGGATTGACAGACTTCAATAATATTACATATCGAATATCAAACTTCACCATACCAATATCTGGTCTATCAAAAAGTACAGGGTCCTCTATATATTTTTGAGCAATTTTAGGTCCACTTAGAGGCAAACGACACATAAATTGTAAATCATCTGTGATATAAGTATCTAAACCTCGAGCAAGATTATAAGGCTTACAGATCCAATGATTATCCAAACCGGCCCTTTTTCTTTGTGTATAATATGCTACAAATTTAGGAAGTTCAGTCTTTAAGTTGAATGTTGTTGGTAGCCAAGCAGGATGTGTTACAAGTAAATCACAAGAATTCACATTTGTGTTAGCACACCTTCTAGCCACAATTGCTAATAAGTCTTTTATAGTAATGACATATTCAAAAGGAAATTGATTTATGTACTTATTTGGAGATTTTACACTAAGATCTTTGAAAGCTTTATAATGCTCTGTATACCATATAATGTCAGCTTCATTTTCATTATGAACTATTTCAAAATCTGGTGAAGTTAAATGCTCATTTATAAATCTGTACTGAGAGAACACCTTTAGTTTATTGGAAATATTTGTTCTATTGATCAGCAATTCCAAATCAGGTAGATCTTCAGTTATGTGACCTTCTAAGAAATAATTTGAGTCAGGTTCTTGCTGAGTAAACTCTATATCAAAATGTTCATAATATTTCCAAGGTATTAACATTGCTTCCCTTTGGAGGGGATCAGGATAGTTTCCCTCAACATAATTTCTTGTGATTATATCACCTTCCTCCACATCTTCAATGGGAAAGAGTAATGTATATGTTAATTGTGTAGGCACATGTATAAAAGGCACAGCTCTAAAATTTGGGTTATCAGAATGAGTTATCCCTGAACCCAATTCATCTAATACATACCACACCGGCACTCTTTCCTCAGGAGAAAATTCAGTGCCTCCAACAGCATAAGTATGGGCATACCTCCAAAGTCTATGAGATATCTTCTCGATTTTTTCTTCAGTACTCTCACCAGTCACTTTCATTAGAAAGCACATCCTGTCTAAAAGACCTGGTATATTCTTGAGATTTCTTTTAATGCTGTTTGCTTTGAAAGTCCAAGCATGGTCTATTAAATATATATGATTCGGGTCTGAACGTTTAATATCCCGTATAGGCACAACACTCCATAAAGGGTCGTAAGGCATTATCTCAGAATCTTCATAATCTATTTCTAACAATTGGAAAGTCAAACCAGAATCAAAGATATGATCATTAATCTTTTTACACAAAGTTGGCCAAAAATGTTCAGGGACATTGGATAGCATTAATTGAGGTAAATGTACGCTTAAAAAATTATTATATGTGGATATTCCATCCATATTAACTAAACCTTTAATTTTTTATTATTAAATGTAACTTTTTCACGTTGCAAGTTAAAATGCAGAGGTTAGATTATTGTTTATATGTCAGTAAATGGAAGGAAGAAAAATCGATTACAACTAACTTGTACTACCTATCTAGCCTAAATTTATAATGTTGGTAATTGGCACCATAGAGAAGTGTTGGCGCAGTGCCACAAATTAATACAAAGCAATTAAATCTCTTTAGCTTCCTTTATCTTTCATAATAATTTCAATCTTTACCTATCACTAATATTAAAATTCTTATCTTTCCTTTTTAATATCCCGTCTCATTTCTTGTTTGTTAGCGGCATAATAATATTACCCATTAGCTCTTGCAAATATTAAAAAAGGATATATTTAATACACAGGTAATTTAATAAACATAACCAGCTCCACACTTGATTTTTATCTTTCGTCTTCATTTATTTTTGCGTTCAACAAATATCTGATGATTCTGTTAAAGAAAACATTTATTATAGTCAAAACTAAAGCGACTATTAGTGCTCCCTCTATAGAACGATTTAAGAACTAAATCTAGTATAGTAATATCCTGACTTACGATACCCCATTTTACGCAAATTTGGAGTTACGCGTTTACTCTTTTAAATCACCTGCGTTCACGACAATTTCTCAAGTTTTATGTACCCAGTGAACATTCGGTACTTTCTTTACTCTGATCCGATTACACAAACTCTATACGTATATATATGCAAAGTTGAACTCCGACTTACGCGGCTACGCTTGGTCCTACCTATCTCGTAAATTCAGGGGTATAACTATATTATAAAATTGCTACTATTTTTTGTCACTCGATCGCAAAGGACGCAAATTCTTGCTGAATGTATATGGTCCCAAATCGCTATATGTAAGGGAAACATATTGTTAGTAATATTGTCTAATGGCATCATAATTACCAATACAGGCTATATTAGTGATCCAATTAGAAGTAATAAACTTTCATCCCTCATTAGTACGAATCACTGGTGTCACGCCAGCATATACTGATGACGCAGGCAGAATTACCTCGGTGTATGTATGTAACCTATGGGGATTACCGATCCATTTGTATCTCAATAAAAAATCACTACATGTAACCTAAACAATCATGCTACATAATATCATTGTTTAGACGTATTAGCAATCGTTTTCAGTATTTACTCCAAATTCTTTTATATTTTGTTATTCCCTGGTAATATATTGTTTATTATATATTTATCTAATTTTTATATAACTCAGAATGGAAAACAAGCTGACCCCTACTGATTCAAGGTAGAAGCGGTTAATCCGATGGATTGTTGTGAATGCTGTCTATAAACATAAACTTCTCGATAGACGCCACCGAATATACTGTGACACTCTTGATGCCCTTCATAAACGACTTGTAGATATTCGATAGATTACTCTAGACCTATACAGATGATAATGATCTCTAAGATATACAATGTTTTATATACATATATCAAATTCAAATAAACTTGTTTACAAGTACCTTTAAATTCTCGTTTTTTTTTAAATCTATCTATATATACAAGGCATCCATACGAATTTCTTATATGTACCCAGAAGCCGCAAGAGGGAATTGTTAGTAATGTCAGATCCTCCTCAAGGCGGTCCCCTGGCACTTAACATGTTGCAGGGGAGGTGTTTTTGTGACAGCATCAAAACAACATCAAGGGACGCAGTCAGACTCGCGCTTACGACATGGCTGCTCATGACTAAAATCACAGATGGTCTCGAAACTAGTAGAGCATTTCATAGTCAATGTAATAAATGTAGCTGAGTTACCACTCTACTTAATTCATCAAACTATGGCAAGACCTACTAAGTTCTTGTAGTTTTATAACTATTCACGTTAAATAATAAAAAACACGATTGATTTTTCAAGTGAATGTAATCAATTGGGTACCAGCATGTAATGCTAACAACCTCTTCAGGGAACATTGATGTATCTTAAACCTATATACTTAATATTAATACATCACATATATTAATAACTATACATAAAGCAAAACAGTGTAGGATCTCTACAAAATAAAAATTTACTTGAAAAAAAAAGAAATCACGAGATTCGTTTGCGCGTTTTGTGCAAAAATCCCAGGCATGTTGACTAGGAGGAATATCGTACATACAATGTAAACATATATATATATAGGATAAACTATAGTAAAGTACGGCGAGGGGTATAGAGATAATGTAGTAATGTGGAAATTTACTACCATTACTAATTATATAGCCTATAGCAACAATTCCTAAATTAATTAATTTAACGGTTCCGTAAAAAAGTCTGCAGGGTTCCGCGAAATTATTTATACAGTGAAACAATTTCATTCTTCACATTAAAAATTAAAGGAAACTATAAAGTATAAAACTATAAATGTTTACAATATTTTTAATAAAAGCTTTTATTTTTATTTAAATTACAGTGTTTTTCATTTGTAGTCATTTGATATGGGTTTCCATAAAATAAAAGATATTTGGTGGGCGTTCCGTTATCTTAAAAATTTAAGAACCCCTGCCTTAAAGAATCGACCAATAAGCAGTCTACACTGAAAGTCATCATGGTTAATTCCTAGTAAATTCGCCACGATGGGCCAAATGATTCGACTTCATATGTATTTATCATCTCACTGGTTTCCCGCCAGTTTATATCAATAGCGCAGGCGGGTTTTTTCTATTTTCATCCCATTAAAGAATGGGTGTGAGCAATGCATCAGGACGCGGTGTACTAGTGGATTAAGTCTTTCTGATAAAAATTACTTCACGCGAATTGTAATAAGATTCAAACAAGAGAACGATTTGATAAATTTAAATGTATGAAGTAACAAGTTCTAAAATAAGCTCTGGTCTGTAAAGAAATTATAGGTTATATATTATCATACCTATTGAGTATTAATATTCTTAAATATGATAATGTATAGATATAGAGAATATATATTTCATAAACGTCGTCAAAAGCTTATTACATAAAAAAAGTAAGAATACTTACTATACTGAGTAACTTAATATTAAAACACTACCTAGAATTATCTGTTTTGATATTTTAAATGCAACTTAGGTTCAATTCTTACGGTTTTGCATGGTATTGCATGGCAATGCAATAATTACATGGCATGACTGCCAACCATGCCCGCATAAATATGAAATATTAACAATCACAAAAATTTACTTGTATAGTCATAAAATATTGACAAACTTATTGTTATAACTAATGTATGTACTAAATTCCTTCTGCTCGTGACGCCTGCGTTACCAAATGCGTATTTATAACCATATACATGCATATAAATTATGGTTATGCAATATATATTTAATGTAGAGATCCCACGTACAGTTCAGGATACGTCTAGAATTGTCCAGTCTCATAACAATCATTATAACAATAGTAGAAGAATACAGTTGTTCGGAGTCTCATAGCAGAACTAGAAAACTTCATAATAAAACACAATTTATAAATCTATCTATCATCAGTTCAGTTCGAGTCGGAGTCCATGTGGTTCCTGTAATTGCGCCGGGCCTTTTTCACTCGCTGTCTGAATTTCAGTGCTTGGTAGTCCGGGTCGTCAGAAACGTCGTCGGCGGGGCGCGAGATGCGTGAGCTGCTGCCCGCCGCCATGCCCACACCGCTGTCAGGGGTACACTCGGGCCCCGTCACCGGCCCCGCGGCCCCCTGCGTCGCCCCTGGAGTAGGCCACGCACTGCCCTCTGTACTACAACTGCTCTCTAACTCGCTCTCATTGGTCTCGTTCATTAATCTCGCCACTGTCCTATTGTAGCCGACTCCCGGCGACAACCGATCATCGACAGATGTTGTGGCGCGATCTACAAGCTCCTTTGGAGGAGGTGACTCACTCGAGTCTGAGCGGTGTAGACTTAACCTACCGTTTCGCCTGACTCTCCTCAGATTCATTCGCGGGCGGCTCTCGGGTGGCGGCGGTGGCGAAGAGTTGTTACTCTCCGATTCTGCTGGCTCAACGCGGAGCGAGTCACCTAACGAGTCCCGAGAACCGTTGATCGGCGTCGGGATTATACTAATCAGGTTTGTGGGTATACTTTGGTTGCCGTTTTGGTTCCGAGGCGATATAGGCCGACTGCCAACAGACTGGTCGTCGTCAGAATCGACCTCCGCTATTCGAAATAGGGCGGAAGAGCTTTGACCCCTATAACCTGTTCAATTGAAATTATGTATGTATATTATATGCAAATATAATAAATAAAATATACATCAAATATGTTTCGCCCTCCATCTTACCTGTACTTGTGCTAGGCAGAGATAAATTCTCATCAAAATTATCAAAATTGTTAAAATTATTGTTATCACTACTGTCTTGAGCTATGGCCACTCCTGTGAAAATAAAAAAAAAATATATTGTAGTATCTCAATTTAAAAACAAAAATTCAATTCGAAATTTAAATATTACTTATAAAACTCACCATTACTTCTTAAATTCATAACTTTCCTATAACTAGTGACTTTACTTTTTCGTTTAAATGCTCTGGTCAGGTTCATGCGTCTGCGTAAAGGTCTGATTAGCTGAAATTATTAATACATACATTTTTATGTAACTGCAATGTTGGATTTACGTGCTTGCAACGTGTGGTCACTATATTAGACTTAGCCTCTCAAAAATACAGTTGAGACTCCTTTAATAATTCAGACAACTGGTAAGTAATTTAGTAGTCGATAATTCTCATCACTAAAAGTATTTATCGATTGAAATTGAGTTTTACCAAAATTATTAACCACTCGTTTATTACTAGCGTGTACTAAGGATTTTTAAACAAGCAAGGGTTTGTCACCAATCTGGTTGTAGTATTGAATTTTGAGCAGAAATAATTATTCTGTGGTGAGCTATAGTATATTTTGCCAAGCAATCCTAGTTGCAAGTGTGTAAATCCATCATAACGGTATTAATGATCAAGTATATTATATATGTAAGTGTATAAGAATTCAATTATTTGTACTAATTAAATATCCATATATACAAATAATTATTGATATTCATAAAGTTAAACATGTCTTCTTTTTTTAGATTTTTGGGATTTTTTCACAATTCATATATTATTTTTGTAGGCATTGCAGATGCAATTATCCTGCACTCCATAATATGTACTTGTAACAGTATGAAATTTGTTCACACTGTTACAAAAACACTTATAGCATTCCACAAAAAAGCGTGCTTTCTTTTTATAGAAAAGTACAAGTGTTTTTCTAACCTCAATATGTATACAAAATTCCAACAAGTGTCGACCAATCATAACTGTTAACATTTAAAAACTTTTTCTCGCAATACTTTCGGAGTGACCAGGTGGTCTACCATGAAACGAAAATCCGAATTTTCGGGCTCAATTTCGTGTTTTTGTTCGCACCAAAATTGACTCAGTAAATAAACCTTAACATTTCGTTCATCATAAATCCTATCCTAATAGTCCAGAGGAATAATATTTTAACATTTTTAATAATTTTAAACGGCATTTTTGCTTCGAAACAAATTTCTGTTTCGTTCGTGCGCGTAATTTCGGAAAATATTTCATGGTAGGCACTCTGGTATAAATAGACATAGAGAAATGTAATAATGTTCACCCTCTCGGACTGCCTGTAGAGGCAGTGCGAGGGCTCGTCGGAGTCCGTGCGCTCGCTGGAGGGCGCGGAGTGCGCTGCGTGGGCGGCGTGGGCGGCGTGCGGCGCGTGGGCGGGGGCGGCGGCGTGCGCGGGGGCGGCGGGGCGCGCGAGGGCGGGCGCGGGCAGCGCGCGGGGCGCGGGCCGGCGCCGCGCCGCCGCGCGCTTGCCCTTGCCCGCGGCCGCGCCCACGCCGCCCGCGCACTTGCCGCCCGACTTGCCCAGCGAGCGCGGCTCCTTGCTCCGCCTGGACATTGCAATTTTCGATGAGCGCCTGAGGATAAATAATTGACAATATTAGCACAGTCCGGTTTATTGGTTACGTGAGGTCATGTAATAATAATAAAAAAAACCTCTAGATAGAAAATAGACTACTAATAGTTTAGCAATTCTAAAAATTCAAATAATCATACTAACTTTATAACAATAAAAAATGTTATTAATATAACAGATAGTTCACATTTGTAATTTTTTAATGTAAAATTTCTGGTTTATAATAAACGGGAATTAACGCGATCATTTAAATGAACTATAATAATTTATAAAGCCTAAAACGTGCAGCGATGTCTAAGTTAATATGTAAAATTTAATAAACAAACCTCAGTGATCCTCTTTTCTGTGAACGCAAATTTTTTGAAAAACGAGACGCTACTAATCTCGCCAATCTATTCGAACATCGCTGACTTCGACCCCCATTTTGATTAGCTGAAAAAAAAAAATTAATTAAAAGCTGCATTGATTGAATCCAAATTATTAATATAAGAATGCTCAGAAATTCAAATAGTCACAAATAACAGGTGATTATTGCTGCTGTAGTTTCACTGTATATAGAAATTCAACATTATTGGCCCATAGAAGAGTATTATGTCTTTAAGCAAATTTGAATTAACGACCCTTGGGATATTGAATTGCAATGTCAGAAAGTGAAAACAATTTGAGAATATATTGCAGAAATTATTTCAGATTTTAAGTAGCTTATTAAAATAACTGTATTATATGCAAAAATGGTTGTTGTCACATTGGCAATGTTTAATAATTCTGCTGTGTATGGAGGTTTGGCCCAAATATTGGCCCTTGAAGTACACCCACTCCGATTTTATAAAATGCATATCACACACAATGCACAATTTCATTGTGATCCAACCTGAGAAGATTTGTACCTATCTGAATTATAATAAACATACCTCGTTTGGGTGGTAACTGCATAAAGTCGACTACGATTTGATCACTATCGGACGAGTCCGCAGTATCGTTGTCGTGAAGAGAGCCACCAGAACTTGACCCATCAAGCGAGTCGGTCTCCTCTGCGAGACACTCCAGCTCGCGTTGCACCAGCGAGTCGAAAAACGCCATCATCCGTGGGTCCTCACTTGTCGACTGTTCCGCATAATTGTGCGATATGTGCTGTTGATTAACAACAAGAGGACTATAGCATGAGGTCCTTCAGTTGGTGTTGACCTTATGATAAGTCTCTAGTGTTACAAATACACACGACTTTATAATACTAACAGTTATGCTCATTGTTTACTATTAGAAGAATCTTGGTTGTCACCACTTTGTGAATAAAATAAAAACCTCCATTTGTTGATAAAGTCAAAATACTGGATAAAAAAACTGTTAAAAGTTTTTTTTTTTCTGATTAATTTTATCTTCCTATGATTTGAAAGAATATTTTTAAAAAAAATAGATTTATTCTAACTGTACTGGTTGCCTGGAAAAGATCGCTTTTAGCGATATGGTCACACATTGTTTTTTTATTGTGATTATTTCTTGTAATTGTTTGTATCTATAATAAGTTGACTATTGAAATCTTTTAGAGGAAACAATAAAGAGTATATATCTGTTCTAAAATTTTTCTATTAGCAACAAATTAACAATTGATATTTAATTTATTAATATGTGATAATTATTAACAGATAAGTAAATTATAATAAATAGATTTTTATTTATATAACACAGAGCAAACAAGCATGCAACCCACCTTATGTCTATGAATACCTGCAAATTGCTTTTAAGAAGTAATATGATCTTTTCTTGAAGACTATTATGTCATATTTTTTTCAGAAATACTACTGTAGATAAAACACTATAGTATCTAATATACTCACTTGCCCACTATGATGCACGAGCGACACGTAATCTTCGTGACTATATATTTCCCGAGGATTATCAGAACCCTGCGCTTCTTCCAGGAGATCACCACGCATTTGTGGGTACTCCAATGCAGACCACACCTATAACAATAAAAAAGAATTTATCACAAAAATACTGACTGTAAATAAAATATAATACAATTTCTCAAGTCAAATAGTTTTGGATTTATGGTGTTAGGTATTGGCATTTAATCGTAAAAAAATATTATTCGACGTTTGTTTTAGACACAAAGAATATAAATTTAAAGTTACGGCAAATACATAAGGATCATTTAAAATTGCCAAACAGATTTTAGTAAAACTTCTACCCTTACATATGGTCTACACTTATTTTAAGTATTACCTCTATTATTGAACTAAAGAATTCATAAAAACAGATAAGAGCTAGTGATCTATATTTAATTAAACAAACCTTTATAATTTTCTCAACACCAGAAGATGCTATGAGGCAATAATGTGGATTGTATCGCACTTGATTCACAATAGACCTGTGTCCGTACAGAACTATATGCGGCTCAACATCTGAAACACATATTACAATATAGTAATATGGAGCCAGTGTGTGTGTGCGTGAGACGAGTATTGGATCAAACAAGAATAAATAATTTGACACTGTTCATGCGAGCACAGCTAACTTGTACTTAAACAAATGTATCATTACATTATTTAGTTGTGTTACTTTAATTGCTATGTTGTATAATGCTAATAAAATATACTCAATCATTCATTCAAAGCTCCAGCATATTTGAGATATAAAACAAAATACAATAAAGATCTGAATACCTACCATAACTACCTCCGCCAGTGTCACCGCCACCATCTGGTATCTTCCACATATAAAGGTTAAAGTCATCGGAGCCCGACATCACGAACTGGTCTCCCTCGCCGGCGAAGCAGCAGCTTTTCATTGTGCAAGAGTTATAATAATCCTGGTGGTAAAACTCTGCCACTGGTTCCGGGGAGTGCACCGCGTACAGAGCTGGGGCAAGACGACGTCGCAATGCTAGTATGTGCGTCCCAGCCGAGTTAAAACGGACGCTCATGCTGTTCTGACAGGTTCCGTTGTTCCCGACGTAGCGTAGTACGGGACTATTGGATTAGATAAACAAAAACTTTATTATTAAAAATATTTATATTAAATTTTATCTAAAACTTTTGTTATTTTTGAAAACACTAAAAAACAATTATTGATAATGTTTTTAAGAATATTATTAGAATAAGTATTACTGATTTGTAGGTACATAATTGTCTGGAATGCTCAGTTTTTAATATATATAATATATAACTATAATATATAGGTATATACTGTAACCAATTTATCTTATGTTTATAAGTGTATTCAAATATGTAATTGTTGTATTTATTTAACATGTCACAGTGGTAGTTTATAATATAGTATAATATGGTTGGTAATAACTGAAATACGTAATCAAGACTTACTGTTTTGGGGAACGTAAATCCCAGAGGGCGACGCCATCACGTGCATTAGCCGAAACCAGCACACCCACCTGATGGGGGTGGAACATTACACCATGGAAAGCCTTCCTGCTCCGAGAGATGACAAGGGACTCTGCATGAAAAGTACTGTTTGTAAACCTCATAAAAAATATATTTTATTATTATTTCACTATATTTACAGTATAATCCCCATTCAATGACATATATACATAATACTTTTTTTTTTGTACTGGAAACATTATATTTTACAACTTTTATCTTATGATTTGAAATCCAATGAAAATAGTAAATTATAGAATAAATTATTATTCTTTACTAATGCCGATACCTTGTAGTACCTCAATGACTTTACTAAGCTTCTTTTTATCCCAACTAGTAAATATACCGGTCAAGCAAACATAAATCATTATTACATTATTCTAGATTTGTTCTCAGTACTAGAAAATATTCTTACCATGTACAGACTGTCTAGTATCAAATAATAGGAGGCGACCATCATTGCCAGCAGTTGTGACCACACGTTCATTGTAAGGGTCAATGCTGAGGCTGCATACAGCCCTTTGATGCTGGAGCACTTCAAGTGGACATTTACTCTCCAAGTCATGAACTATTACCTGCATTTTATAGTTTGCCATTTATCTATACATACAAATAATAACAAGGGTTTTGAATTGTGTATTTCTATTTCATATAAGTAATATGCTGGTTCAATGGAAGCCATGAAATCGGTTAAAAATATGACTTTCTTTTGAACTCCAGTCCTATGCAACTATTTATTAGAATCAATTATTTCGGATCATTAACATATAAAATGCTAGATTATACCAACTGCCAAATCCTTGAACTAAGACATAAGAAATTTGAAAAAAAAAAACCTTTCATTGACTATCAAACTTCTTGCTTGAATATTTTTAGATGACATAAATAATACTACAAATTTATTACTTACAATATCATCATTTCCACCAGAATATATCTTCTGGCTGTCACTTGTAATTCCGAGGCAAAAAATATTAGACTGGTGCACAGCCTTCATAGGCTCTGGTTTACCCCGATTCAAGATTGCCTGACCAAATTGCCAGAGCATAACCCTCCGGTCATCTCCACCTTGTAATAATAAAAATACTATTATTTAAATATATTAAATAGATAACATTAAATAAATTGGAGAAAAGAATTATAGCATAGCATGAATAGACTTGAAAACAACAAAGATATATGAAATTAGAGGAAGTGTTTCTATAAAGTTTAAAACAGTGTAATGTTTAGTTTAGTTTAGTTTCATTATATATGAATTTAAATTGCAAGGAATATTATCTTGTCTTATTTAAACAAGAAATTAAGATATGGGGATTTTTTCAGTATTAAAGAATTTGTTCCAAAAAAACAGACTAATTATGATAAAGTTAGTATACACCAAATACAACTTTAAACACAGGTTACAAAAATACATACCATCATAATTTAAGTATGTGAAAAGACGTAACCACACACCTTCTTGAATTTGCTAGTAAAATTTTACATCTTGAGTAGCTTATGAACAATAGGAGGAGCTTCTCAATTTGATTGTATTTTTTGTTTGTTTCACCATTTAGATGGAGTTCCAAGATAGATTTGTTCATAAACCAATTTGGAATTTTTATTTTATTTTAAAGGATATATTTTCCGATTAGTCTTATATAAATTTTATAAAACTTAATTCTATAGTTTGATTTTTAAATCAACTATGTTGCTATATTAATTTTTTTCTTTTTGTAAAAACTATATTTTACTTGGCAATCTTGACAAAACTTATTAATAACTTATTTAGCAATCTTGACATGACTTGGGCATTAAATGCACTTAGTGCTCACACCAAGTTTTATCATCATATAGAGACATTTAAAATAAATGTCACAACAACTATCAATTTTAACTAAAACACACATTTTGCAACAGGTATTTTAAAAGAAATGATAGAGCTTGGGAGGGGCAAGGGGGGTGCCATTGACATAACAGCCCTCTAAACTTAATATTTCTTGCTGTGTGTAAAGTCTACTTATATCCACAACAAAATCAAGTTGTAATAATATTTTTTAATGTCTTAAAACACCAACAAGGAGTTTATAATTTAATAAGAAAAGGTGCAGGAAAACAAGGAGTGTGTTGTAAAGACACAAAATATTGATTTTTTTAGATTATTATTTATTTAGAGACAATCCTAAAAAAATATTTGTTTCTTTCGATTTTTATAATAAATTCATTTAATTTTAACAGATGAGAAATATTTACTGTAATTATCACTTCCTAACTTTTTGAATTCATAATCTGGTGCCTATTATAAACAATTCTAACTTTAACAGGTATTTTTAATAGATATGTATTAACTGAGCATTAGAGGAAAAATCTGTTTACTGCCTACTATAGCGTAATAATTTTATTTGTTATCGTTCTATGAAATTGGTAAATACAAGTAAATAAAATAAAAATTGTAAATACTTTACTTAAACATACTTAATTTTTTTTTTACAAATATATTTTTAATAGGTAAATGCAACAAAATAATTGTATGAATTGAATACGAAATTACCTGATACCAACAATTCGCCATTGCTGGAAAATTCAATAGCATTTACACATCCAAAATGACACACCAAATCTCGACGAAATAGGTTCTTAGCAGCATTAAGCCGGTTTTTAAATAAATGAGACTTAAAGTCCGGTAAAATTCCATATTCCCTTTTTGTAAGGTATGGTAATGGATTTGCAATATTCGCCATGATTACCTATATGAAATTAACCACCATTTTCTGACACGAATGAAATGAAACAAGAAACAAATCGTAGTCGCTCACTGTCTTTCGATCAGCTGTAGGTAATTTTATTTTTAAAAACATTTAATGACACATGTCATTGATGTCAAGATTTTAAAGTATCCCGTAAACGGGCACATTGGTGACTATGTACATGCAGTTTCTCTACACTTATTTTTTAACCTAATATTTTAATTTGATAATTTACCTTAAATTATTGATTTACTATATTAATTTGATGAAAATGTAATATTTTTATATACTTTATAATTTAGTATTAAAATCTATTATAAAATTGTTTATATTAGTTTTTAAAATAAAGATTTAGCTGTAATATTATACTGAAATATTATTTTAGAATCTCATAATCAAAGATTTCGGAATTGAATAGATTGGACGCATAATCCATACAGGGTATTACTATATTGATGAAATTGCCAACGAGTAAGAGAGAGGTAGACATATAAAAACCCTAGCTTAGAATTATTGCCTATGTCTATGTTTAATGTTTTACATATCATAACAAATTACTTTCCTATAATAATAAAACTTCAAAGATAAAGAAAACAGAGTTGTTTCACCTTTGTCTTACTTCTTTGCAATACTACTAGTTACTACTAACTAGTCTTTGTAACAATTGATGCCATAGATTAAGCATAGTACTATGTATATAAATTCACATTCATTTATGATATAAGTGAAGAATATTTTTTAATCTATGAGCATAGAATTGGTTTTGTTTTGACATTTGTTTTTTTTTTAATTTGTTTTCGTTTATTAAATTTTCTAAGTTACACACGTTTTCTTCATGTTTAAATTGTTGCCTAGTTATTGCTTCAGACGATAGAATAAGTTTTGAATGTATTGTAATATTATTATAATTCGAAGGACCTAATTAAGAAATAAAATAATTATGGTAATAGCTGAAGACATGAGCAAACCAATATTAAAAGTATCAGGTAGGTTATTTTATTAAATGTGTATTCGGAAATTTTAATATTTTGTAAAGGATTTATAAAAATGGGACTAACTCTTTACGCTAAAAATAATCTTTAGTCGTATTCGAAGTTGCGGATGTATTTAAATGAATATTAAACTATTACAGTTTCTGATTCTTCAAGTGCTGAGGAGGAAGATATAGAAACAGATGTAGAAAGTAGTGACGAAAATTTACAAGATGGGACGTTAATAACAAATGAGGGTTGGGCAGACTCGGTTGCAAAGATTCTTGGTTCTACAAAACCGAAAAATAAAAAAACATTAGTATTGTCAAGAGCAAAAAAACATTCACAGTTGATAAAAAGTACAAATGAGGAGAAACCAGCTTTTGAAATCATTGGAGACAGTAAAGAGACAGAAAAAGAAGTCAAGAAGGATTTGTTACCATCAGAGCCACCTCAAAAAAAGCCCGTTAGTATAGAATGCTATTGAAGTTATTGAACTATTAAGTTTATATTAAACTGATTTTAATACAAATGGTAGAACAAGTTTGTTTAAATCGAAGCATTTGGTTTTTCATTGTTTTTGCCTACCTTAATGGCAAACAGGTGTGACAGATATGTATGTATTATTTTAATGTGTCTAAAATAAAATGTTTTTTACAGAAACATGAAAAACCATCAATAAGAGTGAAACCAAACATACTAGAAAAAGATAGGGAGAGATTACTTTCAAAAATTGCTACAAAGGGTGTGGTGCAATTATTTAATGCTGTAAGAAATCAACAGAAGTCATTAGATAAACAATTAAATAGAAGTGACCTACCAGAAGCAAAAAAAGAAAAAATTATAAAAAAGTTTGACAAAAGAGCATTCCTCGATACTCTTATGGGTCAGACTAAGTCAATAGTAGTAGATGAGGTGACTAAAAACCCTCTAAAAGATGAAGTTAAAGAAGAGGATAATGTACCTAAGTGGAATGCCTTAAGGTAATTACCTATATGTATATTTTAAAGAATAAATCTGTTAAAAATATTTAAAAGCAAGTTTGTATAACATTTTATATATTATATAAGATTAAAATAATAATTTTTAACACTATTTCAGGGATGATTTTATGATGGGTGCAAAAATGAAAGATTGGGACAAAGAAGCAGTAGAGGAATAAAACACAAAAATGTTTGTTATTTACCATTTTAATAAATAAGTATACAATTATTAATGTTTTATCTTATTTAAAATAATAACAACATATCACATTTAATAAAAAAATATTGATACCTAATTACAAATTTGTCTTACATAATTATATTAAAGCATAAAAAATATTACACATCTTTTTAATTAGCAATATAAATAAAATAAATAATATAGTTATTGCATACAGTCATTGTATTTTTGTCTTAACAAAAATGCAATGAGCGTAGAAGAGCATATAGAATACAATATCTTTAAGTAATAATACCAACAGTTATAACAATGGGTTACTTTATATACATTGTGTAGGCATCATTCCCTACGGAATGTTGCTGTATTTGCTTTGGCAAGGTGGAATATATTTTGACAGGAAGATTCCACACCATAGTTTCAATAGGTACATTCAGAGGTGCATTCCAATCTTTGTCTTCAGGATTTGCTAATAATTTATCATTGGTTGTTACAAACTCGAAATGTAGACGCCATCTTAGTGAAACTGAAATTAATACATTTTATAACTTTTAAATAAACAACTGTCTAACTTAATAATCATATTTAAAAATTAATAAATTTTATATCTTTACATTTCCTTTTATAACATAGGGGGCAAACAAGCACCTGACGTCATTATCACCACCCATAGGTACCCCCACAACATCAGAGAAATTGCAGATATATAATTAATTATTCATAAAAATTAACACTTTAGAATTATAAAGACTATAAAAATAAAGAAAATATCAGATTTTTTTTTTTTACTATAAAATAGGTCTTGGATATTTCTATGAGAAATAGAAGAAAAGTTTGGTAGAATTACAGCTCCTGTTTTCTTCTAGCTAACAATAAACAGATTTTATGAATATTCTATTTATAATAAGGTTCTAGTCAGGAACCTAGTTTTTTAAGTAAATGAAAAAGCTGACATATATATGTACAACAGTGATGGATGATAGAGATAAGGATGAAGTCAAGTCAGCCAGACCAGAAATTTTTATTACTACCAATTAATATAATATAGAGTTGCTGATAATATTTACCTTCATCTGTCTCAAATGCAGGAGTTATGTGTAATGGTATAGGTAGTATTAGTTGGGAATGTGTTAGCCCTAAAGTGACTTCATGGGATCTGGCAACAGTCATAGATCTGCTACTGTTCTCCTTATTCACATTCTTAGATGGTGATTTGGATGTCACTACTTCTTCTGGTTGCAATGATACTGAAACCTTAAATAACTTGTTAGTTGGTAACAAAAACTAAGCATTTGTTTAGCAGGTGTCTGTATTACTGTTTTCTATTGATTTTTGGATAGAAAAATCTAAAAATTAATTCATTCATTTAGAAATCTAAGTATAATGATTAGAGTGATATCAACAAACCTATAATTATGCTTGAAATGTTATATGACTTAATTATAGATTTAATATAGACACCACCAATTTACCAATATAAAGTCCTTAATTTATCATTGTAAATAAATTTCTTTAAACCCTTTTTTATTTATATATATTTTATGATATATATATATATATATATATATATATATATATATATATATATATATATATATATATATATCATTTATTTAATCTACACTTTAGTCATAATCATCACACTTATAATTAAGTCATTGTTTATCAAAACATTAAATATTTCTGCATTTAAATTTCATTGTAGAGAAGATTTATCAACTTGTTTATTACCTGCATGCAAGTGACTGTACCAACAGAAAAGTCAAATGTGCCAACAATATCTTCTCCTAATTTATAAGCTGATTTAAACAAACAAAATCTCCCCACTTTACCTCTGGTATTTGTTATCATATATGAATTTGGACTACGCCTTGCAGTAAGATTCTGTAATCAAAGTAAAAAGTTGATATTAAGAAATAATAAAGAAATAATTTCATTACTCATTAAGATAAAATAGAAATTTAGATAATTACTATTTAAGATTTTCAGTTCCAGATTATTAACATCCCTAGTGTTGTAGGCATCCATAGACTATAGTGACCATTTACCATCAGACAGGATGTATGCTTGTTTGCCACCTTCATGGTATAAAAAATAGAATTAAAATCTTGAATTTATCAATTATGCAATGAAAATAATACAATGAAAAGATCTTTAACTAATAGTTGCTGATTTTTTTTAATATTAGTAAGCCTAGCCTGCAGTAAGCAAAATTATAACTATTTTTTTACCTGTAATACTTGTAATGCCATAGATAAAGTAGTTTCAACTTTTCTCTCCTCTGAAAATGGATTAGTGGGCTGAAGTTCCTCTGTTGTTTCATTGCCACACAGTGCAGCAAGGTCTTGCATGTTCATTATTGGACTAATTGGCAAGACTCTAAATGGTATCCTGACCATTTTGATATGAGACCCTACTTTTTGTGTAGCTATTGTTATTTTGTAGGAGTATTTAACTGATGTTCCTCTATATGATGGTGGTGCTTCAATTGGTATCGATTCTCTATACCAAACTAAAAAAATAATTAATATTAAGTTAGAGTATAAAACTACTACAACACATTTAAATAGATAAATAACAGGTACATTTTTGGCACTTTTTCTTATAGTAATAAATTTGGTATGAAGATAAATATTTTAAAATATTTAATACAATAAATATTAAAAGGTTACATCAAGCAAAATTCATTATAATATGCCTAAAACTGAATAATTTTCTCCTAGGAGCATAGTCTAAATTAGTTAACAATGTATGAACTAAGTGCATATCTTCATTTTTATCATAATATCAGCTGTTAACTAGCCACTGCTGAACATAGGTCTATTGCATAAGGGGAAAATTGCCAGTAGTTGCCACGTTTGGCAGGTGGGTTAGCAACTGCAGTTAGTTTATTGCTAAGTATATATGCAAAAACAAAATTTAAATAATCAATTGAACTTACATGTTTTACTTTCACCTAAAGGTATAGTTAAATCACAAAATAATATCTTGGGCTTTGTGTGGAATACAACATCTCCAATGTCACATGATGTCACTTCTAAAGCTGTTGTTTTGCCTACAGTCGGAGTTTTATCACCTGTGTTTCCTGATGTGGAGTAGAAACAATGTATTTGTGCTGATACCCAGGCAAGACTTTCTAGAATATCACTGCAAGAAAATTATAGAAGCATATGAAATATATAAATTCATAGATAGATGAATTTACACAAGAACAGCATCAGTAGTGGTATAAGTTACCTATGACTTTGAGAATTTCTGTGTTCAGGCTGTGTTGTATGGCAAAATGTTATACAGCATTCCAGTGCCTCGCCAGCTAGGTAAACTGTACCTGTGGTTAACTTTGCAGAGAGTTCAATCATCATAAATTCAGATCAGAGTACAGGCAGAGAAAAATTTATGTTGTACTAGAAGATAATTGTTAATCAGTACAACTCACTTAGTTGTTGTAGTTGCACAAAGTCGTATGTTTATTAAGTAATTATAATTTCAACCATTTTAATAATAATAAAATTTTGTTCGTATTTTGATTTAAAAAATATTAAGATTAAAATCAATTACAATGTTTTTTTTTTTTTTTTTTAGTACGTTTGTTCCGTTTGGAACAGGCTAAGGTCGGAGACCATGCTGCCTAGTCTTCAAAAAGATAATTTGTCTGGAATTCAGCCTTTCATTTAGTGTCAGAAACGTGTCATTTTGGTTTGTGACGTTTTATTTACAGAGTACTTTTATTTACGCGCCTTGGTTATATACTCTTTGTTTGCGCTTATCGCTTATACGATTCAATTAACAGTAATAAGTAATTTAATTGTTATTATTGTACTTTATCCGTATATACACATAATACTTTTACACTTATTATTATAAATATTAGGTATTTAATATGATAATTTCGAGAAATTATTATTTTATGAACCTAAACTATAATTATAATAATTTCGATTTAAATATACCCGAAATTTAGTTCACATTGGTTCTTAGAATACAGATTTCGTTGTGATATCAAATTGAAATTTTAAGTTTAGAGAAATGATGCCTCTCAGTAGACCATATTGTATATGTAGAATGAGATGGATATAAAGGGTTATTGTTGAGTGATTCTTTATTACCGAAAATTGCACGATATTTGTTGTCAATTTTTATTAGATATTATTGACATTTTAGAATCGTTCACAGATTATTTTAACAATTTTTACTATTATAAATATTATTAAGTATTCGATTTTCTCATTTATTAATCTATGGTGTATTAGACAGTTTATGGAGATTGTAGCATACTAAAGAGTCACAGTCTTTAGACATAATTTCTCTAATCTGTGGTTACAGTCACAGGTGTTTGACCAAAGATAATCTGTTTAACGAATAATAGTGGATTTGAATCGAAATTCATAAATACTTTATTTTAAAGAAAATTATCAAAATGCTAATATCAGATGGGATAAATCACGGCAAATTACAATCGATAATAGTTGGTGAATTAAAAAAAGCGGGATTGAAGCATCGTTTAAAAAAGATTATTCTTAAAAACGTTAAAGTAAGTATTTCCGCCGATATTTACTTTGTGTTCGTTTTGTGAATCAATAAATAAATTTTAATTTAATATAGGATCACAAAACGTTATTCGGCGCACCGCTAGTAAAAGTACCATCATGCAGTGTGATTTGTTGTGGAAGTACACTGAGTGTTCCGATTGTAGTGACAGAGATGTCTTCAGTGTTGAGGGCAAATGCCCATGTTGAGGGTTTGTTTCGAAAGGCGGGATCTCAGAACCGCCAGAAAGATATAAAGGTTAGTGACCTATAATTACAGATTTTTAATATTTTCTTTTTACATTTTATCTGTACCCTAAAAAATTCAACCACAGCTCCTAAGGGTTCATTACGAAATAACTGAACATGGAGTCTATGTTTGTGTTTAACTCTAAAAGTATGAAGGATCTAAACAATATATATGACATGCCATTTTTATGATAAGGCAGAAGCATTAGTTGATAGTGGTAGGTATAAGCCTCTGCTAAGTAGGATTTTAATTTGCAAGATGAAATGTGAGGGTGTAGAGTACTATATTCATCATAATGGCAACAGTTAAGACTTTTTCATAAAAGATTACATTTCATTTATTTTTTTAAGTAATCAATTGTTTTTCTTTTAGCGATTATTAGATGCAGGTGGTTGCGTCTCAGAAGGTCATCATCCTATAGATGTTGCCAGTGTGCTTAAACTTTATTTGCGGGGATTACCAGAGCCCCTCATAAGTGCTGAGGTTCAAGACTTACTTCTCCGGTGTCGCCTATCAGCTAGTGAAGATGGACTAAAACCTCTATTGCATACATTATTACTTCTGCCAGTGCTTCATGTTCATCTTTTACATTATATTATGGAGGTATGTTTGTATAGATTTTAAAAAATTAATAATGTTGTAATAAATGTAATGTTGCTAGGTGCCCTCCAAAAAACTATAAATTGGCTGCTCATAACAGGCATATTTTTTTAGTGTAACGAGAGTTAGCATTTAAGAGACATCAGAGTAAGTCTTTTATATATTGATTAGCACTACAATGTTTAATAATTTTTGGCATAGGAAAAAACTATAATATTAATGTTTCTAAATGATGTATGTCAGTGAAGTTTGATTGTATAGAGGTCAAGTTGACAGGGCATATTGCTGGCAATGGAACTTCTAGACCCCATTATTAATAATCTTCTGCACCATAGAATCATAGTGTCTCCTTAAAGCTTATTCTAGTTTTAACTAACCTACAATCTGTTATCAAAATATAGAGTTTGTATTCCTTAGGTTTATAAGTAAGTTCAAAAGAAAATGTCAACTAGAGTAATATAGTTATTAAAAATAAGTTTTCTATTATTTTAGTTACTAAATTTTATTGCTTCAAATCACAAAGAGAATCTAATGGATTCTTCAAACCTTGCCATTGTGATGGCCCCCAGTATTATGCCACTGCCAGCTGCTGCATCTGCACAACGATTGGAGCATCATGTTGCACTTGTTAAGGTATGTATTATTGTATTCTTTAAAGATAGTCTCTGGAATTATTGTTGTTATAAATGTTGCATTAGATTCTGAGTGTGGTTTAAATCTATGAATTTAAAATTATATTATTTATTTTATTTTAAATATCTCTATATACAGACATTGTTATAATTGTAATTATTTAGTCAATTATTATTCATTAATTCAATTAATTGTCAACATAAACAAAATTTAAAGTAGTTTTAACTAAAATTTCTGGTAAATTTAATTTATAGAAGCCTCACAACAAATATTGAGCTGTATTAGGCTAGTGCAGTAATCAGTCTAGTGTATGAATCTTAACAGTAAACATTTATCCTTATATAATTTTTATTTATGTAATATTTTTATTATTTTTACTTAAAAGAAATAATTAGAATTTAGCTTTAGTTAAGTTATATTTAGAAAGAGAACTTTACTAAATTAACTTGGGACAGGTTTCTTGGTTATTCCCCACAGGATCTGTTTGAGGACCATAAAAATACTGTGTAGTGTTTCTGTTATCATACATGAATTAAAAAAACAAACACTGTGAAGATATACCTTTCCTGTATGTGAAGTTACTGTGATTTTAAGATAAAAACAGTCAATTATAATAATATAAAAACCTCATATATTTAATCATTATAGATATTCATCGAAAACTCGCAACATATAGGCCTTTTAACAGATGAACTCATGACACAATTGGACGATGATTCCGATGTATATCGAGCAAGAAGAAAGAAAAGGCGAAGTGGTTCACTCAATCGTAAGTGTAAAATTGAAATAATTAAGCATTAAATTCCATATTCTAAATAACTGTTTAACTAGCAGTGTCACATGGCTTCACCCATATGCATCAGTATATGAGTATAAAGTATTCTATGTTCTAAGTTAAGATATAATCTATCTTTGTACCAAATTTCATTCAATTCTGTTCAGTAGTTTTTGTTTGAAAGAGTAACAAACATCCATTTATTCATAGAAATTTTTATATTTATAATAGTAATAAGATTGTTAACTGCTGAAAATAGGCCTGCTTTAAAAATTGTCCTACATCATGTTGATTGGTTATTATGGTATACCTTAATTTCTGAAAATACACTGAATATTTGTTTAATTAATATTATATATTATTAATATTCGTTTTTTGATAAAATTTAAAACTTCTATTCCGATTTCTTTTTAATTTTTATTTAATTTAGTCCTTGAAATGTGGCGAAATAAACATTATTATTTTTTAGGTGTGCTGAGCGGTTTACGCAAAATGGTTTCTGGTGGTGTGAACACTCCTGCTACTGTTCGCGAAAATACTAAAACTCCAGTTCTGAGCAAGTCTGCTGCCAAACGGAAGTTTGACGCCTATGAAGGATTTTCTGCTAAAACTAAGTATGATTTCGTAAAATAATTTAAAAACTACAGGGAAAACGTAATGTAACTGTTATGAAAAAAAGTAACTGAAACATACAATTTAACAAAAAAGACATAAAACCGCTAGTAAGAATACTAGCGGTTCGCTCCGGTTTCGCATGAGTAGATAAATAAAAAGATAAATTAGTATTTTGTATTAGCATTTATCTTTTTAATTAATTGCCGAGTGGTTCCGGCGTAGAATCCTTTCGCGTGGATGTCGTAAGAGCCAACTAAGGGAGGGTGAGCGATAGGCAACAACATCTCTTTTAAAACATATCTAAAGCCTGGCTGTAGTTGCCAATCTGCTTGCTAAGTGTTGCAACTACTGGCAAAACCCCCCAAGGGAGGAGACTTATGTTCAGCAGTGGATAGTTAAAGACTAATATGATGATGATGATTAACATTAATAGACAAATTTTTGATATTTCAAAAATTTGCCTATTATTGTAGTATTAGCAGTATAGTGTAATTTTTGTAGGGATCTCTTTTTTTTTTTAATAATATGTAACCTGTTATTTGCTGATAATGTAGCTTTTTATAGATGAATGTTTAAAACTGGTTAAATAGTTTTTGAGTTAATCCATTACAGACAAATAAACATACAAAAATTCTAATCTTTCCTGTTCTATCGTCTTTTTATTCTTCCTTCATTGTCTCCTAGCAATTGTTATATCTCTGTTGTATAATTTATTTAAAATTCTACAATTGAATACTTGTTAACAACAGTAACTTGTTTTAACAGGAAAGAAGTAACAAAAGGCTTGCCTCAAAAAGAGTTAACATTTACACCAGTGAAAATGTAAGTAATATCTAATTTTTATATGTTAATAACTAAAAGCCTGATAACTCGATATTGTTTTTAACTCTTCTTTGCATAATTTTTTATATGGGTGAAATAAATCAAGGTGATATAATTCATGTTCAAAATTAAAGGAAAAATGGTTAAAAAAATAAATTTGACAGCTGTTTTGTTTTTGGCAATGGACAATAAAAAAGGTATCCAGATATGATCAACTTAAAGTGACCTTGGTCTTTTATATAATTTTTGGGTATTAATATTATGATGGAAATTTCCACCATTATACAAAGAAGGGTTAACTTACCTATTTATAAAATATGGTCTTATGGTAGAAAAGTAAGGATTTACGCGATTTTATTTTTATAGGGGATTAACGGAACGGAAACGACTACGATTGAGTATGATGGATACTAGGAGTACCCCAATCATAAATACAGATTTCAGCTCTCATAAAAATTCAGAGACCAGTATCAGCAGTGAAGACTTTTTAACTTCTTCTGAACACTTGTTTAGTGCTCACGACACAATAGACTTATCTCCGGATATGAAACAAGCAGAAAAAGATTATGTTAGAATCTCTAAACAAGAATACGAAGAAATAAAAAGTAGAGTTTCAGCCATAGAGAATAGACTATCCAGGGAGTTTACAGAAGTAATTCCTAGAGCTCAACCTCTAGAACATGTCCAAAATGCATATGAACAAACACTGGAAGAAGTTGCAATGTTAAATTGTCCAAACTCGGACCATCTCGCTAGACGTTTAAGTAGAGAACTGAAAATTAGACCAAATGAAGAAACTAAAGTTATTCGATCACCTAGTGCTAGGAAAATTGGTTCAATAAGAAGGCGTTCAAAAGAAAATATTATTAAAGTTGTAAGGCATAAATCATGGAATGCATCAACACAATCACAAACTAGTCATGTTGGCGATAGATTTTATCCATATATAGGCATCAAGCGTAGAGATAGAACTAGTACAGCAAAACCTGATTTGGCAGTATCAAAAGAAAAGCAGTCTCCAATAAATGATTGGGATTGTTCAATGTCAGAAAAGTCTCTTAACAGTTCTGAAATTAATAATCAGAAGTATCATTTGCGTAAAAGAACAAGTCTCGCGTGCGATTACAACCCTGATAAAACTATTGGAAAATTTCAACCACGTAGATCTTTGAATATAACTATTAATAATAGTTGGGATAATACAGTGTCAGAAAATTCAATTAACTCAAGTTCGAAATCAAACGATTCTGATCAAATGCAACATTATCAAAACATAACTGCCAAAAGTTCTAAGAAACTCACTAGACACAGTCCTCCGCATCAGAAGTGGAGAAATGCTGCAGTTTTCTTTATGGATAAAACTGGTGAAGTTGAAGCCGCCGGTCACAGTGGAAGACCCTCAGTCAATAAACTGCGACGTCAAAATGCTGGAGCTGTACTTGCTAAAGCTAAACTGTTTGAATCTAGTTCAGATAAATCGTCCGAAAACAACGACAGAGTTTTACATACTGGGTTTGCAAGAAGACCGCGAGTGAATAATCAGCATCAATTAAAATCACAAAAATTAATTGCTCATGTTAAACCAAAAGTGCAGTCGAGCAGTTGTGCAAATGTGGCCCCTAATGTTCCTATCAGAATAAATAGAAATATGGATGTTGCCCCAAGTTTATCTTTAAAATCATATAGAGAGAATGCAACATCAAATAGGGACAATATAGAATCATGGCGATCAAACAAGAGAATTACATCGCCTGGGAAAAGAGTTGTTTCGCCACAAAATACAGCGTTAAAAACATCTCAAACGCCAGTTCTGAAAAAGCCATTATGCACAACAAGAACTTTAAAAACTCCAGTAGCTAGCAATGAACCAAGAAAAGTTAATACGCCTATGAAAGCTATACATGTATCTCCAAGAAGACGGTCTCCAAGACAAAAGCTACGCCCTTATAATCATGCTCATTAGCACAATGAATATGAGCAATATATTTAATACCTATGTATTATCATTACAAAGTGATTAAAACGAAACCAGTGGCCATTGTAAATATTACCTAATTTGTAATCATACTGATTATTTCATAACTAATTATATAAATCATAATAATATTCTGTTTTAATGGGAGTTAAGAGGTTTTATATTAAGCCTTGTTATTATAAAGTATTTTAAAACGATTGAAAAAAAAATGTCTTAGGTTAATAAATAAAGATTTCACAAAAAACAGACTTCAATTATGTAAAACTATTGAACCGATTTTGATAAAATTTCTATGGCATATTATTTTAGATAAAAAATAATAATTTAAAATTGGTTTAGAACTGACTGAGTCATGGGGTAACAAATATAAAAAATGAATGTGAGTTTGTTACCTTATAGCGCTATAATTGCTTAACCAGTCACTATTATGTATCAAATTTTGTATATAAGGGATGGAAGAAAACTCATGAAAATCAAGCATATTGCTTCACTTTTAGATAATAACTGTCGTCTGTTTCCCGGAGTTCGAATTTTGGCTTTGACAATTTAACAAATATTTCTAAACCAGCTTCTATTTACAGCACTTCATTCATTAATCTTAGGGGGTAAATAAAAATCAAATTTATAATATTATATGATGTATATCACGGCTTTTACAATGGTATTTTCTTGTATAAACAAAAAATCCAGATTTGAATTTAATAAATTAAGATCATACTGATAATTCAATAATAAATAACAATTTCACATTCAAATATATAAAGCAACGAATCCACGATAATTTAGTTGATAAAGTCATAAAACTCTCAATAATTCTGTTCGTGGGGTATAATTAAAATAATTTCACTTATACATTTAGTTGATGATCACAGACGGATTATAAAAAAGCAGATTCAGAACATACCGTGCTATGGAGAGACGATTTAACAATTCGAAACTTTTAATAGTGATTACTGAGTAATTTAGATTTTCATCATAGCTTATTGGCTAAACTTATCACTATCAGCACTCTGGCCACGCACTTGCGGCATATCCCAGTTTCCTAACATTGCTTTTCGATCGATATCAATACCAAATTTAAATTAACAATATAATAAAATATCAATTGTACCTAAGATCTTTTCCAGTTAAATACGCACATTCGTTCTTAATTTTCATCTTAATATACACTAACGAGCCACTCTTGCGGCTACGCGGCTGTTGATATTTCAGGACTATCTATAGGCTGCAATTGCAGCGCTCACTCGACGCTGCGCCCGGTCGCGCGCAGCATTCAACCCTTATGAGCGTAACATACGTATTCCATAATTAAACATACATGTTGTGATCAATAATAAAAATATAATGATACAAATACATTAATTACTACATTTTCGATTATTGTGTGACATAAATATTTACAAAGCGCATTAGGAGCGCCAAAATAGTTAGGCGAGGCAGACTCCTAATAGAGATTAATTAGTGCGCCGCGCCTAGCGTCCACTAACTTCACAGACCAGCAACGACTCGCGCTCTGTGCGCGCCACTCTACCCCATAACAATACAAACTAACTTGCACAATTATCTTTATTAACTAAAACATCTGAACAATCAACTATATTGTCAGGAGAGCTAAGGAATAAATGCCCCAAAATAAAAATGTAATCTTGTCGTCAAAAAGTTAAAAAGAAAAATTATAAGCAATTATATTACAAATAGCCATCCTGACTGTGACAGTCGCTGGATCGGGAACTAGTTATGAACTAAATAATGCATAGTTCATTTAAAGTAAACATAATTATATTCTTCCCCATGATTATGAAACTATAGCGGATATTATAATTATACGCTTCTACATCTTACAAAATGAATAACATTATTCTAAATATCAATGTGATCTCTCGATATTATAGTACGATTACAATTTGGGAATGCATGATACTACTTGACGAAATACGTAATTATTAAGTACCGATGATTAAAAAAATCTCTACATATACAAACAGTGTACATTGTCTGAAATAGAGTTTTCCTTCAGCTATATAAAGTACAAAGATGAAAAATGTGAAACGACACGATCTTGGTCGTCCAAGAGTAATGGCTTCGTAATTCAGCGACTTCAGGACGAGTGCTAAACAATACGGAGTTTTAGATAATAAAAATAAGTGAACTAGAGGTAAAGTTACCATTCTTATATTGATAGACAAAAATACTATTTGCCGGGTGGCTTTATTCCATTTCATGTTAATAGAATCAGATTTTAAAAACAGAATAGATATTAAGAGTAATAAAAATCGAGTTTCGAGGAAAGCTGCCGATAGGATCAGAAATTATTGTCTATCAATCTAAAAATTGGCGAATAGAGGGACGGCCGTCGACCGGCAGTAAAGGACTAGACATACTACGTATGGAGACCGGACGGACGCAGTAGGTACGATGTAAAATAATCCTTGCTCTGTCCAGACAAAGTAAATTTCTAACAGCGATATCACTCTATAGAAAAGACAAATGTATAGAATTGACACAAGCTCTAAGCTACTTTCAATATCTTAATTCCATACATTTTCAACGGACACTTATAGAAATACACTTTAATAATTAAGGATAATTTTACAGTGCAATTGCTGCAGACGTCCATTCTCCGCACGCGGTAGTATGTATAGTCTTTAAAGCTAAAATAAATAAGGACTCGAGCTAGGAGTTTCCGACAAATACTGATTCCCGACGCGGCGTGGGGCGTGGCGGTGGGCGGTATGGCGTGGCGTCGGCGGCTAGGCCGCTCAGTTCACCATCAGTGTGTGTGACTCCATGGGCGCCGCCGAGTCGTACAGCGTGTCCGTGTCCTGCGTTGGCTCGCCTTGCAACTGGCACTGGTTTGTGAGCGTCCCCGCGCCGCAGTCGCAGAAGAACCTGCAAATATGTTTATATATTAATACATAGAAGTTAGTTTAGTGATAGTATAAGGGATCCAGCAATCTCATTGCTAGTAATATATCCTGATCGACCTCTACAAAGTCCCGCTTGGAAACCATCATGTGTAATTCTTGACGAATTTACTATGATATGCTAATCAATCTGTTTTCATTTTCGTCTATTTGGTATTCTGCTACAGTATATATACAATTTTATTACAATATATAAAAAAAATATAGAGGTCAAAATACGTACAATGGCCTAAATTAGAGGCTAAGTCCGGAAATGACAGTACAATTTACATATAAATAGAAGTCAATATCAGCAAATGGCCCTTTAGTTAAACAAATTTATCGTAAACGTAAGCAGTCTTTTATCATCATCATCATATTAGCCATTAACTGTCTACTGCTGAACATAGGCCTCCCACTATTATAAAATATAAATTGATATTATAAAGACTCGTTTCTACCCCTGTAACCGATGACTCCTTTTGCATAATAATTACTCAATGTTTAAGAAATCACATAAATTTTCATGAAAAATCGAAATAGCCGTTTAACCGTGAAAAGTCATCAGAGATTTACTTATAGATAAGATATTTGACGAAATTTACCTGTCATGGCGAATGAATTCTACGTCGTGTCCGGAATGGCACGTCTTGATGCAATTTACACAAATAGCATTACGGTCTGTCGTGTTACAAGTCTGGCACCTGAGGACAAACAGAGATTAAGCAAAAATAAAAACAAATATATATGTATGTGTAAATTGAGTGCTTTTACTGAATAGTGGAAAATATTTGAATTTGTTATAAAGTTAATATTTCAGCCTCGGCAAACTTACTATACTGCAAGTAAATAAAATCAGTCTACCATATACATCAAAAAGAATTAGCCAGCAATTTCAACAATTATTTAATGTAATAACTTTCTCCAACAAGTAAAACAAAGTGAGGTAGGACTTATATTTGTAAATTATGCAATACAATTGAAAAACACATTGCAGTTTTCGTTTATGATGAAATATTTTATTAGATTCAAATAATAAATAAAGAATAAATAGTACCCATAATCTCTCAAATCAAAATTGTTCGACCCAAGTTTTCTAATAATCTATACAGTTTAATTATATGAATTTAAACTACTGATTAAACATGCTTGTAAGTTACAAAAATATTTCAGAATACACTTCCGTGAAGTGAATAATATGTAATGAAATGAGTCATTAAACAGGGCGTATACTTGTATGTAATCTATTATTAACTTTACATGCCAACTTGATATTTTTATCAAATATTTCTACCAAAACTTCACGATAACACAGAGTTTGTAAATATTAGTATATTTTTTATTACTGCTATAATAAGGTATGTTTGTCAATACTGTAATTTATCACTACATAAATTAGGAATATTTTTATATCTTTATTATTTTATATTTTTATATTTGTGAATTAATAAAGACTTACACTTGTTATTTGACTTTTTTTTTTACGATTAAGGTTCTAACCTTGATCTCCCAATGGAAAGACAAATATAATAGAATGTCAAATGTTCTGATACAAATAGACATGTAGACTCAAGTTTCTCGACGCTTTCTTCGTTTAAACTGTACTTATGATTACTTTCATTATTATATAGTGCAACTAACTAGCTGTATCCCGTTATTTTACTAAAGTTATCAGACAATAAAATACCCTAGGTGTTCAGTTATATAATCCACCGGAGTACCAAATTTCATTTAAATCTACTAAATAGTTTCGTCTAAAAGAGTAACAAATATCTATCCATCCTTACACCAATTTCTAAACTTTCGCAATTACAATATTAAAAAAAAAAAAATGTTATCATAATCGACCATATGAATGAGTCATGGAAGTGTAAGAAACAAGAAGTTTTTCTAAACCTTTCGACCTGACGTGTAACCCTATAGAATGTGTATAAAAAGTTTTCTTACAGTAGCAATGAAAACAGATACCTAATAAATATAGTCAAGTTCGGTATTCGCAAAAAGAATGTTCTGTAACTTACCTGTAGAAATCGTGCATTGGGAAGGATGTATAGGAAGAGATTTTATATAAACACTGCCCGCCGCCCACCGCCTTCTCCACTGCGTCTTGGTTACTGAAGATTTTATTACCACGCACGAGAGGTGACACGCCTGACGCTAAACACAAACCTGTAAAATAAAATGCAATGTAATAATAGGCATTGGACTTCCCATAATTAATTAAACATTTAAAATAGAAATCAAGACAGTAGGGCCTAAGCATATATACGAGGAGTTCATTAAAACTAAGAAAATATCTGAAAGTTGACCACAGTGTAACAGGATAAAGAATTTTCGATAGTAACATATAGAAAAGAAAGCTTTAAATAAAAGGGTACAAATAAAGTCGATGTTTATTTGTGATCGTGAATTTTGACTAAGCAGTCACGTGTCAAAGTTCACTGCAACGCTACAGATATCAATCGCGCATTGCAGAACCTAATTAAATGAAGTTGCTCTTTGTTTACGCTTTCTCTAGAGAAAACATTTTTTTTTTTTTGTGAAGAGTAGTAAATTACAATTCTTTCAAATTAATGTCAATAAATTGTATTAAAAAATTGTATAAGATTAAATTAATAATTTATAAAAAAAAGTTGTAACTATCATGTCTATAAATTGAAAACATCTGTTTTTAAAATATCGAACCCATACCTCCAAATCTATTATTAAAAATTTGATTGTGCTCTAGAGTTGCCGTAGCATTGTTTGTGATCTCCACGCCAGCGGCGAGTCCATCGAAGATTCGGTTCCGACGTAACACTGGATGACTTTGGGTTGAAATTAATACACCCGCTTGTGCATTACGAAATATGTCATTCTCTTCCAACACACCCTGCCAAAATACATTTATTTATTTAAAATGTGCATAAGTCACTGATTTTGATCAGCATAATATAGTAAAATATAATAATCATCATAATATTTATTATATAAAGGAGTTGGGGTTTCAGTTTTCTTTGTTCCAAAGGTTTTTGGGACGGGTTGTCTGAGAAAACCAGCAAATTAGCCGAGAATGAAGTAAATCATAATATTATATTGTAATAAATGAGTAAATAAATAGTTCAATTTGTCTTATAAATTTTTTAGAAATAGGGAATTTTAGCATTTTTACAAGGAATCTAGGAAATATATTAAATTGTAATCTGTATGTGAATGTACTGATATTATAATGAGTTATCAAATCAAATGTTGAAATTTCAACTTAAATTCAACAGCTAACTAACAAGACAAGAAAGTTATTTTGATATTAAAAAGTGATAAAATATAATCGAAATTGAAATTGCAAAAAAGCAAACTTACCTTTCCTCCATTAAAGATACAAATGCCTCCATCCCGACCGTCGAATATTTTATTCCTTTTGAGCGTGGGATTGGAATCAGTCTTAATCCATACACCGGCCATAGCATTGTCAAATATCTCATTCTGCTCAAGTAGACCTAGGCCTCCATTGTATACTAATACGCCACCATTCTGTCCACCCCATATTTTGTTACCTCTAATTACAGGGTTGCTACCTGTCCTAATTTGCACACCTGAATATAAATGGTTGAATATATCATTATCTTCTAGTTTACCATGGCCATTATCATAGAAGTATACGCCGACCTGTAAATAATATTACAGCATAAAAATTTAACTAAAAATAGAACTATGGAAACTGATAATAATTTTTGTTTGAAAAGAGTCTACACAAACACTAAATATTAATAAAAAATAAAAAAGGTACCTAATTAACGTTTTGAGATAAATAATTTAAAATATTTTTTACATAAAACAGCCTTTAACTGTCACAAAAAAAATATGGGACTAACAGGAGTAAGCCCGGTTGATTGCAAAATTAAATCAATAAAATCGATTTAGAATTTGGCAATCATAACACATATGTGAGGATTAATATATATCATATTATCATAGTGTAGCATACCTGTTTGCCTGAGTGTATTCTGTTCCGCCGCAGTACTGGTGTGGAACCAGTGGTAATCCACACGCCGGCGAGCGTATTAGCGTACACTTCGTTCTCCTCGATAAGCCCTTGGCCCTTCTCGTGGACGTAGATGCCGCCGTGCTGCCCGTGGTGGATTTTATTGTGCCTTACTATTGGATCACTATTAGTACGTATCTGAAATTATACAAATAAGTACAATGTAATGAATATGATTACATCTGTGTAAATAAACAATGCATAATATAAGGAAAATTCAATCAAATCACTTAGACACTATGGTAAAATGTAGTTTATGTTCTTCTTGTAAGAAAATTGAGGAATATAATTGTACAATAACAGATGTTAGCATATAAATATTGCTACATGAAACAGCTTACTCACCTGTATTCCAGCTAAAGCATTTCCATAAATATTATTGTGCTCTATGAGCCCACGTCCCTCCCCAAATATGTACACGCCGCCCTGATGTCCATTGTATATCTCATTCCGACGAATGGTTGGATTGCTATTGGACGTGATCCAGACACCCGCAAAATTATTTGAATGTATTTTGTTGTCTATAAACTGTCCTATGCCAGATTCATGGACATATATGCCGCCAGTCTGTCCATGGTGAATCTCGCAATGTACTACGGTGGGGTTCGCGCCAGCCTTCACTTCGAAACCAGCGATCCTGTTATTGTGTATGTCGTTTGCTTCAAAGTAACCCTGTAAAAATAATATAGTTTTATTTTTTTATTTTATCTTTATTTGGTCTCCTAGCAATTGTTACACTGATAAGATTTAATATTAAAATTACTGTCTATTTATACTTAGTGTACAATCATTTTAAAGGAAACACAGCATGCTAATTATCAAAAACAATAATATGGTAATAGTTTCAAGTTCATTCCACTGAAAAAAGTATATGGATAATATTAAAATTTTTAATTCATGAAATTATATATTATTAGCAGTTATTCTGGCATTATATCATAAAAAATGCAAGTATTTTGAGATATAAACAATTTCCTTGACTATTTACATACATACATATCTGTTACACCTTCCTTTTGGGGAGTTTTGCCAGTAGTTGCCACGCTTAGTAGGCGGATTGGCAACCGCAATTGAGCTTTAGAGGTATTTTAAGAGGGATGCTGCTGCCCATATGATGTTACTTAATTATGCCCCCCTTTCCCTAATGGTGCATGCAACTAATTTTGTAATACAAATCACCTCCATGAATATAATAAGGAAAGTCAGTTCTCTTTAATGAAACTGATAATATCAGTAACATTAGGGCAACATCTGGATCAAAGCTTTCGCAGAGCCAATTTCACATTTATACAATGATATTGCGATACGTGAGACACAAATTATGTAAGACTAGTGATTTGGTCTGTCTTCGCATGGGTAAATAAAATTTTCGAAAATAACATATAGCTTATGTCACTTGCTGATAACATAGCTCTCCATGTGGATGAATGAATTTTTGAAATAAGTCGAGTAGTTTTTGAGTTTATACATTACAAAGAATCAAATATTTTCTCTTTATAACATTAATATAAAAATCGCACCGAGCATGTAACTGTTTTAGTACTGTGAAATTAATATATGAAATAAAAGTAGATTTACACGTGATAAGATGATGAAATAAAAGCTGTGAAATTAATTTCTTGCTACTACTTTCGTAATTCAATCAGGTTTGATAATTTTCATTTCAAAACACTAACTACAGTCTTTTTTTAACCCTGTCAGGTAGAGAATCACCGAAGTCTCTACAGTGTAAGCCATAAAAAAAAGGAGAAACACTAACCAATCCATTTTCAAATGTGAATATTCCAACGTCCCTGCCGTGGTGTATATGGTTCCTACGCATAACGGGGCTGGCATAGTTCTTGACCCAGATGCCTGCGAGCGCGTTCCGCGAGATCTCGTTATCGAGGTACTCGCCCTGCGCGTAGTCCGTCACGTACAGCCCCACGTTCTCGCAGTCACTGATATCGCAGTGTTTGATGATGGGCGTTGCGCCTGCGCCGCTCACGCACACGGCCGCACCCACTGTTTTGTACACAGTTATATATTTTATAATTTTGACACATGAACATTAACTTTAGGGTATGGTAATTAATATAATAATGTTACTTATACATTGTATTTGTACCTTATGTTGAATCAATATTAATGATTAATAAAGATATAATTACAATTATATAAATGAGATAACGCGGGTCGACTCTGCGGTGCTATACTATATGCTATACTATAAACTTATTTTAAAAGTTTAAACTCCAATTTGATATCACAGCAATATCTTACGTCTAAGGATCAATATGAACTAAATAGTTAATAAGTTTAAGTCAAAATTATCATAAATTTAGTTCATGATGGTCCATAAAACAATATTTATACGAGATTATCAATTTAAAATATTAGATTTAGAGATAAGTTTATAGAAATTGTGCTACAAAATGGAATGTATTTTATAAATTTTACATGAACAAATTTTAAGTTCCAACTGGACTTAGAGAAGAATATGAAATAATAGGCATAAATTTACTGGAATAACACCTGAGTCCTCAGGAATGGCAATGCATGGGGGGTATCATGGGCGAAACAGTATACTCTGTTATGTCCATGGTACTGTTCATGTCTATAGGCGACGGTTACCATTTTTCATCAGGTCTGTCCCTCTATATAAGTGCCTAAGGAATTTGGAGCTTTTTTCATATAGCTAGCATACACTTATATGTTCTTACTTACCAACACTGGCACTTCTAATAATACAATGATCGACGGTAGGTGAACAATTGTCGGACACTTCCAAACAATAGTGCTTATGATGTTGCATAGTACTGGACGCATCGGGAGAGAACTTGAGCGTCATGTGTCCGGCATATGCTCGCATCGCTCCCTCCGCGAACGTTAACGTCGATTCAGCTTCACGTTCCAGGACAACCGACTCTGCTACGTTGCCTGGGGCACAACCTGTAATGGAATCTTGTATTAACTCAATGACATTAACATACACTTATAAATTTTTATAATTATTTGAAAGGTATGTATAGGTACTAAGAACTTCCTTAGCATATGATATTTTTTTATTTATTATTAATTCTGCCATAACTGTCTACTGCTGGACCTTCCCCACCATGAGGGGAGTTTTGCCAGTAATTGCTATGCTTGGATGGTGGGCTGGTAACCACTGTTAGGCTTTTAGATATTTTAAGAGGGACACTGCCTCTTAAAATATCTAAAAGGCCAAACACGGCCTATCCCTCACTCTTCCTTAGTCGCCTCTTACGACACCCACGGGGGAAAGGACAGGGTGGCCTATTCTATACTGGGACCACACATGGCGATGATGAAATATGATAATTTGGGGGGAAAGGGATTGTTAGTAATGGAGACTGAGAATCCCATTGCTAGCAATATACCCAACCAGGTCGACCTTCTCGCGGTTTCCCCTGGAAACTATCATGGTTAATTCCTGATGAATTCATCATGATGGGCTAACTGGCCTGTTTTCTTTTTTTTTTTTTCATTTTCATTTTCATCTATCATCCTTCACTGGTGCTCCGCCAGCGTATCCCGTTAGCGCAGGCGGGGTTACCATACCATTTTCACCCATCAAAAAAAAATATGATAATTCAGTATAATGTTAATTAAAAATTTTAGTTAATATAAATAATAATTATGCTACTTTACAGCCTTCATGGCGCAGTTGTAAGAGAGATAAAATCAGTACTACCAATTACAGATTTTAAGTTATTACAAAATATTACAGCAAATAGCTAATCACATAAAGGATATACTAGGTAATTCATGAACGTGATATATTATAGTTTGGCGAGCTGACGATTAGTGTAATTGTGTGGTACTTATTTCTTATCTTAAGACTAGATGCATGACTTATAGGTATAATAATAGTTACCAATGAGCTGCACGTCGGTGTCTATGGCGAGGCACTCCTCCTGATAGTGTCCAGCGTGCACGAAAACGAGTGCGGGTTGAGCACGCCTGCACGAACACGCCGCCGCGCCGCCCGCACAGCCGCCGCCGCACGCCCCGCTCGTCGCTCCGCCGCCTGTGCCCGTTGCACTCACGCCGCCCACTGCGCTCACGCCTCCGCCACGCTCCTCCACATACTCGAGAGCCGCCTGACGTCCAAAAAGTTTAATTAAATGACGTTTACACGGAAATGCACTGCACGTTTCTATATTCAATTTAAAACTTATAAACGAATGTTGACGTGATTTAATTCTATTGATATAAAAATTAATAACTGATATTTTCTAAAGCGTTAAAAAAATATTTTGCTTATTAGACAAGTCAGGTTTATTTTGACAGTTAGCATATTTAAGAATACAAGTTTTCTGCAGCACAAATAATATGCTAATTGTTTAAAACAAATACATGTGCTTTTATTTGTTAAGATTTATTCTGCAAAAAACGTGCGGTGCATTGCCGTGTAAGCCCACTCTTACTACTATCATCACGCTGAAGACATTTAATAGTCAAACGTGAAACCTTCATCGTATTTCACCAGGTACGACGGCGTGCCAGGCGTTTCTTGTCATGTAAAGGGTGAAGGGGGATTGAAGCGAAAGGGCAGCTAAGTGGAATTTCGTACTGTAGATTTAAATGGAGTCCACTGGTGACAAAAACTTGTCTCCAACTCGTAGTGACATCAGGATTCATCCTCCTTCAAGCTCAGTGAAGCTGTGAAAGCTAGCACAGGCCATATGAGTAATATATTGTATTAATAAACTAATCAAAATGTTAATGTGGCAAACTTAAAAAATGTGAATGTATAGAGTTTAGACAATGCCATTTTTGTATACATATAATTGCGCGTCTACTCGTGGGTTGGGTATGAATAGTATTTCAGGATAATATAACAAGTTTAAATAACATTTTTCTAATTTAAATAACACAGATTTAGTAATGTTAATTTCGTTTAAACGAAAATTATCAATTAATAAGAAAGTAAAATCTTAGGAGTCAATCTCTTCCATATATGATATTAGTTACATTTTAAATTGTGTATGCCAAAATGTAAGTGAACCAAACAAACAACTTTGTAAAAGTCAAGTAAAGAAAATCAAGAAACTTGAGCCAATATGTAAAACACGGGACAATAGATAATAATGATATTCATACTGAATCATAATAGTGTGACCTGAGTAACAACTAGACGTTATATTGTGACTTGGTGTAAATGGAGGAAGTAAGCAATGAAATTTTCTTATGACATACACATTCTTATTTCCATGAAAGCATTCATTTTTTAGTGAAATAAAGTACAGTAGAATCCATATCTGAATATTTCATCACCCAGACTTATTCTTCATGGCTCTAATTACCGATTTAGAAATGGTATTATGTATTAATTGGATTATTTGGGTATGTAATCTATTATCTTTGTAGCCCGTATTTTTTTTTTTATATTGTATTGACGTATGTAAAACCCTTTACAGAATAAACAAATATTAAAATTTAATTATGTATTGTTTGATTTGATTATGAAAGAAATATTTTTAATCAAACTTAGATTTAGGCATTTTGAAATAATCATTTGAAATAGCTTTTATTTTATTCAGATAATCGAGATTCTACTGTAGATAAAAGTATGAAGTAAGTATAGCTAATGAACATATAGACTATTATACCTAAAATATTATTATAGTTTGACAACATATAAACCAAATTATGAGTAAAAACTAAAAGTTTCACATAGAACTTAAACATGATGGTATACCATTAATTTCTAGATGTATAAAAAGTATTGAAAAATAACTAACCCGAATTGTGTTAAAATGCTTGATACGTGATTCCTTCTTGGGTCGATAGTTGGGACGAACATGAATCCCATAATATAGCTGCCGAAAACTCTCCTTCCACGGATTATCAGCGTCACACTCATCGGCCGGCACAAATTCGAACTGGCACGGAGCTGGATGCATCAGAGGCGTGTCATACTCAAATACCGACTGATATAAACTTTTCCTGTTGAAAAATAAATATTTGATCAGTTATGCATTAGACAGATTTGGTACTTATAAAAAAAAAAACTTTTATATTACTTTCTCTCCGCATTTTAATAAATCTTAAAATTATAATTGATAAATAACAACTCCAATTAAATAATCTAGATTTTAAGTTTATATAATAGGTTTAAAAAGTTATCAAAGTATGAATTTAATGTAAGTTTTACAAATTTTTTATATAGTTTTGTTTATCATAAAAATTACAATATTTGTATAAATTATTGTTTATAAATAGGAAATTTCAAAGTTATATATAAGTTATAGTTTGCTTTTTGCTTGCTACTTCGTACATGTGGATTTCGGAAATAGGAAAGTTTGTACTATGATAATACACCAGTTTTTTAAGCCAAGCTGTCTAGCTTCAGGAATGCAATTGTGAAAAAAACATTCAAGTAGATGCAGTAGTTTAGTTTAGTAGATATCGAAACAAACATACAGACAAAATTTCTAAAAGTTATTGTCTTGGCATCTTTGGGTCTTATTAAGACCCCACATATAAATTTTTCTTAAATATCTACCATGTATAGAGATGGTCCAGTTAAAAGTTTATTATATTAGTTACTAATTACTAATACATCCAAATACACTAACTACTTAGGCACTACTACTTTAAATAAGGTGAATTGAGATTGTTTGCCATGCCAAGACATATAAATAAATATACCTAGTAAAAAAAGTGAAATCTCTCATGTAAATATTCACATTTTCAATTGTTGTTGACCTCCATTCTCATGCCTATATTTTTGAATGACATAATGAGAAATGGTTAATTCTTATAAGTATTTTAAAAAAATGTTTACCATAATTCAGTATCATTTGCAATTGTGTTGAACCTCTTGCAAACTTGTGCAACACGGCACAAGTCCCTCTCCGTGAGGTGGGACAGGATACAGAGCAACACTTCATCAGGGAGCTCGTATTGTAGATACTGTGATACATTGCACACATCCACACCCTGGGCCAGAGAGCTGTGGGGAAAAAATTATAATTAGAATTTCTTTATTCTTTATTGTATACAAAACATACTGTTAATTATTACGTATGAATTAGTTATGTATGAATTTCATACTGCATTGCTAATATTATAAAAGAGATAGTTGAGGAGGAAACATTGTTGGTAATGGGGACATTAGTAACAACCATATCAGGATGATTTTCTAGTTTTTTTTTTTATAGTTATCCCCTGTAAATCATCCTGGTTAATTACTAGTGAATTCATCATAATGTGGCAACTGATCTGATAGAAGTGGTTGCTATTTCATTTTAATTAAAAAAAAAAATAGTTCATAATTATGATTATCATTTAAGCATACTTAAACAGCTAAACAAATTTTAATTAAATTTGTTAAACAGGTGAACCATATCTTGCTTCAACTCATAGGATACTTTTAACCTTATTCATGTAAGTAAAATCCCAGGATACACTTAGTGTTTTATCCTACTACTATTATAAATAAAAATTTTTGGGGATAGACAGATTTGATTGAAATTTTATCAAAACCGGTTCAGTAGTTTACTTTTTAAATTAAAATAACTTGTATTGGCATATTGAAATTTGTCCTTTTTTTGTAAAACACAAACTTTAATTACATTCAATAATAATAAATAAACACCTCTGACTATCCCTTTAAAAATTACATTTGTGAGGATACTTCTTTTCTCAGAACAATTAATTTAACAAATGGACAAAATAAAATTGGCAAATTTCTACTCATTATTCCAGTTTTATAAGTTATCTAGGCAAGGAGTAAGTAGTTATTTATTCTTGGAAAGTGAAAGTAACAAACATTTAACTTACGTAAAGTAGAAATACCTACATTAACATAGTGCATAAGAAGTACATTTATTGAAATAGTAATCACTAAGGCCTACACATAAAATATTAGCATTTGAATATTGGAAAAGTTGTAGAAATTACATTGTTTTGATAGGTATCGTGAAATATATTATCTAATGACTGAGGGATTTAATTCAAAAGATAAAAAATAAATAAAATAGGAAACATACTCATACATAAATATTATAGGGAAAAATATTAACAAAATTTGATTATTATTGCATCAAAAAACTTTGATCGTAATAATGTTAAAGTCTTGGTTATCGATAAAATAAGTTTCAGTTTTGTTTGTTTGTTACAGACTATAAAATCTGAATTATACATTATTTAATGGTACTAAAATATCATAAAATACATGTCAAAGAATACTCACGTCCTAGGCCTCTTTCTAGCGGGTAGAGAGCAAGCGCCCGAAGGTCCGGGCTCGTGGTAGGCGGGTGGCGACTTGCGGCGCAGATCGTACGGACTGTGGTGGCCGGCGGTGGTGGCGGCGGCCGCAGCCGGTACCGGCGGGGACCCGCCGCCGCCACCGCTGCTGCTCGGCCCAGCGCACGCGGCCGTGGCCGCCATTGCGCTGCCTGTCACGTTATTTGGGCAAGGGACTGATTCACATGGCTCACCTGCAATACATTGCATTTGAGTGATTAGTATGCTAATTTATGAATGTACTTATTTGTTAAATTTAAAAGTATATTTTTTTCGATAATTATATTAACAAATATTAATATTTTGTAATATAATTATCGCCCCATTTTTAAAGAAATTACTTTTTTACAATTACTTATTAAATATAAAATAATAATATAATTATGTATAAAATCTAAATATTTCAATACTCTATATTTTATCACCATTCTGATCCTTATTAACATTAATATGTTAAAGAAGACCAGAATGCCCTTTTATTGAAGAAAAATTAAGTCTCTTTAAATTGATTATTATTAAATGATTGTGTGGCCCCAGCATGGAATAGGCAACCCCTTCCATTCGCGTGGATGTCGTAAGAGCCAACTAAGATAGGGTGAGGGATAGGCAACAACATCTCTTCTAAAACATATCTGAAGCCTGGCTGTGGTTGCCAATCTGCTTGCTAAGTGTTGCAACTACTGGCAAAACCCCCCAATGGGGAGGCTTATGTTCAGCAGTGGATAGTTAAAGACTAATATGATGATGATGATTGCCCATTAAGACAAACTCTTAACCAAAACATAGACCCATATTTTGGTTTTATAATGAAAACAGAACTGACAGTTTTTATTTGAATGTTGTTAAAATATTATAGATCACGAAAGAGAAAAATGAATTATTGTGTAATTTATATAGAACCCAGGTATTTAATTATATACATATATATATATATATATATATATAATATTTAAATATTCAGACAATGAGTCACAGACAAATGTCATGTAATTTTATATATTTCATATCTTCATTGCACAACTGGATATGTGGATATTAATAGTTTTCAAAATAACATATTACTATCTTATTAATGCTAATTAGACAAGTTTAAAAGTTTGTGAATATGTTTAGTTATTTAAATATTACTAAATGACCCAATAGTCTAGTATGACTAATTAAAATTTAGTACACACATGTATCTTAGATTAAATACACAGGAGACTTTATCCTAATTCATACATACAAAGCCGTGATATTAAACTTACCAATAAACAGACCATATTGACTAATAATATTAACATTTTATAATATCAAGACTAGGAAACCACAATGGTTAAGTCCTGGTAAATTTGTTATAATTGTTTAACTGATTTGACTTCATCACTTGTTATTCTCCTGTAATAATCCATCAGTATAAAATAATAGCATGGGCAGGGTGTTAACATTTTATTTCCTACATACATAAAAAGTGATGTCAAATATTAATGAAGTATAAATTTTTAAGATAATATTATTCTTAATAATATTTATTTTACTTAAAATGATATCAACATGGAGTAATAAAATTTTTGATTTGTTGCCAAAACACATGACCTATTTGAAAGATAGATCTAGAACAGTTATGTAGAATTTAATTATATGATGATAGCAATAATGATTCATACAATTGCAAATAATTTCTTTTTTGAAATTTGTTATTAAACTTTAACCTTACAGATATTTTTTAAATAGAGCCACTATGATATTCTGAAATAATCCTTATTCATTACAATTGAATTCATATTGTGAAATGACAAACAAGTGTATTTACTTAGTTGACATACATCAACATAAACACTTATAAAATGCATTTATTTTTCTTTATTTCTATCACATATAAAAATATTGTACACAATTCAAATGTGAAATATTTCAATCATGAGTGTCATTGAAATTAGCTACTAATAATGTTTGTATATTAGTTAAATATTTCTATAAGGGCATTTTAACTGGGCACTATTTATATATTCCATTCATTTTGTCAAATATGATGACCATGATATTTGGATAGATAATAGACACAAACTAACTTATTGTAGTACTCTTTGTCATTGAACTATTATAATTTAAAGTATTACATGTTCTGTACACAAATAAATTTTTGTTCTGCATAATTCTTAATAGTTAACTTTAATCCAGATTTTTTGAGAGCCTAATGGCCTATTCTATGACATAGCTCATGTAAACATGTCACTTTTGTCTATCTTTTAACTGCCACATTAGACAATAATTGAATAAAACATTATCAAATTTGTAACCAAGTTAGCCTATTTTTATAAGTTCTTTTATTAATAAGTTTCAGTTTACATGTTTTGTCGATCAAATGTGTGATGGTAAAAAGCATATTGGAACAAAGTTATACAAGGCTTTATGTTAAGTACATTAATTATTTATATAATACATATACACAATAGCTTATATAGACACCTAAAACAACTCCAAATTTTGATTGACTTAAATAAAGAAATAAAATATATGATAGATAATTGTTATAATTATTCTTGATAAAAAGAATTATAAAATTTAATTATTTGAAAATAACTGACAACAAATAAATAAAATAAACTAACAATGTTATGAGTAAATTACAAAACAGACAAAAAACATATAAATAACTTCATTAGCATTTTATAAAACTGTCTTGAGATTACAGACCACATATATTATGCACGTCTTATGGCAAGGAAATATTATATTCCTTAATTACCCGTAGGTATACAATACGATTGAGGCATGTTTCAGAACAGCTGTTTCGTCATGCTATGTAAAATAAGTTTCATCTAGCAAATCAATACCCATATTGCGCAAAATGTCACTGAAATGCGCTGTTCAAGATCCTTATAAAGGTAGAATCTGATGAATAGTATAAAATTTACGTATCTAATCAATTTACGTAGGGGGAACAATGAGTATCCAACAAAAATTTGTACGTTAGCTCGGCAAATTTTTTAGTGTAACTGCCACAATAGAATGCGCAGACTATATAAATTATGTATAGATCCAAAGAATAATTTGTCATAAACATGCTATTGTTTAATTCAAAGATTACACATTTATGGACATGTCGTATCTAGCGATTGGTAAATTATTGGGACGACATCGGCGACCCGGATTACTTACTCGATTGTGTCCTAGAAGGTAGCGGTATCCGATGTCCGCCTTTTCTTCGCGATCTACGGACGTAAGAACGCGAAGAGGAAAACGAGGCACTAGGCATTATTTCTATAAACACTTATATTCACTAAAATTCAGCCCTAAACAAAGGAGACACCCGCACCAACACCGTCGGCCATTTTCTGTTTAGATTAGATTTGGGTAACGAACAGGAAAGAGAATAAACCACATTAGTTAATATCGGACAAAAGTTATAATAATCTCAGAATATATCACTACACACAGACACTAAAATTATAACTGTTAACTCATAAAAATCATAATTGGATTAAATTAGAAAAAAATATTCAGTGCCCTAGAATAATGGGCGACTCTCCAGCAAAATATGGCGGATTTCGGATTAACATGGCGGCGGCGACTGTGACGCCATCTACAAAACTTTTTTTCTTTTTCTATGATTTCTCGTTCAAATCCCCTATAAACAGAGAGGGTCGGCACACTTATTATATCGGCCCCTAATATGTATTTATTTTACTAACACCCTATTATATTTATTGGGAACGGGGTAGAGGGGTGTAAGAAAAAGAATATATGTAATATAACAAGAATATTTATTATTAAAACAAAAATTATGAAATTTACGGATTCGCATCGTAGCCATCAAGACGACAACACGTCCCGCATGGATCCTAGTGGAACAGCTGAGCAAGCGCTCCTGTATTAAGAAACTCTTTTTAATACAGGAGTCTGGTGCGTTTGGTGATCAAACGTGCCAGACAACACCCGACTTCAGGCCCGCCGGAAGAGAAAAGAGCCCGATCAAGTTAAGAGCCAGTTCAGCCCCCCATTACCCCTCAACTGCTTAGATTGCGGCTGGCTGTAAGGCTCAGCATACCGAACCATTCGGCCAAATGAATGAACGAAAAAGCCCTTCTCAGAGCCATAGTGTACCATCTGCGCGGGAGGTAACACTGCTACCCCCCTGCGCCCGCGCCCGCCTCTTCCGTTCCGCCGGTTCAGCCGGGTGTCGAGGTGGAGCCGAGGTGTCGCCGAGATCAACACTCTTGATGATCTTGGGGCAAGTCCTGGCCACATACTTTCTCTCCCAGGGTAAGAAAGAGAGGATTGCGGTCTTGGTGGGAAATGAAGCCGCTGTCTGGGAGATCAGCTATCGCCTCTGGTGGAGGAATCGGAACTGGCAAGAGACTTGGGCCGGTCATTCCATATGTCTACAAGACCGGCCTGGAAACAGAGGAGTCACGAACCCGATGAGGAGGCGCATAATCGTTCTTGTCGCCATTGCCACCAGCAGCCCACCCCGTTATCACCTAGGGTCTCCCGAGGAAGTCCATAAGTACCAGTCTGAGTCAACATCAATAGGTGCTAGTTCCTTCGTATATGGATGCAGCGAGACCCTCTACACCACTACCAGGAACGTCAGCAAACTCTAACGTTCTTGGACAAACTGCTGCCGTCGTGCCTCACCCTCGAATGAAACTGCAGAGAATTCCCCCGTTAATCGTGCAACACCTGCCCGTCTGAGTGCCCCACTTTAAAGCATTAAAAGGAAAACTGAAGTATATCCCAACGCTCGCACTTTTGGAAGAGGAGTGCGTTTTTCCCCCTAGTCGGAGGAAGAGTACCGTATTATACAGCGGTACCTCTCGGACTTGGAAAAAAGTGAGAAAATCAACTGGTTTAGCTACCAGCTAGAAATTGAAGGAGACCATCCGCGGCAGCCCAGCGGACACACCGAAAGAGGAGATAGCCGATACCCCGAAGTTGGGATATTTCCCACAATATGTCTGTTAAATTAAGGCCCATCAAAGCCGCCCGGTATGCATATTGTATGCGCAGATAAAGCGCACCCTGGAGGTTACCCAGCATATATCAAGTGGAGGAACTCTTATGCATGCCGGAGGTCATGATTGAAGCCTGGCAGGGCAAGAAGGGCCCTTATTCGTACAATTTTATTGTTGACAGAGCTTTCGGCACTCCTCGTTCGGATGCCATAAGGAACTGGCATGAGTCCGCTGTGATGACGAACATACGGCCAGAAACTGTCCTCAGCTTAAGGAAGTCCCCCCCCTAGGTGTGCAAACTGTTGGGACCAACACACAGCTAACAGTACCGCTTGCCTGCTTTACAGGAGAGTGGGTCCGCGACCGAAAAGCCAGTGCAGTGGCTAGGACAATCGGCGTCAAAAGCCGTCCCCACAGCCTCAAACCAGGGCAGTCTAATTGTCCCGGCCAATCCGACTACCGAGCGGGAATCACAGTCTCCTCAGATGAGAAAGAAAAACAGGGAAAAGAGGAGCAAAAAGCCGGCTTCCGGGTCTTCTACCACCATTAGAACACAGGCCCTGATGGCTCCGCGCGACGCACGTCCGCGGTCGCCGTCTCAAACACTCAAGCTACCGCCGTTGCCCCAAAAACACCTGCGGCGCCCACTACATCTAAGGGGAAGACGACGAAGCAGCCAATGAAGGCCAGCACATCCCTCACAGAGTTAGATGCAGCAATGCTGAAGACTGTGGTCGGAATCCTGATGGAGGTGCTATTTACTGTGTAAACCGATCTCGAATAACCGAAGGGTATACCGTGGGTTGGCGGTCTTCGTGAATAGGAATATAGTACATCAACTACTCCCCTGTTTGCACCTTTGAACGACGTATGCACTCGGGGTCGTATTATGCATCAACAGAAGCGCTCTACGCGTGTTTGCAGTATGCAAACCATCGAACATTCGGATCGTGGCGGCTAACATCGAGACCATCTTCGACTCGCCGTTACCCACCATTGCCACAAGAGACTGAAACTGCAAGCACACGACACCATGATAGATTATTCCTAGAAATAGTTGAGAGATTGGATATCACCATCCAAGGACTCGAGGTTCAAACTCATTATTCCTACGATGTTGATAACCAACCAGACGTGCTGGACATCGCCATTCTTCAAGGGATTGGACAGCCAAATGACGCAGGAAGTCCTTCTCGAGGACATCCAATCTGATCATATGCCCGTATGCATGACCATCCCGGAGACCCCGATACTTCAGATGCCGCCGGCCCCGCGCTATCAACTGAGGCACATTCAGAGACTCGATGCATAGCAACACACCCAAGGCGGTAGTAACAATGTCGTCTGATGTCGAACAACTTGCAAGAGACCTGTCAGTCTCTATGCAGAATGCCATGGAAGCTGCAGCCCGGTCGACCCTAATGCGGAAGACTTTTAATGAGATACCAGCTGCTACATCCATCCATTATCATCCATGAAAAAAAACCCGACTGCGGATGTCGAGCATGCTGCAATGGTAGACAAATTCATCGAGAACTATCCTCCACCAACTCCTGTCGCTTCATGGAGATCCGTTAGTCTTTTTGTCGGGATAAGTGCAGCGCGAAATTAGGAAGACGTAGCCTCGGAAAGCCCTCTGCAGCGATAATATCACGAACACGGCATTGCACTACCTGCCGCTGCACACTATAGCGACTCTAATTCGCCTGTATAATTGTATTATGCGCATAGGGCATTCGGAATTCGCAGTTATAATTTTCTTTCTAATTCTTAATCTATTTTGAAGAAATCCTTCAAAGTTGATAATGTCACTGTCAATTGTCAACTGTATTATGCTTGACATTTGGTTAAATCTTTTAAGAATTAGAGTTTTGTAAAATAAAATATTTATTTATGATTCGCTTGTAATTTGCATTACTATTAATTTAATAAAATTTTAGAGCTATTAACCATGTTTCTAACTAATTTTATAGAACAAAATTCGTGTATGGTTTCCGTAGTGGCTTGTGTATTTTTGACAATGTCGTATGTTGCTAGTTTATATATATGGAGGACTAAATTGAGCAGGTAGTAATAAGAATCTTATTAGAGTATTTATCTATTATTGTTTATACAGTTTTCGTCTCATTTGTTTTAATGTACGAATTAATTTAGTTTAATATTACTTTTAGAGATCATCCATCAACTATCAAAAGAAGATTCTTTAGTGTTTTTTGTATGATGCTGCTAGCACCTTTTTTTACCCGATATTTTCTTACGGAAGAAACTTTAAGTAAAGGTGATATGTATGAACATTTGGGGCTTAGATTATCTGGACTGATCTCGGCATCATTTGTTCCACTCTTCCTAACCATTGTCTTATTTATGGGTCCATTGTGTATGCAATATTTATCTGGAATGTGGAAACTATATACAGGTGAATTATTATAAATATTTACTTATATTTGCTTTATAATGAAGTACACATAGTTGTAATAAAGGAAAATAATTTTCTTTTTTACTGTGTTTGTAATTTTAGGCAGTTTTAACAATTAAATAAATTTTGTTCCTACTTCAGAACCAGTGTATTGGTGGTCGAACTGGCAAGACTTGTTATGGGTGAGGAACCATTTAATGGCACCATTAAGTGAAGAATGGGTATTTCGAGCATGTATGATGCCATTACTTCTACAATGCTTGGAGCCAATTACTGCAGTATTTGTAGGACCATTGCTATTTGGAATAGGTATGTATGACAATTATACAATTAATTTAAGAAGAATATAAAATGGCATGTGAGTAATAATTATATCTGTAGCCCAGAGATGGGTGTAATTTGGATTAAAATTTTGTATGGACTAATTATTTTTTTATTAAAATTAATTACCTTTAGTTTGGTAATATATTAAATTGCTTAGCAATTCAGGTGTGTTTATTACCAAACAAGACTGTACATTATTTAGTTTGCATGCTTCATGTTAGACCATGTCATTACTTAACATTAGGTGAGAATGAGGTCAAATATGCTTAAGTTTAATAATAAAAAAGAATACTAGCAGCTGGTAAATGAAATAAAATTAAATGTTTTGAATATAAAACCGATTCAATAATAGATTCTCACTTTTATTTTCAGCACATTTTCATCATATGCTTGAGCAAATAAAGGTTGGATATGAATTTAAAGCGGCACTGATGGTATCATGTAAGCTATAATTATATTAAGCTGACTTTTTTTATTAATATAATATAACATATAAATTGAAATAATGACTTAAGAATCCTTATTCTTAAGTCATTTTTTCTCATTTTTCATCAATATTTTCTCATGACTATCTGGAACAATGATTTCAAAAAACTGGTTAATAATGAAAAAACTTAAGTAGTGCTTGTATGTGTTATTAGACAATATTTCATAAATCTTAACTATAATTAGTTAGGTGTATTAATATTATATATTATGTAATATACTAATATTAGTATCACATAATGTTTGTGAATGTTTCTTATTCAATAACAGTTCAAAGAATTTTCATGAAATTTAGCAAACAATTTGAGATAGAGAAGGACATGGGGCACTATTTATCCTGGTCAATTAAATATTCTGATCACATAGATGAATTCACTTGTAATAAAGAGATATAATACATGATGACAATAATGAATGCTTAAATGAATACAAAGCACAAAACATATAACAAATCATTCTTTAAATGATTCTTATCAATTAAAAATATTCAGAAATTTGTGTTGGCATATAATCTTGAGAACATCAGACTCCAGTCCTTTTTTTTACAGAATGAGTAGCTATTAATTAATATATTTTATGTCTTATTCTTTTCAGCATTCCAATTTACATATACAAGTCTATTTGGTGCTTATTCAGCATATTTGTTTTTGAGAACAGGTGAGTTAATATTTATATTATTATTATTTTTTATATTTATAATTCTCTAATTTTAAAGAATTATGAAATTAAAGCAGTGTCTTGCTATCTTCTTACAAAAGACAAAGTGCAAGCTACACAGCAAACTAGAGGAATTCTCCACCTTATAAAATTCATTATAAAAAAAACTATGATTTAAGTTATGTATAGTTATAGATGTAACAAATTTATGATTTTTGGATTAACATTGGTGCTGTACAATATTGCTTTTTTCAAAATTT